>NC_086319.1:424581246-425181246 GCF_036172605.1 Pelobates fuscus
AACCAATCACCTCACAATCACCTCCCCTCCCTCTCCTCCCCTTAGATTAGCAGGTAAATTAATTAGAGGGAACCGAGTTTTCCCCAGTTTCTGAAGTACCCCTAAATACGGGGGGTACAAGGATAAACGAGGGGTCCCCTGGTAGGTCTACTCTGGGTGAGTAACATATTCAAATTTCACCCAGATCAGACCAGGGGTTCGGGAGTTACAGGTATTTAAAGATTTGACCGACTGCAGGGACACAGTAGCCGAAAACGGCTCCATAGATTCTGGCCCTGTAGTCGGTCTACTTCACTGCATGGAAAGTGCCGAACTGCTCAGCCATCCGACCCCAATCTTTGGTTCGGATGAATCCCCTAGACTGGGGAATGCAAACTACCGAACGGCGGGCCGTTCGGCAGTTTGGATCATACACTTTGGGGATCCTGGAGGTCTGAGCGGTGTCTGGGTAGTCGAGCGTCCGATTTTAGTTCCAGACGCTCGACGACCAAACACCGCTGTTCGGCAGTTAAGATGGCCGCCGCCACGTGGAGATTAGGCGAACGGCGGCCACCCACGGACCCAATAACGGTATGTGCACATTTTCTTCCTTAACACGCTGGTACAGTATACAGGATGCATGGACATATAGGGTAGGGACAAATAACAAGGTAAGTACGAGTTTCTGGTGGCTGCTTCTGCCACAGGGTTCAATCAATATTTCAGTTGAAGGTGTGGAATTAGTACTTGGACTAGGTAAGACCACACCTTCATTACTCTTCGCTTCATTAATCAAAGCCATTTGTAAATTCATAGTTCCCCTATGCTTATCTTCCCTTCGTTCACGCCTTGACTTGCGCCTTTTACATTGATCATAAAACAAGTCAGGGTGTGTAAATGGAAAAATACATAGAGGGCTCTCACTTATGGATTCACCCTGGGTCTGAATAAGGCTTTCAAAGCCTGGGAAATTGCGCCCGAGAATAAGAGCATGTGGCAATTTAGGCACAACTGCTGCCAATACTGGGTATGTTTGGCCAAGACAGCCTATTTTTATAGAGGTAGTAGGGTATGATACAGTACAGCCATGCACACAAAGTACCCTAACCTTCTTTTCTGGGATCAATTGAGAAGGCTGAATCAAACTGCTTGTCACTACGGTAATGTCACTACCTGAATCCACAAGAGCCATGGTTGCCTTCCCATTTAACAAAACAGTTTTATCATATATGCATGTTTCAGTATGTTTCCCCACCAAACAGATCAGTCCACAAAAGTCCTCATTTACAGAATTATACCCACATTCCATAGGTTCTTGCAAATGTGGACACACAGCCTTTATGTGTCCTAGCTCCCCACACTCAAAGCAGGTAACTGGGGTTCTCCTGGTCTGTTTCAAAGGCTTTTGAATTGTGCCATAGTTCAAGGTCTTTGAGCCTGGAATCAGTCCTTGTTTATGTTGTACTGCAGGTGGTGCTGTAGATTTTAACTCTCTCACTGCTGTATATCTTTCAACCAGGGCCACCATTGAATCATAAGTGGTAGGGCTACCCTGTCCTGCCCACTGTCGCAGACCATGGGGTAATCCTCGCAAGAAACGATCCAAAACTAATGTCTCAATTATTTGTGCAGGTGTTGAACTCTCTGGTTTTAACCATCTCCTTGCCAGATGAATCAAGTCAAACATTTGTGACCTGGGTGCTTTCTGTTCCTGGAATTTCCAATTGTAGAACCTTTGGGCCGGGATCACTGGAGTCACGCCAGTCCTTGCAAGAATCTCTGCTTTAAGAACCTCATAGCTTGCAGCCGCCTCTTCCTCTAGGTCAAAGTAAGCTTTTTGAGCATCACCAAGCAGAAAAGGTGCAACTATGCCAGCCCATTGAGCATGAGGTCATTGCGCTCTGATAGCAGTTCGCTCAAAAGCAATGAGATATGCTTCCACATCATCTTGCGGCGTCATCTTTTGCAGATACTGATTTGCACGTATTGGCTTTGAACCGCTGCTTTGCTCCTCTCTGGTAGTTTTTGAGAGTTGCTGCACAATCTCCTTCAGGACAGTCCTGTCCTCTTGCTGTGTCTGCAACACAGCCCCCATTTGAGCAGTTATCAACCGGTTAGCTTCCTGTTGCACTGTGGTAGCATGCAGCAAGGCCTTTAACACATCCTCCATGTTAATACAGGGTTCAAACAGCTAATCCCACTTCTGACACCACTTGTGGCAGGATGGCCAGGCTCTTCACAATAAACTTCAAGTGAAACAGTCAGGATAAAATAGTACTGCAGTTTATTGTCACTTTCCACAATTTATACCAGGTTGTGCTCTCCCACAAAATAAAACAAAAAGAAAATAAATCCTACTCCAACTTGGAGACTTACTAAACAGTATTACTAACTATCCAACTGGCCAGCTAATCTAGTTCCCAGTTTTAAACAAAATGAAATACAGCACTTTAAGCAGGTTTCACACAGTACCTTTCTATCAGAGTCTCAGGCTTAACTACCTCCTCTCTCCCAGCTGTTAGACTCCCTGATGTCTTCAGAAGCTAACCTTTTAAAACCCTAGGGCTGGTTAATTACATTCACCTGGTTGATAACATTCAAGGGGTGACTCCCCCCAATTAACCCCATCATGCTGGGAATAGAGAGGGCTCCAATCTATTACTCACATAGAAAGCCTCTCTGACCTTGCCACAATATATATATATAGACACACACACACACACACACACAAATACACACATACATACAAACATACAGACACACACATACACACACATAAATACAAACATACACACACACACACACATACATGCAAACACACACACACACACACACACACATACAAGCATACACACACACACACATGAATACACACATACATACAAACATACACACACACACAAATACACACATACATACAAACATCCACACACATCCACACATACAAACACACACACATACATACAAACACACACACACACACACACACATACATACAAACATACACACACACACACACACACAAATACACACATACATACAAACACACACACATCCACACATACAAACATACACACATACATACAAACACACACACACACACACACACACACACACATACATACATACATACATACAAACATACAGACACACACACACACATACATGCAAACACACACACACACACACACACACAAATACATACATACAAACATACACACATACATACACAAATACACAGTTGCAATCAAAATTATTCAACCCCAATTGAAAATCAGGTTATCAGCTGTTTGCAATGAACAAATGAAATAAAAGCAAATGAAATATGGGAACATTTATTCCCACTTACCGTAATTTTCCTTTCCTGGACATAGGCCATGGCAGCACAATATTGGGCAGCTCCTCCCTATCCCCAATTAGACAGGAATTAATGAAATGAAAAGGTATACGTACCCCCTCCTATCCCCTCCTCCCTCAGACTTGTTACCAGCAATAACCCAGGGTGGGACCTTTGTGCTGCCATGGCCTATGTCCAGGAAAGGAAAATTATGGTAAGTATGAATTCCTGTCCTTGGCAGCACAACGATGGGTAATACCCAAGCAATAACCAAGGGAGGGAAAGATCATCACAGACCCCAGAATATGAAAATGCAAAGTGTATTAGCACCATAACCAAGTGACAACATACCACATAGGAATCAAGGATCCCTTACTGAAAGGATAGATTTAGCAAATTGATCAGAATGGCCTGCCCTGACATCAATCTGGTAATTCCTGATGAACCTATTAGCCGAAGACCAAGTGGCTGCCTTGCAAATGAATTCAGGAGAGACTCCGGATGCGGCAGCCCAACCGAGAATAGACTTTAGAGAGACGTAGCCGCAAATTCCCTGGAACTATTTTCGTCATGAAAACTTTGCAGCTCCCGTTCGGTCTTCCAGAGGCACTTAGCCGCGATTCTATGGAACTGTTTTCGGCAGGAAGACTTTGCGGTTCCCGGTCGGTCCCCCAGACTTGGCCGCAATTCTATGGAACTGTTTTCAGCAGGAAGACTTTGCGGTTCCCGTTCGGTCCCCCAGCGAATCTATGGAACTGTTTTGTTGCCTGCGGCCGGGAAAAACTATGACTTTCAGGAAATTCCTGAACCCCTAAAATGATCTGGGTGATTTTGGGATTTGTTGGTCACCAAGATCAGGGCTATAAGGGGATGTAACAGTTGTGGGGATTTTATGTATTTTGGGGGTTTTGTAAAATATGTGTTTTTCCTGCCTGGAGATAATTGAGTTGATACAGTAATTGACTCAATTTTCTTCCAGGCAGAGGGGAGGGATTGTAAGCTGCGTGTGGGAGTGTCATCCATTATAACTCTGTCGTTATTGATTTGTAAGTTTGTATTGTAGTCCCCAACAAGGTCCATGTGGGAGTGCCCTTGCATGGGGAATTGCATAAAAGGCCAGTGTGGCTACCATTAAACTAGTCCACTTTACCCTGAACACGCAGCCTTGTCTCGTAATTGTAGGGAACAGCTATACTGCTTTAACCACTAGCTTTTATAAGAGCTTCACAGCTATACTCTCTTGGAGGAGAGGCCTTTCCACTGGGAGCTGGATCCAAGAGTTTTGGTCCAGGGTGGGAAGGGACGGCGAGACCCCAGCCAAGCTACGGTGACTAAGAGGCTACAGTGCTTACGGTGTCTGGTGCGGTGCTTATGGTCCTCGGCGTCATCTAGGAAGCATCAATTGGCAGAGACACCCGTCACAATCATCACACTTTACAAACAAGGAATAGGATACAAAAAGATAGCGAAGGTACTGAATGTTCCTAGAGACACCACTGAAAGTATAGTTTTCAAGTTCAAAGTTGAAGAAACAGTGGTAACACTACGTTGATGGGGCAGGAAACGGAAGCTATCAATGGCAGCAACCAAATTTCTGAGAGGGCAGGTTGTGAAAAACCTTGAGGGACTGCAAAGGTCCTGCAGCAAGAATTGGTTGCAACTGGCACTGAGGTCTTAGTGAGCACAGAAGGCACATACTAAACACAGAAGGTTTCCATGCCAGAACTCCAAGACATGGCCAAAAAACACTAGAAACGTTGCCTCCAATATGCTCAAAATCATATAAATAAGCCACAGAAGTTTGGGGATTCTGTTCTGTGGGGTTATAAAGCAAAACTGGAATTTTTAGGCAAAATAAATCAATGGTATGTCTGGAGGAAGAAGAATGAAGCATATGCTGAAAACAACACTCTTCCTACAGTTCAGCATTTTGGTGGCTCGGTGATGCTCTCTGCCTGCTTTGCATCCACTCCTAGGAGAAAGCATCATGCTGTCTCTGAGAAAGCTGAAGCTTGGGCATCATTGGACCTTCCAACAAAATATTGATTCCAAGCATACCTCAAATTCCACCACAGCTTGGTTGCAGAAATCCTGATAAATTCTACAGTGGCCATCACAGTCACCTGACTTGAACCCTGTAACAAACCCCTACCATGTTGCCTGGGAACCTCTACCTTTTGTTTGTTTTTATCATCATCCACATTGCCTGTACCTAAAGAACAAAGACTATGTCTGGCCCTTTAACTATTTTTGGACAAAGGATTGGTACATTTGATATGGCACTTCGGATACAGCCGAAGTGCAGAAGTAGTCGAAGTGGCCGCCATTAGACAGTCGAACACGTGGCGGTGGCCATTTTAATCCAGTCGAACGCGGTCAGCGGTGTGTGCCGTCAAATCCCTAGAATGGAAATCGGCCACACAATTGAACGAACACCACTGACCTGTACCTTCCCCTACCCTTCGACACTGGAGACTAAGTCCCGTTCGAAGATTCGAACACACGTTCGAACGGGATTTTGTCATTTTGGCGTAAAATAGACCTCCATTATACTATTGAACACGGCTAAAACGTGACCCTGGTTCCATTTCGACACTTCGACAGAAGTCGAAGTGAGTTCGACGATTCGAACGCCGCCTTTGGATGGGACTTTATTATTTTCAGGGCAGTAATAGACCGACCGCACAGCCTGAATCTGTGGAACTGTTTTGGGCATGCAAACAGGCGTGCGGTCGGTCCAAAGAGACTTTTTAATATTTCTGGAACCACTGAACGGATTTTCACGAATTTTTAATATGTTGTTCGACAAGTTGTGTTGTTCATAAAAAGTTTTATTCATGTACTATGTAAAATGGGAAAGTTATAAAAATGTATAAATATAAGTTTTAGCTTGGAGATATTTGAGGAGATACAGTAAGAAACTCAATTATCTCCCAAGCAGACAGGGCCGGACTGGCCCACCGGGATACCGGGAAATTTCCCAGTGGGCCGGTGCACTTGGGGCCGCACAGTGCAGCAGCCCTTCCTCTCCCCACACAGTACACACAGTGAGCAGCAGGCACTCCAAAGTGACATGTTAATGCTGCTCGCGAGTGAAGGATAAGGAGCAGGGAGGGAGGCAGTCCTGTGCCTGCCTGTCAGCCTTCACACACAGGAAGCATGTGACCCGGTAATCAGGCAGAGCAGGGCAGCCCACGCGGGCCCTCTGCCTTTTGCTTCCTGTGTGTAAAGTGCTGGCAGGCAGGGAGAGGAGTGGGGCCAGACAGAGCTGCAGGCAGGCTGCTTCTCAGCCAGGAGCTGAGCGAGCACGGAGTAAGGTAGGATTCATAGGGTGTGTAACGGATCCACTGGCACCCCGACTGGGTACCTCCGTTGAAAGATGCTCCTAGCGCTTCCAGAGGACTCCAAGCACTCCACCAGACACCATAAGCACCGCAGGCTGCAGCTATCTCCCTTCAGAACGAAGCAGGAACAAGCTCTTACAAGAGCTCAGTGATTATAGCAAGGGAATATGCCTAGCATAGCAATCCCTTGTAGCAGATTCCCCCAATAAGAGACAGGACTCAAGTTGAGGGTAAAAATAGAACTCTCTGGCTGCTAGCTTGCAGCCCTTTTTATTAGGTGCTCCCATGAAGGGGAGGGACACACACAGTAACGTACATTAACCAATCACACAATAGTTACATCCCACACATAGCCCTCCCCTCTACCTGTAAACTAATTATCTGTACACACAGGAAAATACAATTATCCTAGGTAGGGAAAATACAGTTTTTACACAACATTCATAACTCCCAAAATATACATCACATTCGCATAAAAATACATATACACAATCAATCCATTCGGGGGAACAACGTACTCAAAAATCATACGAATTGGACCAGGGGTTCAAAAGTTAGTACAAATGTGCATTTGACCTTCTGGAAGCATGGTTTTTAGAAGCTCAAACTAGTTCCCCAGAATCCTCTATCCTGGAGACAATGGAGAAGCTGATTTAATTATATCCAGGGACAAACACAGCCTCCATTAAGCACATGTTACCAGCAACCACCAAAAGACATAAAAATACATAACTCCTGTTATACTAAACAGAACCCCCACATTCAACCCATCCCCAGATGGCTTGGATCTGAGCGCTCAACATATCCAAACAGCGCTCAGATGCCACAAACACAGTTCAAACGCCATGGGGTTTAAGTTTCGTATGGGCTGATGAGAGGGCCCATAATCCTGGGGCAGCCCAATAACCCACAGTATGCCCAAATACCGTGCATAAAGGGCAAAATCGCCCAAGGACCGTAGTCACAGGGTAAGAGGCGGGCAAGCAGCCCCCTCCAAACCACAATGGCGAAGTGGCTTTCGCTACAGGGTGTGTGTATATTTGAGTGTGTAATTGTGTGTGGGAGGTGTTTTTGAAGATATTATGTGAGTGTCAGTATGGAGTTCTGTATGTGTGAGTGTCAGTATGGGTCAATGTATGGATCAATGTTTGTGTGAGTGTCAGTATGGATCAATGTTTGTGTAAGTGTCAGTATGGATCAATGTTTGTGTGAGTGTCAGTATGGGTCAATGTTTGTGTGAGTGTCAGTATGGGTCAATGTATGGATCAATGTATGTGTGAGTGTCAGTATGGGTCAATGTATGGATCAATGTTTGTGTGAGTGTCAGTATGGATCAATGTTTGTGTGAGTGTCAGTATGGAGTTCTGTATGTGTGAGTGTCAGTATGGGTCAATGTATGGATCAATGTTTGTGTGAGTGTCAGTATGGATCAATGTGTGTGTGAGTGTCAGTATGGAGTTCTGTATGTGTGACTGTCAGTAGGGGTCAATGTATGGATCAATGTATGTGTGACTGTCAGTAGGGGTCAATGTATAGATCAATGTATGTGTGACTGTCAGTATGGGTCAATGTATGGATCAATGTATGTGTGACTGTCAGTATGGGTCAATGTATGGATCAATGTATGTGTGACTGTCAGTATGGGTCAATGTATGGATCAATGTATGTGTGAGTGTCAGTATGGATCAATGTATGTGTGAGTGTCAGTATGGATCAATGTATGTGTGAGTGTCAGTATGGATTACTGTGTGTGAGTGTCAGTATGGATCAATGTTTGTGTAAGTGTCAGTATGGATCAATGTATGGATCAATGTTTGTGTGAGTGTCAGTATGCATCAATGTATGTGTGAGTGTCAGTATGGATCAATGTATGTGTGAGTGTCAGTATGGATCAATGTTTGTGTGAGTGTCAGTATGGATCAATGTTTGTGTGAGTGTCAGTATGGATCAATGTATGGATCAATGTATGGATCAATGTTTGTGTGAGTGTCAGTATGGATCAATATATGGATCAATGTTTGTGTGAGTGTCAGTATGTGTTAAGACACCTTTTGTCTTAATAAGTAAATCGCCGTTTAGTCCACCTTCCCCTCTCACCGTATCAAGTCTCTGTTCGTATAATGTATAATCCACGAACCATAACCAGGGGAAGCGGTAATCTCCCGAACGGGATCCGTGAATGTACTCAGGTTCCCGAACCGAACTCCACGAACTGCCGCTAACAACCGAATCACGATATCCACCAAGCGGCATAAGTTTCCCATAAGTAGTCTCTAAGCGTGAATAAGAATCCCCCCAATAACAAGACTGAAGCTCCGTATTGAGGGTCAAACAGGATCTGGCTTTACTGTGGGCTACCCGCCCGTATTTATGCAGGTCTCCCTAGGGGACCAAATGGGAGACTGAAATTACAGATGGACATTAGGACATTCCAGACATACAGGCATAGACTTTTCCCACAATGCAATAGGGTTTCCTACTTCCTCCCCTGGAGATAATTGGGAAGAAATGCAATTATCTCCAGGACAAGGACCCATCGCCATTTTAAATATAAACCCAGAAAATACATAAAAATATATAACTTTATTATAACTGTATATTCCCCAGCCATATCACATATCCCCAGATAGCCGGGATCTGAGGGCACATTACTGACGAATAGCGCTCAGATCCCATTCGTATAGTTCAATCGCCACGGAGTTAAAGTTCTTAGAGTCTTTCGGCAGGCGATTGACTCCGTGGGAAGGCTATCTGGGTTAAATACTTTAGGTCGACGGTAAAACTCCCGAACAGCTGGTATTCGTATAGTTTGGTCGAGACAGCCGAATGACCCATGGTTTCAGCGGTGTTCGGCAGAAAAGGTGTCCGTTTTTAGTTCCATGGAATCAGAGCCGAACACCGCTGGGCTTTCGTCGGTTTAAAGATGGCCGCTGCCTCGTGGTCGACATGCGAACGGCGGCCACCCTGAAGTCGGCTTAATTGAGAAGTGTCTGCGGTTAACCACAACGTTCTATTTGGGATCAAAAGGTTAACCAGCAGCACACTCCTCTTCTGGGTGGCCACCCGTTCGGCAGTTTTATTCGGGAAAACAGTCATTCGGATGGTTAGAATACTGGGAACAGTCATTTAGACGGATGGCACAAAATAGCCGAATCCACCAAAGAAATAGACAGACGGATGGTTCTGTCACATGGCTCCCCCTTTGTGGAACACTCCGGCAGACCCGGCTTGACCCTGTGGCGGGTCAACTTGGGGATGCCCGGACTAAGAGGTGGTGGATATGTCTGTTTGCCGGGATAAGCCATCCGCATTTCCGTTCAGCTTACCGGGTCTGTAGCTAATAGTAAAGTTGTAAGGTTGCAATGCCAAGCTCCATCTTAGCAGTCTCCCATTGTCTCCTGAGACCCGGTTAAGCCAAACGAGGGGGTTATGATCTGTCACAAGGGAAAACTCTTGCCCATACAAGTAGGGACTTAACTTTTTCAATGCCCAGACTAGGGCTAAACATTCTTTTTCAACTGCCGCATAGCTCACTTCTCTGGGTAGTAATTTTCGGCTGAGGTATGCGACAGGATGCTCTCCTCCATCTTCCCCAACTTGGCTTAACACAGCCCCCAGTCCATACATGGAAGCATCTGTGTGAACGAGAAAACGTTTGTTAGGGACTGGGGCAGCCAAGACAGGGGCATTCACGAGAGCTTGTTTCAGTGCCTGGAACGCAGCTTCACAAGCCGGGGACCACAGGACCTGCTTAGGCAAATTCTTTTTCGTCAGGTCTGTCAGGGGCTTAGCAATAGAGCTGTAGTCAGGAACGAAACGTCGGTAGTACCCTGCTGTCCCCAAGAAGGCCAATACCTGGGTCTTAGTAGTGGGTGTGGGCCAGTTAGCCACTGCTTCCACTTTGGCGGGCTCTGGTCTCTGGTTCCCACATCCCACTCGGTGACCCAGGTACTGTACTTCTGCCATACCTAGATGGCACTTTTCTGGCTTCAATGTCAGGCCAGCGGCCCGAATCTTATCCAGTACCACCCCTATGTGTACCAGGTGTTCCTCCCAGGACCCACTGTAGATCGCTATGTCGTCCAAGTATGCACAGGCAAATTCTTGGAAGCCATCCAGGAGTCTATCCACCATCCGTTGGAAGGTAGCCGGGGCATTCTTCATCCCAAAAGGCATGACCTTAAATTGGTACAGGCCAAATGGGGTGATGAATGCCGACTTGGGGATAGCATCCTCGGCCAGGGGAATCTGCCAGTAGCCCTTACATAGGTCTATGGTGGTCAGATAACGTCCCCTGGCAATACGATCTAGTAATTCGTCTACCCGGGGCATCGGGTAGGCGTCAGTGGTGGTCCGCTCGTTGAGTCGCCTGTAGTCCACACAGAACCGGGTGGTCCCATCTTTCTTAGGTACTAGGACTACAGGCGAAGCCCAAGGGCTGTCAGAGGGTTCGATGACCCCAAGCTGGGTCATCTCCTGGATCTCCTTCCGCATTCCATCTCGGACTGCTTCAGGGATACGGTAAGGCGGCTGTCGTAAGGGGGTCTGTCCAGGGGTCTCTACCTTGTGTACAGTGGGTGTAACCTGGCTCCTGGGAGAAAGTTGCTTGTTTCTCCCACAACAACTGTTTCGCTTGTACCCTTTCTGTGGGGTTTAACCTGTCTCCTAACTGTACGAGGGAGGTGAGGTCAGTCTGGGGGTCCCTTTCTAACAGATCGGGAAGAGGCAAATTCTCAGGGTCATCTGTAGCTGGGGCACATACGGCTGCAATGTTCTCCGGTCGTTCTTGGTACTCTTTCAGCATGTTCACATGAAAGGATCTCTGGACCCTTTCGTCTGAACAGCTGGCTATCAAATAGGTAGTATCGCAGATCTGTGCTACTATCTTGTACGGGCCTTGCCAAGATGCTTGCATCTTGTTGGCCTTCACAGGTTTGAGCACTAATACCTTTTGCCCCACCTGGAAGGCTCGCTGTCGGGCACCCTGATCGTAGCATCTCTTCTGTCTCCCCTGGGCCGCCCGGAGATTCTCCCTTACCATCAGGGACAGTTTCTCCATGCGGTCCCGGAGTTCCAGAACATATGGCACTATGGGGGTCTCTTCTTGCTCAGTCTCCCCCTCCCAGTGTCCCCGGATGAGATCCAGGGGTCCGCGCGGACCCGTCTCCCATACAGTAACTCAAAGGGGGAGAACCCAGTAGATTCCTGGGGCACCTCCCGGTACGAAAACAACAGGCGAGGCAGGAATCTCTCCCAGTCCCTGCAAGTGTCTGTAAAGGTCCTCAGCATCTGTTTGAGGGTACCGTTAAAACGCTCGCAGAGACCGTTAGTCTGTGGATGGTAAGGTGAGCTAAGCAAGGGTTTAATGCCACATACTTTCCACAGCTGCTGGGTGAGCACCGCAGTAAATTGGGTTCCCTGGTCGGAGAGAATCTCCTTAGGGAACCCAACCCTGGTAAAAATCCTAACCAGGGCATCAGCAACCGTCTCTGCCTCTATATTAGACAGTGCTACTGCCTCTGGATAGCGAGTGGCATAGTCCACCACAGTAAGAATATACTTCTTGCCTGATGGACTAGCCCTGGCCAGTGGACCCACAATGTCAACAGCTATGCGAGAAAAGGGCTCCCCTATAATAGGCATCGATGATAGCTTAGCCTTAGGGTGGTCCCCCCGCTTTCCTACCCGTTGACATGTGTCGCACGTACTGCAATACATCCGCACAGCCTGGTTGAAGTTGGGCCAAAAGAAATTCTGTGAGATCCTATAGGCCGTGCGGTGGGACCCTAGATGTCCTGCTAACGGGACATCGTGCCCTATCCGTAGAAGTTCCTGCCGGTATTTTGCGGGCACCACCAGCTGTTGATTCTGCGGAGGGGCTATCTTCTTTTGGGAAGGTTTCGGGATTCTGTATAGCCTGTCCCCCACCCACTTATACCGTTCCCCGTCTATCCCTTCCTCTCCAGCATCTGCTCTATCCCTGTACTTTTGGAGGGTCGGATCCGCCCGGGTTTCCCTCCCAAACTCCTCTGGGGAATCCCAACGTAAGGGGGTCTGAGCTAAGGTATCAGTCGGGGAAAAGGGTCTTACCTGGGTCTCCTCGGCAGGTGGGCTGGTTCCAGAGGCACGGGTCTGAGAACGAGTAGTCACTGGGTTAACGTCCAAGGGGCCCATCGGAGCATAGGCCGAAACCAAAGGGGCCAAATCATTCCCAAGAAGCACATCAGCGGGCAAGTCTTTCATAACTCCAACATCTACGTGTCTAGCGCCCACTCCCCAATGCAGGTGAACACGGGCAACAGGTAACCGGAATACGGCTCCCCCTGCTACCCTCACGGCCACTGTGTCTCCGGTGTGCTGGTGCTCTGAGACTAAGTTCTTTTGGAGCAGTGTCATCGTGGCTCCTGTGTCTCTAAGTCCATTTACCACTCGGCCATTCAGTTTCATAGTCTGCCGGTGTTGTTGGCGATTGTCCTGATGGGCTGCTTGCAGCGGGTCGGCTTCGTGCAAGATGCCCCAGAATTCCTCCTGCTCTACACAGTGAGCAGCAGGCTGTGGCGGGCGCTGATTCGCGTTGGCTGGTCTCCTCCAGGACTGAGCTTGGTTGGCGTTGTTCAGCGGACACTCCGGGCGTTTGTGTCCCAACTGTTTGCACAGAAAGCACCGGATGGGTTGGGAATAATCCCTGGCATTAAACTTGGATGGCTGCACATAATTATTGGTCGGTGGTACTGCTGGGGTGCGATGCACTGGGGGTTGGTATGCTGTTGGAATCGGAGTGGCTGCTGGTCGGTATTCCACTCTGGTAGGGACTTTAATAACGGTATTGTCCAGCTTGCGAGCTGTATATTCATCTGCCAACCGGGCCGCCTCAGGTAGGGTAGAGGGTTTTCTATCTCTGACCCACTCCCGGACCCCGGCAGGCAATCTATCGAAGCAATGTTCCAGTAAAAATACCTGCAGCACCTCCTCCCCCAATACTGCTTGGCATCCTGCCATCCAGTGGGCTGCAGTACGGTGGACTCTGCAGGCCCATTCTACATAAGAATCGCCAACCTGCTTGTTGGTTTCCCTGAAGCGCCGTCTGTAAACTTCTGAGGTCACCGCATACCTGGCTAGGAGCGCATCCTTCACTGCCCGGTAGCTGGTGATCTCCTCCTCTGGGATGGCCCGAAATGCTTCACTAGCCCGGCCGGATAATTTCCCAGAGAGGATGGTGACCCATTGATCTGTGGGTACCTGGTGTAGGGCACATTGCCTCTCAAAATCGTCCAGGAACCCATCGATCTCTCCTTCATTTTCAATAACATTTTTAAATGCAGCAAAGGGTACCTTTTTCCTTCCGAAATCGTTATTGGGTACCTCTGCTGCTGCAGCTCCTCTTCCCTGGAGCGCCTGGTGTGCTGCTACCGCTGCTTGCACACGTTCCACAATGTCTGCTGAGGGGTTGGGGCCAAAGTGTGCCAGCCTTATTTGCACTGCCCGGTTAAATTGTATTTCCTCGGGTGTTAAATCCAAACTGCTGGGCACATTAGCTCTCTCCATTCCCTGTGTTGCATCCATTTCCACTAGCAAAGCAATAATTTCCCGTTTCATTAAATTGCTTGCTGATCGACCTCGGCATTCTATTATGTCCTTAAGAGTAGCACGTCTTAACTGTTCATACTGCATTTCTTTCCTTCTGTGTTGTGGGATTCATCCCACCGCTGCCACCAGTTGTTAAGACACCTTTTGTCTTAATAAGTAAATCGCCGTTTAGTCCACCTTCCCCTCTCACCGTATCAAGTCTCTGTTCGTATAATGTATAATCCACGAACCATAACCAGGGGTAGCGGTAATCTCCCGAACGGGATCCGTGAATGTACTCAGGTTCCCGAACCGAACTCCACGAACTGCCGCTAACAACCGAATCACGATATCCACCAAGCGGCATAAGTTTCCCATAAGTAGTCTCTAAACGTGAATAAGAATCCCCCCAATAACGAGACTGAAGCTCCGTATTGAGGGTCAAACAGGATCTGGCTTTACTGTGGGCTACCCGCCCGTATTTATGCAGGTCTCCCACTTGGTGGACACTCCCCTAGGGGACCAAATGGGAGACTGAAATTACAGATGTACATTAGGACATTCCAGACATACAGGCATAGACTTTTCCCACAATGCAATAGGGTTTCCTACTTCCTCCCCTGGAGATAATTGGGAAGAAATGCAATTATCTCCAGGACAAGGACCCATCGCCATTTTAAATATAAACCCAGAAAATACATAAAAATATATAACTTTATTATAACTGTATATTCCCCAGCCATATCACATATCCCCAGATAGCTGGGATCTGAGGGCACATTACTGACGAATAGCGCTCAGATCCCATTCGTATAGTTCAATCGCCACGGAGTTAAAGTTCTTAGAGTCTTTCGGCAGGCGATTGACTCCGTGGGAAGGCTATCTGGGTTAAATACTTTCGGTCGACGGTAAAACTCCCGAACAGCTGGTATTCGTATAGTTTGGTCGAGACAGCCGAATGACCCATGGTTTCAGCGGTGTTCGGCAGAAAAGGTGTCCGTTTTTAGTTCCATGGAATCAGAGCCGAACACCGCTGGGCTTTCGTCGGTTTAAAGATGGCCGCTGCCTCGTGGTCGACATGCAAACGGCGGCCACCCTGAAGTCGGCTTAATTGAGAAGTGTCTGCGGTTAACCACAACGTTCTAATTGGGATCAAAAGGTTAACCAGCAGCACACTCCTCTTCTGGGTGGCCACCCGTTCGGCAGTTTTATTCAGGAAAACAGTCATTCGGATGGTTAGAATACTGGGAACAGTCATTTAGACGGATGGCACAAAATAGCCGAATCCACCAAAGAAATAGACAGACGGATGGTTCTGTCACAGTATGGATCAATGTTTGTGTGAGTGTCAGTATGGATCAATGTATGTGTGAGTGTCAGTATGGATTACTGTGTGTGAGTGTCAGTATGGATCAATGTATGGATCAATGTTTGTGTGAGTGTCAGTATGGATCAATGTGTGTGTGAGTGTCAGTATGGGTGAATGTATGGATCAATGTATGTGTGAGTGTCAGTATGGGTCAATGTATGGATCAATGTCTGTGTGAGTGTCAGTATGGATCAATGTATGGATCAATGTTTGTGTGAGTGTCAGTATGGATCAATGTATGTGTGAGTGTCAGTATGGATCAATGTATGGATCAATGTATGTGTGAGTGTCAGTGTGGATCAATGTTTGTGTGAGTGTCAGTATGGAGTTCTGTATGTGTGAGTGTCAGTATGGGTCAATGTATGTGTGAGTGTCAGTATGGATCAATGTTTGTGTGAGTGTCAGTATGGATTACTGTGTGTGAGTGTCAGTATGGATCACTGTGTTAGTGTCAGTATGGAGTTCTGTATGTGTGAGTGTCAGTATGGATCAATGTATGTGTGAGTGTCAGTATGGATTACTGTGTGTGGGTGTCAGTATGGATTACTGTGTGTGAGTGTCAGTATGGATTACTGTGTGTGAGTGTCAGTATGGATTACTGTGTGTGGGTGTCAGTGTGGATCAATGTATGTATCAGTATGGATTACTGTGTTAGTGTCAGTATGGATCACTGTATGTGTGTGAGTATGGATCATTGTGCGCCAGTGTATGTGAGTGTGTGGGCATCAGTGCGTGCCAGTGAGTATCCATTAATCAAAAATCTGTGTTTATGCTTGTGTGTTTTTTTTTTTTTAAATGACATGATGAATTAAAAAAATAAAATATAGCTTTGCTTTATCTATGTTATTTGTGAAAGTATTCTGCATAGATACATATGCACAAATGGTATTATATCACTATATATATATATATGTATGTATGTATATAAATCGCAAGCATAATTTTAATAATTATTATGTTTATAATATATAATATTTTCATGCATAATACACTTGGAAATTACACACACACACACACACATACATATACATATACATATATAATGTATGAAGGGTTTGACATTAGCCAAAGGGTTATTACTAATAGTTTTAATTTTAAAAAGTGAATTTAAACCAAAATAGCGGATTTGAAACAAAATGTTAACTTGGGTATAGTGACAGCTTGACTATTGTAGCCTAAATTTAGCAATTTACATTTTCATTCACAAAAATATTAGTTTAGTGGATAACCCTGCCTTTCTCTCAGTCGTTCATTCCCTGGTATCAAACTACATACAACGAAGAGTGCGCTCATAGGACTGAGGACTAACCAAAATAAGATTAATTTAAATCAGACGTGCAGCAGCATTCAGTCAATGTTTCATTCCCATTACTGGACCTTTCAAAATTATAAGGATGAAACGTTAAAGTAAGATGTTGCACATCTGATTAGAATAAAACAGCTCTTTTGTTTATTTTAAGTCCTGTGAGTGCGCTCCTTCTTGTTGGTTAAATAATTGTAACTGTATATCTGTCACAGCTGGCACAATTTATGATGGGGCTGGTATAACATTTTTCCAGGGCTGCTTTTTATTCCCAGTCCGGCCCTGCAAGCAGAGGGGAGGGAATCTGTGGGTTGTAACCACTGTTTGATTGGTTAACATCTAATTGGTTGTGGGCATCTCCCTTGCATGGGAGCACTGCATAAAAGGAGAATCCCTGTCATTAAACCTCAGTTCTACTTTACCCTTCAAAACTTACCATATATACTCGAGTATAAGTCTAGTTTTTCCGCACATTTTTTGTGCTGAAAAACCCCCACTCGACTTATACTTGAGTCAATGTCTGTATTATGGCAACTTACATTGCCATAATACAGACTAGGACCGCCGGACTCATTACAAGCCCGGCGGTCCTGTTGGGGGCTGGCAGGAAGCATTTACTTACCTTTCCTGCAGCTCCATTCTCCTGCATTCTGGTCAGCTCCCCTGTAAATCTCGCAAGAGCCGCGGAGTCAGAGCGTTCCCACAGGTTACCGTGGCAATGCTCCGCGCGGCACGCAGACCGCGAGACTTACAGGGGAGCTGACCGGAACGCAGGAGAAGGGAGCTGACAGGGCTGGCAGGAAGTGTCCAGGGAGCTGACAGGACACTTCCTGCCAGCCCCCCTCCTGCACAGTACACACCACTGGACCACCAGGGACAAAAAATAAAAAATAATAAAAAAATAATAATAAACTAAAATGGAAAAATGTAATAAAAAAATATTAAAATAAAAAATAATTATATTAAAATAAAAAATAGAATATTTAAAATAATAAAAATGCCCTCCCCCACACACTACACACACACACACACACAGTCTGCATTATATACACACACACGCATACAAACACACACTCTGCATTCACACAAACACACAGAGTGTGTTTATATAATGCAGAGTGTGTGTTTGTATGAGTGTGTGTATATATAATGCAGAGTGTGTGTGTGTGTGTTTGTATGAGTGTGTGTGTATATAATGCAGAGTGTGTGTTTGTATGAGTGTGTATGTATATAATTATAAAAATCACAGAATTTCATAGCCCCAAGTTTTACCCTCGACTTATCCACGAGGCATAGCATATTTCACAATTGTTGGTCACAAAACTGCACTCGACTTATACATGAGATCGACTTATACACGAGTATATACGGTAGCTTTGTCTCGTTATTGAAAGGGAACCTGCTCAGCTAATCACTAGCTCTTTTAAGAGCTCTACCTCTCTCTCTCTACTTGGATCCAGCTGATAGAAAGAAGGCTACTCCATTACTGCACAGCATCTTGTGGACGTCTCCAAAAGGGACGTCTCCAACGGCTGATACCCCCTCTCCACTGGGGTAGCCGTTACAAACCCCATAGAAAATCTCTGGTGGGATTTGACAAAGGCAGATGCAGCACGCAAACCCAAGAATATCACTGAATTGGAGGCCATTGCTCATGAGCAATGGGCTAAGATTCCTCAGGAACGCTGCCAGAAGCTGGTGTCTGGCCATGCATCTTACTTGCAGCAAATCATAACAGCAAAAAGGTGCTCTTCTAAATACTAAAGATGATTACCAAGAAAGGGTTGAATAATTTTGAGACCTGGAAGTCATAATTAGTTGCAGTTTCAGTAAAATGTTAGGGAAACCACTTGAAGCATTAGTTATGCTGAGCTATTTCGATTATATTTGTTTGATTTGTTCATGTATATATATCTATGTCTCACCTGGCATCGCACAATGGTAATGTCTTCTGACGACAAATGGGCTTCTGGAACAAACCATTCCAGAACCTAGGTCTGCTAGATATACATATGTGGGAACTATGGATGCATAAGAGACCTCCATCTAACCTAACACCAAAACAGCAGGCCCTGGGGAGATAGCGCAGCTAAGCGGACAAGGGCACATGTAGGAGTGTGGGGATAGATGCATGAGATTGGTTGGGAAAGAGTCTGTGGGTGGGGTTATGTTCTGTGTAAGTTAGTGTGGGGGAGGTCTTACCTCAGTGCCACTTGGTATTCGGGCCAGCAAACAGCTTCCCTCCCGCCTCTATTGGTATATTTAGTTACAGCTAGCCGGTGGTATGTCCTTGCCAATTGAGTTTGAAGGGTTACATTTAATGAGATTGTAGCGGCACCCCGGAGCAGTAGGGGTTTACGCCGCCAAGAAGGTGTCCTTTCCCCCAAGACGAAGTCAGCTGTAACAAAACACGTTCCCAGAGAATACAAATCAGCGTAATAAATATCCCCTCCAAGCACAAGACGAGAATAATAGGAATAATCTTTATTCTGCAGCTCGGGCTTTTATGCCGTACAACAACTCCTCTCCGTATCCGGAGGAGATAATACATTTACAGTGGGAATCCCTCCCACTGTACCGGGCAGAATATTTCACAATTATTATAAGTTTAATAACACACACAATATGCAATGAAAATACAATGTGCTACGTGTATTAGAGAACGGAGATCTAGGGGAACAATATACGTGAAAATCCCCTAGATCGGTTGGGCCGTTCGCTAGATACACGTTCGCACCATTTACTCGGGAACCACATAATATAAACGAAAACTCTCTCGCGGATCTGGTGTCTCTAGTTCGGTACTCTGGACCTGTCGAACAGCATGGGCGTAAGTTACCGGTAAGGTGGAAATTCGTCGTGTGGAAAGTTCTTGAGTGTTCGGTCATTAGTTCGTGCGGTCAAAATGGCCGCGACCCATTGTTCTCCCCACGTGGCTGCGTATACCGTACAGATCCAGAAGTACCCGAAGTCCACAATAATCCAGGTAAAAAGGCAATTCTCCGAGATGGTATCTGTTACTCCAAAAGGGGTCTGTCACAGAGATGAACAAGTTTTTAAGGTCTCAACCTCCCCTGCTCCAAAGGTTAAACTTTAGGTTGCCTGAGGTTTCGTGCCCATCGAGCGTGGATAAGGTCGGCTGATGGCAGGCATTGGAAATATATGATTTTTATGACGAGGGGGGAGGTGAGAGGGAGTGGTGATTAGGAACCACTCTATGTTTATTGGCAAGGACGGTTGGGTCACTGTATAACACTATGGGTGGAGTTATATATGTATATATGTTAATTTATGCTTATTTATGTCTAACGTTTTGGTTACAGAAAAGAAGAGATTTAATAAATAAAGTTATGGATGTGTTATGCAGTAATTTAGTTTGTGATAATAAATGCTGTGGCCTGTTTCATCCATACTAAGTCGTCTGTCGTTACTGGGGGGTTGAATGGGGTGAGATTTTGTTCTAGGCTGCATCGCGATTCCCCACAATGTACATACATGGTTACTCAACATTTGAACATCATCAAACAACAAGCTAGTGACTACAGAAAAAAAATCAACCATGCACCACGAGGAAGAAGAAACTGTTATGTTTTAATAGTGTTAGACAAGGAATTGTGGAACACAACTGCAGAATTAATTGGTAGTACTATATCTTTAAGAAAAACAAAGAGCACTTCCAATATATGTTGTGAGAGGTTTTATTATCTCTTATTGAATCAAGTTAAAGACACTTTCTCTCTTACTTCCAGTTTTGGAATAAAGGAAAAAATAAAAACTTTATACAATTCTCTTGTTTGCATTAAAAGGAGAAATAATAATAATAATAATAATAATAATAATAATATAATAATAAAATAATAATAATAATATAATAATATTAAGAATAATAATAATAATAATAATATAATAATAATAATAATAATAATAATAATATAATAATAATATAATAATATAACAATATAATATAATAATAATAATAATATAATAATGTAATAATAAAATAATAATAATAATAATAATAATAATAATATAATAATAATGTCCTCATTTATCCAAATAGGTTTTTTGAATCAATTCATAATTAGAGTAAATGAATTGCACAGGGAATTGATTAGCCTTATATGTAAGTGGTGTAATACAAGTGGAGTCCATACAGACACAAAACTCATATACAATAAATATAAATAAAATAAATCGAAACAAACATTAAATAAATAAAAACAAAAACATGAACCCACTGTTATCAATGATGCACAAATGAACTCTATATTATAGATACATAGTGTAAAATAGAATATCAAAACAGCTGCCTAAAAGGTGACACAATATATGTGAAAAAGAAACAACATAAAATATATACAAATAAAAAAGAAATGATAATAATAGTACCTGCCTTCTACACCTGTATTTTCTACCACGTTCAATAAGGGTTTTGACGATATCATCAATATCTTCTATATATACTTCTATATATACCTATTTTAACCAAGGACCCATGGCTATCGGTTTGTATCTCAGAAGTTCCGAATGTCACATTTAGAAAGGCCCCAAGTTTAAAGAATATCTTAGCCCCCTCCAAGTTGCATCATTCCAGTGAGAAAAACAAAGTGGTTCATAAAGATGGGTTACCTAATAAATGTTGTGGTCATACCAAATGTCTTACATGTAGCAATATTTGCCATCAGAGTTCTACGTTTAGGCCCATATAATAATTCTGACATAATTTTTTTCAGTTCAATCTGAAATCACTTGTAACACTTCGTTTGTGGTGTATCTATTAACTTGCCCATGTGGGCGTCAATATGTAGGCCAAACTACAAGACCCCATCCTTCGTAATAATATCAGGTCGTCAGTAGCCCGTCATTTTGCCATTTTCCATGAGAAAAATCCATCTGGTATTGTACTTATGGGGATAGCCTATATCCTCCCCCCCCCCCCCCTTCACCCCCTGCCCTATAAGGAAAAGAGAATTGATTAAGTCTGAGTCAGTTTGGATTTTCAGGCTCAATACCATGACACCCAATGGTTTGAATGAGGAGTTAGAGCTGTTCTGAGTACTCATGTTTACTCTACTTCTTTGTTTCATGGGTGATAAGTACCTAAATCCACTCTGGGTTCCCTTCACACCTATGTTTAGTGGGGATATTTGTTCCCTTATTTATATTATTTTATTAGATGTATATGTATTTATTGTCTTTGGTCACCGGTAGTGACATCCCAATATCTATCAAGGGTTTCTAACTATATTTTGTAAAAATGAAGTCTGTCCCTTTAAATGGTGATTTGATTGATTTTTTATGCATATGCATATAATTTTGTATTTTTTGATCATTATGTTGTTCAGTTATTTATATTGTGTTGCCTAACTATTATATATCATATATTTTGTTTTTTTGAAAGTGTATTTTTTACTTTTCATTTACATATCTATATCATTTCTTGCTATTCTGTCAAGTAGATTTGATTAACTTCCACAGTTTAGGGTGTTTCCCCTTTACATGTTTAATTACTTCATTACCTTGGAGGTATTTAAATCAGGTCTTTAGTGCAGCTATCAAGTCTTGATAAAGTCCCGTGGGCGGGTCGAAACGCGTAGACGTGGCTGCACTTCATTGCTTGACCCACTGTGGGGTTTTTTTTCGGCTGCCTATTACGATTTTATTTGTATTTTTATTTATGTTATTGATTTCTCTTTTGTGAGTGAGGTTCTTAGTGTCTACACACTCCTGACCCCTGGCATTGAGGACTTTCGGTTATACTAACGGCTGCTTCATCTAACTATACCGCGGTCTTTTGTGAAGATACCGACCGCGGTATATGTTTCCAGCTCGTTTGTTATCCATCAGCTGCATCTGTGAAGATCTCGACCGCGGTGCACATCATCGGCATCTGACGGATTCCCTTTGGAGTGGGTCGGAAGCTTGCTGCTCAGAACTCCACCTCTCCTCCTTTTTTATTTCCTACTTGATTTTTTCTTCAAGTACCGATTTCCATTCATATGTACCTCGGTGGGGGGCCCACACCGAGGCAGGTACTATTATTATCATTTCTTTTATATTTGTATATATTTTATTTTGTTTCTTTTTCACATATATTGTGTCACCTTTTAGGCAGCTGTTTTGATATTCTTTTTACACTATGTATCTATACTATAGAGTTCATTTGTGCATCATTGACAACAGTGGGTTCATGTTTTTATTTATTTAGTGTTTGTTTCGATTTATTTTATTTATATTTATTGTATATGAGTTTTATTTCAATAAATATATCATATATTTTCTAAAGTATCTATTTTTGAGCGCACATACTTTTTTACTTTTGAGCTATCACTCATTTCCAGACGCTTGTGAACGTATGTAGCTGCCAGTTCTAGTATTCGTCATTTATTACACCTTGTATTTATCTTTTTATTCCATACATACACACCCACAAACTACTGAGTTCATAAACACACACACAAACACAGACTGCTGAGTCCACACACACACACACACACACACACACAGACTGCTGAGTCCAAACAAACACACACACACACACACACACACAGACTGCTGAGTACATACACACACAGACTGCTAAGTCCACACACACACACAGAGACTGCTGAGTCCATACACACACACAGACTGCTGAGTCCATACACACACACAGACTGCTGAGTCCATACACACACACAGACTGCTGAGTCCATACACACACACAGACTGCTGAGTCCATACACACACACAGACTGCTGAGTTCATACACACACACAGAGACTGCTGAGTTCATGCACACACACACACACACTGAGACTGCTGAGTCCATACACACACAGACACAAACACAGACTGCTGAGTCCATACACACACACACACACACACACACAGAGACTGCTGAGTCCATACACACACAAAGACTGCTGAGTCCATACACACACAAAGACTGCTGAGTCCATACACACAGACAGACTGCTGAGTTTATACACACACACACACACACACACACACACACAGACTGCTTAGTCCATACACACACAGACACAAACACAGACTGCTGAGTCCATACATGCACACACAGAGACTGCTGAGTCCATACACACACACACACACAGACTGCTGAGTCCATACACACACACACAGAAAGACTGCTGAGTCCATACACACACACAGACTGCTGAGTCCATACAAACACAGACACACACATAGACTGCTGAGTCCATACACACACACAGACACACACACAGACTGCTGAGTCCATGCGCACACACACACACACACACACAGACTGCTGAGTCCATGCGCACACACACACACACACACACACACAGACTGCTAAGTCCAAACACACACACACAGACACACAGAGACTGCTGAGTCCAAACACACACACACAGACACACACAGACTGCTGAGTCCATAGACACACACAGACTGCTGAGTCCATACAGACACACACACATTCACACACACAGAGACTGTTGAGTCCATACGCGCCCGCTGGGTGAACTTTGCAGAAAGCCTGAAAACATGCCAGTGGACAAACCATCGATCCCGGGACTTGACGTAATGGGACCCAAGTGCCCCGGCCACGAAAGTCCATTTTGAACTTACGCAGGAAAAAACGCACCGCCCCAACTTCACTAAAACATCCCCAAACAACAATCCCCCGGGAACAGCCATGGATGTTCTAACAAAAGCAAATGCCACACGAAACAGCACCACTTCGAATTGAGAAGAAGAAACCTGATTCCGGCCAGATGTCCGCACACCGGTGGGCCCCGAAGATGGCCCCAAAACCCACAGCCCCAGCCGCAACAGTAAAGAGGTGGAAACTCGGCACCGGACACCTCAGGTGCCTGCCAATATGAACGTCCATAAAAACCTTTCAGGAAGACAGACCAAACTGCCAGGTCCTCACGCAAGAGGCAAGTAATCAGCACCTAATGATGAGGGCGCTCCATCCTAGCGGTCGCCGCTGCCAAGCAAACACCCGCCCCGTGGGAATAATTCGGCATGCGAATTGCAGTTTACCCAAGACAGACTGCATCTGTTGCAATTTAATTTTCTTGAGAAGCCTGGCGGCTGAGACCAGGCCACGTAAATCCGATACCTTATCTTCCGGCAAACAACACTCACCAGCAACCTATCTTAATGCCCAAGAAACTGAAACTCATGGTTTCAGGGGCCAGAGGAACCCCAAATAAACACGATACCAACTCTAGGGTCCGAAGAATGTGTGAACACATGTCCGAACCTGCGGGATCAACACAGAGAAAATCATCCAAGTAATGTAGCAGCAAGTTACAGGTCACTTCCTCCCGCACCATCCACTCTAGGAAAGTGCTGAAACATTCGAAATAGAAACAGGAGATCGAACAACCCATGGGCAGGCACAGGTCCACACAATAACTGTCCTAGAAAAAACAGCCGAGCAGATGCACTGGAAGCAGACAAAAGGCCGCTTCAACATCCGCTTTCGCCATAGAGCCTCCGGACCAGCAGCTCGGACAATCCGAACTACCACGTCGAAAGAGGGCATTCGTATGCTAGTGGCGCGAAAGCCGCTAGCATTCATATGGTAGTTTCACGAACAGTGACTTGCAATACTGTTCGTGAAACGAACAAAGTACCAAATGGGAGACCACACACAGGAGGTCATGTGGCCCCCATTAACAGATTGCAACAATGTATCGTTCATCAGTTAATTGATTTGCGGGGTGGCCTCCGTTTGGATACCGACCACGCTGCGGCGGCCATCTTGGATTCACTTTTAGCCCAGCGGTGTTTGGTCATCAAGTGCCTGGAACTAAAATCAGGTACTCGACGGCACGAACACCGCTGGACTTCCAGACCATTCGGGAACACCGGTCTTTTAGTACTTTCCCTCAAACTGTGCATTTGTGTCTTTTCTGATGAGTTCCTATTAAAGTGTATTTTGTGTGGCATTCAGCTAATTGTGCTGGGATCTAAACGGTAGTATGCACTCAGATCACAGCTATCTACCTATATGTCATTCGGTCAAATAGCACGAAAACGTGCAAGTTATATATTTTTAAGTAAAAAGACTGGTTCTGCTGTACAGAGGGATAATCCACTTAACAGGATATTCTTATCGGAGTATCCCTCTCGTACAGCAGTGCATGGTGGGAAAAATGTCCTGTATGTTCAGTTCCCCATGTGGTCCCCTACTGTACAACCCCTGTAAAGTGATTAAGGAAACCCCTTGCATGGGGAACCACATAAATACTGGGACCTGTGAATAAAAAACGTCAGTTGACTCCCAGCACTGTGTTTAGTTTGGTAACTGGGGGGATTTGGGATATTGCCTTCATTCAGCGCTTTTCTTGGATTACTTTATTCTACCAGCGGAGATATTGGGATTTAATATTGCAGCTCCGCTACAGCCAAACCTCCTCTCCACGCCCCATTCCGCAATCACCACCCTCCAGTCGCAGCCGTCCCCATTCCCTCCCACCATCCCCCCACTTTCTACAGTGCGTGCATGAACCCTAAATTGGTGAGAATGGTCCAACGATCGATTCTACTGCCTGAGGGAGCAGAGGGTTCCATGTAACAAGTCCCTGGCACACAAGTCGTAATATCTCTGGATGCCCAGTGTCTCAAGCAGAAATACTGTACATAGAGACCCCTACCACTATGACCATTTCTAAAATTAGAAGTTGTCATGGTGGTTGGCGTATCCCTTAGTGTCTTTGGATTGTACTAGGTTTGACAAAAGTCCAACTGAAGGCTAAAACATTGCTGGTCGCTGATCCTGAATGAAGTCAGCCTATTTGAGGAAACAACTGGGTGAGCCATGACTTCATTGAGATACTCACTCAATGAGGAAAGAGAAAAGTCCCAGGATAAACGAAATGATGCAGCACAGTAAGATAATATTCAAAGCAATCTTGGTATCAATGGTTTCTGTAACAATAAAAGCAGATTATCACATATTTAGCGGCAGGTCATTCTGTCTTATTAATATCATATTAAACAATAATTCGATAACCCCCCAAAAAATGTATAATGCATCTCACCAGGATAGCAAATCTTAACATGCCAACAGTCCATCTCCTCCATTTTACACGTGGTACAGTTGTAGGCGAGGGTCTTTTTCCCTGCACAAAGATCGTACAAACAAAGAGTCAGGGAGTGAGAGACAGTGCGAGAGAGACATGATCAGTGACAGACAGTGTGAGGGAGACTGAGGGATGAGACATGATCAGTGAGAGACAGTGTGAGGGAGACTGAGGGATGAGACATGATCAGTGAGAGACAGTGCGAGGGAGACAAAGGGATGAGACATGATCAGTGAGAGACAGTGCGAGGGAGACTGAGGGCCGAGACATGATCAGTGAGAGACAGTGTGAGGGAGACTGAGTGACGAGACATGATCAGTGAGAGACAGTGCGAGGGAGACTGAGGGCCGAGACATGATCAGTGAGAGACAGTGTGAGGGAGACTGAGGGATGAGACATGATCAGTGAGAGACAGTGCGAGGGAGACAAAGGGATGAGACATGATCAGTGAGAGACAGTGCGAGGGAGACTGAGGGCCGAGACATGATCAGTGAGAGACAGTGTGAGGGAGACTGAGGAACGAGACATGATCAGTGAGAGACAGTGCGAGGGAGACTGAGGGACGAGACATGATCAGTGAGAGACAGTGTGAGGGAGACTGAGGGACGAGACATGATCAGTGAGAGACAGTGCGAGGGAGACTGAGGGACGAGACATGATCAGTGAGAGACAGTGCGAGGGAGACTGAGGGACGAGACATGATCAGTGAGAGACAGTGTGAGGGAGACTGAGGGACGAGACATGATCAGTGAGAGACAGTGCGAGGGAGCCGGAGGGACAATACATGTATAGACGTAGCGGGGAATGTTATGAGAATAAGAATAACCCCAAATAACTTCCCAATAATGACAGACACCGATTTTTGGATGCAACAGGCCACAGCATTTATCAAAAAAATAAAACTATAGGACTCATCCAACATTTATTAAACTTTATCATTTCATTATAACCAGAGATAAATACATACATAATCCATAACTTAACATATAATCATTAACAACTATTGCCCTACAGACTTTGCTTACATAAACATCCATGCCAATGAAAAAGAACATGTGCCTACGCACTAACTTGCCCACAGGGTTCTCACCTCCCCCCTCGTCCAAACCAAATTCCCTTTTCCTTTCAATGCTTACCACCATCCGGCTTCTAGCTCGGTGGGCACGTCCAAGTCGGTAACTTAAAAGTTTAGCCTACAGAGCAGGGGAGGTTGAGATCCGACCTTTTCCATATTCTGACACTCACTATAAGAGCCCCCTAAAACCCATTAGAAAGGACACACCCCCACCCCTCCCCCCCCCTGTTTATTAAACTTTATCATTTAATTATAAGCAGAGATAAATACATACATAATCCATTACTTAACATATAATCATTAACACCTATTGCCCTATAGACTTGAGCTTACATAAACGTCCTTGCCAATGAAATAGACCACCTGCCTATGCACCAAGCCTTTTAGCATCTGGCACACTACAAAAGCCTTGGTAGAATCTTCCCACCCACATAGCTTAAACAGGAAGCTAAGGCAGTCTGTGACTCCTATGAGGTAGACGGAGGGACGAGACAAAATCAGTGACAGACAGTGTGAGGGAGACGAGACACGGATCAGTGAAAGATTAGTCCCTGTTTTCTGAGGAAATGGAGAGAGAAGATGGCAGATGGAAGAGTTAGAGATTCAAGAGAGAGGAGATGGAAGGACATAGAAAGGGATGAGACATGATCAGTGAGAGACAGTGCGAGGGAGACTGAGGGACGAGACATGATCAGTGAGAGACAGTGCGAGGGAGACTGAGGGACGAGACATGATCAGTGAGAGACAGTGCGAGGGAGACTGAGGGACGAGACATGATCAGTGAGAGACAGTGTGAGGGAGACTGAGGGACGAGACATGATCAGTGAGAGACAGTGCGAGGGAGCCGGAGGGACAATACATGTATAGACGTAGCGGGGAATGTTATGAGAATAAGAATAACCCCAAATAACTTCCCAATAATGACAGACACCGATTTTTGGATGCAACAGGCCACAGCATTTATCAAAAAAATAAAACTATAGGACTCATCCAACATTTATTAAACTTTATCATTTCATTATAACCAGAGATAAATACATACATAATCCATAACTTAACATATAATCATTAACAACTATTGCCCTACAGACTTTGCTTACATAAACATCCATGCCAATGAAAAAGAACATGTGCCTACGCACTAACTTGCCCACAGGGTTCTCACCTCCCCCCTCGTCCAAACCAAATTCCCTTTTCCTTTCAATGCTTACCACCATCCGGCTTCTAGCTCGGTGGGCACGTCCAAGTCGGTAACTTAAAAGTTTAGCCTACAGAGCAGGGGAGGTTGAGATCCGACCTTTTCCATATTCTGACACTCACTATAAGAGCCCCCTAAAACCCATTAGAAAGGACACACCCCCACCCCTCCCCCCCCCTGTTTATTAAACTTTATCATTTAATTATAAGCAGAGATAAATACATACATAATCCATTACTTAACATATAATCATTAACACCTATTGCCCTATAGACTTGAGCTTACATAAACGTCCTTGCCAATGAAATAGACCACCTGCCTATGCACCAAGCCTTTTAGCATCTGGCACACTACAAAAGCCTTGGTAGAATCTTCCCACCCACATAGCTTAAACAGGAAGCTAAGGCAGTCTGTGACTCCTATGAGGTAGACGGAGGGACGAGACAAAATCAGTGACAGACAGTGTGAGGGAGACGAGACACGGATCAGTGAAAGATTAGTCCCTGTTTTCTGAGGAAATGGAGAGAGAAGATGGCAGATGGAAGAGTTAGAGATTCAAGAGAGAGGAGATGGAAGGACATAGAAATCAGTGCTTCAATGGAAGATAGTGGTACAGTGATAGTGGTAGTGGTGTAGTGATAGTGGTACAGTGATAGTTGTGTAGTGATAGTGGTACAGTGATAGTTGTGTAGTGATAGTGGTACAGTGATAGTTGTGTAGTGATAGTGGTGCAGTGATAATGGTGCAGTGATAGTGGTACAGTGTTAGTGGTACAGTGATAGTTGTGTAGTGATAGTGGTACAGTGATAGTTGTGTAGTGATAGTGGTGCAGTGATAATGGTGCAGTGATAGTGGTACAGTGTTAGTGGTACAGTGATAGTGGTGTAGTGATAGTGGTGCAGTGATAATGGTACAGTGGAAGAGATAGTGGTACAGTTGATAGTGGTACAGTGGAAGTGTTAGTGGTACAGTGATAGTGATGTAGTGATAGTAGTATCATTGAAGTTTTATGTGAATGTGATGTATACTTTTAAAGTTGTGAATATTGTGTAAAACTGTGTATTTTCCTGCCTGTGATAATTACGTTAGCCCATTGTGTTCAGTAATTATATCACAGGCAGAGGGGAGGATTTTGCTGGAATGAATGGGAGTGTGTTAACTGTGTATGTCTGTGACTGGCCATTGTACAATTGTGTCCCAGTCTTCCACCAGGTCCCCTAGGGGAGTGTCCACCTGGTGGAAGACCTGCATAAATACCAGGCAGGTAGCCCCATTAAACCAGGTCACTGCTTGACCCTCAACACGGAGCCTTGTCTTGTTCTTGGGGGGCATTTATTGTATGCTGTTCCAGTTCGACTGCTAGGAGTGTAAATCGTTCAAATGGTTTTTCCTGATCGGCTGTTTGAAGCATTCGTATGGTTCCTGTGACGGTACAATCCTTTACTCCGTCAGGCATTCCCTTCTTTCCATAAAATAAAATCGCCAAGTAATCCACAGAGTAATAAATCACTGGTATCGCCGAATAATCCACACATGAGCCAAGGCTTAATGCTGGAACAAGTCTGATTTACTGAGAAACAGGGCACACAATTTATACAGTACATAACTCCTCATCTGGGCCAGGCTAGATAATTGGGTTTGAGCACTTATCAAACTCAATTATCTAGTGGCCAGAAAAGTAAAACATTTTCACACTTATTGGAAACATACTTTACAAATATCATATCAATAGCTGAGGGTGATGTGAGCAAAATATCCAAATTTCGTGAGAATCCGTTTGGCTGTTTTGGAGTTATGCCGTGTTGACGTTTGACCGGCTCGCCACGAGGTTGTAGCCGCCTCAGAGTTCCATGAAATCAGTGGTGCGAGCCGGTCTCTGTTTGGATGAAAATTACAAGAAAACCCCCATAGATGTAATGTAGCTGGTTACCTGAGGATGCTCCTCTCGTTCGGTAGATTGAAACTCCCGATCACCATTCGTGTACAATTCATGGAAATGGGTCAGACGGGACTTCCATGGGGGACCGGGGATTGCTGGAGAGCCATGCTGAAAATAGTTCCATGCGCTCAGCGCCTAAGTCCCGCTGGCCAGCCGTTCGGGAGTTTAAGATGGCCGCTATCCATTGTTCTCGCTACGTGTTCGTGTCCGAAATGGCAGCCACCCACGGGCACTCAATTAGTTTGAGGTTTCATGCAATAACACAGGATTCTACGTTCTAATTGCTACCCAGGGTGGTCTTCGTTCGGTAAAATAGCTATTTTACTGAACAAGGGATTTTGACGAATAGAAAGTAACGAATGAACTAGTAATAAAGGTAATAAATCCAACGAATACAGTAGCAGGGAGGGAAAGTACCGAATGCATGGAGGGTGATTCTTCACAGTTCCGGTTCAGGAGTTTTGAGAATTTGTATGGTTTCCTGTTCCGGAGATTGGTGTATGGAGTAGCTGCCTGTGAATCTGGAAGGGAATATCTCCTAAATGGCTTTTGACCCCTTTTATGCCTGGGGGTGCCATTACAGTGGTACAGTTGAAGTGTTAGTGGTGTAGTGATAACGGTACAGTGATAATAATGTAGTAATAGTGGTACAGTGATAGTGGCACAGTGGACGTCTGAGTGGTACAGTGATAGTGATAGTGGTGTAGTAATATAGTGATAATGGTACAGTGAAAGTGGTGTAGTGGTACAGCGATAGTGGTACAGTGATCGTGGTGTAGTGATAGTGATACAGTGATAGTAGTGTAGTGATTGTGGTACAGTGGAAGTGTTAGTATTACAATGGAAGTATTAGTGGTGTAGTGATAGCGGTACAGTGATAGTGTTGTAGTTATAGTGGTTCAGTGATAGTGGCACAGTGTATGTGGTAGTAGTACAGTGATAGTGGTAATGGTGTAATGATAGGGGTACAGTTAAAGTGTAAGTGGTGTAGTGATAGCAGTACAGTGATAATAATGTAGTGATAGTGGTACATTGATAGTGGTACGGTGGAAGTGTTAGTGGTACAGTGAAAGTGGTGTAGTGATAGTGGTGTAGTGGAAGTGATAGTGGAACAGTGGAAGTGATAGTTTTGTAGTGATAGTGGTACAGTGGAAGTGTTAGTGGTACAGTGATAGTGGTGTATTGGAAGTGATAGTGGTGTAGTGATAATGATAGTGGTACAGTGGAAGTGTTAGTGGTGTAGTGATAGCGGTGCAGTAATAATGGTGTAGTGTTAGTGGTACAGTGAAAGTGGTGTAGTGGAAGTAATAGTCGAACAGTGGAAGTGATAGTGGTGTAGTGATAGTGGTACAGTGATAGTGGTGTATTGGAAGTGATAGTGGTACAGTGGAAGTGGTAGTGGTGTAGTGATAATGATAGTGGTACAGTGGAAGTGGAAGTGGTGTAGTGATAAAGATTGTGGTATAGTGACAGTGATAGTGGTGTAGTGATAAAGTGGAATAGTGGAAGTGGTATAGTGATATAGATAGTGGTACAGTGATAGTGAAATAGTGGAAGTGGTGTAGTGATACAGACAGTAATACAGTGATGGTGGTAGTGGTGTAGTGATATAGATAGTGGTACGGTGATAGTGGAAGTAGTAGTGCTGTAGTGATAGTGATAATGGAATAGCGGAAGTGGTAGTGGTGTTGTGACAGTGGTGGGATGATAGTTGTAGTGGAATAGTGGAACTGGTAGTGGTGTAGTGATGGAGATAGTGGTATAGTGACAGTGATAGTGGTGTAGTGATATAGTGGAAGTGGTATAGTGATATAGATAGTGGTACAGTGATAGTGAAATAGTGGAAGTGGTGTAGTGATATAGATAGTAATACAGTGATAGTGGTAGTGGTGTAGTGATATAGATAGTGGTACGGCGATAGTGGAAGTAGTAGTGCTGTAGTGATAGTGATAATGGAATAGCGGAAGTGGTAGTGGTGTTGTGATAAAGATAGTGGTACAGTGATAGTGGCAGTGGTGTAGTGATAGTGGTAGGGGAATAGTGATTGTGATAATGGAATAGTGGAAGTGGTAGTGGTGTTGTTGAAGATATAGTGGTACAGTGATAGTGGTAGTGGTGTAGTGGTAGGGGTTCTCTGTCTACGATCTTTAGTTGAGTAACAAGAATTGGTGGGAGGAGATGAATGGCTCTGTTAGACAATCACATAAAAAAGATGAAAAGATATTGGGTTTGTACTTACAACATGCTGGGGGGCACAAAGCTGGGAAGGAGAGAAGATATGATCCAATAAATGATGATTTCTTCCTCTAGTGATATTTACCATAATATGTTCTAATCAAACAATACGATGGATGGACGGATCTGAAAGTACCGGTACCTTATTGGTTGTAGCGGAATGGGCTTTGCCCAGTACCTTCTTTTAACTAAGGGCTGCCCACCCACCCTTTTTGTTGCTTTATTTCTTAATATCGTACCTGTTGGTTACTTGTAGCAACAAGTAACAAAATAGTATCTGATATTATTCATCTGATTGTTCGGTAAGAACCCCTGTTCAGTTATTTTCCACCATATGGTTCGACAAAACAAACGAACTATTGAACAACCAGGCAACCCAGGAGAGGAGCGTGGCACCAATTGACCTCCCTAACCTCCCTAACCTATTTCACACTCTCTCAATTATCAACACACGAACTGAGTGGGTGTTCCCCTGAGTGGCCGCTGTTCGTCATACGAATTACACCAGCGGTGTTTGGTTGACAAGTGCCTGGAACCCAAATCGGACACTCAACGGCACGAACACCGCAGAGACTTCCACCTTCGTATAAGGCCGTGTAAACTCAGGGGAACAGAGCAGCATTTGGTGAAAAGAATCACACAAACAAAAGGAGTTGAACGAACTAAGGCACAAACCAGGTTTCTATATACTTTCATGCATTTCAGACTCCCGAACAGAGATGGTAAAACTAAGACCTCCATAAAAATGTCGAACCCCTGAAACAATCTGGGTGATTTTTCAATATGTTGCTCCCCCAGATCGGGGCTATCAGGGGATGTCGGAATTATGAATGTATGACATGTTTTGGGGGTATTCCTAGAATAGTATGAAAATTGTGATTTTCTGTTTGGAGATAATTGAGTTGATACAGTAATGAACTCAATTATCTCCTGAGCAGAGGGGAGGGATTGTGTGCAATGTATGGGAGTGACTTATTACCTGAATCTGTCTGTATTGGTTGTTAGACATGTGCAATTAGTTTCGTTCTGAATGTCAATTCGGACGAATTTCGGGCAATTCGGACATTCGGCTACTTCCGAATGTCCGAATAGCTGAATTGCCAAAGTTACGAATTGCCAAAGTTCTGAAGTGCCGAAGCACATAATTGCCGAAGTACTAATATACCCAGTGGAAGAATGAAGAATGTTACACTGTATAGCAGTTTAAATAAAAAGTATACCAACTTAGCCAGGATTCAGCTGGAAGCACTTGCAACACTTACAACAATCAAGTAACACATTCATATAAAATGTAAGTTATTTAGCCAGTCAATGGCTGGGAATGAATAAGTAGATAACTGCCTAATTCCCCCTGTTTTAGGGAGCTATCTACTAAAAGGCTGAAAGACCTAAATTGGTCTTTCAGCCAAATTTACTAATACTAAGTAAAAATTACTTAGTATTAGTAACTTCTGCCCCTACTCACTATACCGCGAGTAGGGGCATGTCTATTAAACAGTGAGCCTGTGGCTCAGTGGTACAGTGGACGTGGTAGTGGTGTAGTGATAATGATAGTGGTACAGTGGAAGTGTTAGTGGTGTAGTGATAGCGGTGCAGTAATAATGGTGTAGTGTTAGTGGTACAGTGTGCTCCCCCCCGTCCCCACCCCTGAGCAGCGAGTGGTGGCCCTAAATTAGAATAAGGGAGGGGACGTATTGTCCACCCCCCAGCCCCCACTCCTGAGCGGTGGGTGGGGTCCCTAAATTAGAATAAGGGGGGAGCTATTGTCCTCCCCCCCGGCCCCCACCCCTGAGCGGCGGGTGGGGGCCCTAAATCAGAATAAGGGGGGCTTATTGTCCTCTTCTCCCAGCCCCACACCTGAGCGGTGGGTGGGGGCCCTAAATACCAATGAGGGGGGACCTATTGACCCCAAAAAAGGCCAAATAAAAATCCATATAAAAAAAAACCCGAGCGCATGTAAAAGGGTAAGGGGTGTTGGCTCCCGTTTGGTCACAGCGGCGGGGCTAAAGAGAGAAAAGTTAGGCGACAAACAGGCTCTGGTTTGGTGTAACTAGAAAAGGGCAGGTAGGCTGCTGGTTAACAGTTTGAGTAAATGGTTTGTTATGAACTTTGGTAGGTTTCGAGCTCGGCGGTGGCTCAGAACCTGGTGGGTGGTAGGGGTATCTGGGTATGCCCCTACCGTAGTTACTTAACAAAGTTTGGCACTTATATTTATGGTGTTTGTTATTTATGTCGTGACAGAGCTCCTGTACTCCGACTGAATACTTCCGCCCAGTCCGCTTCTTAGTCACTTGCAGGGACCCTAGAACGCTTCAGCCCTAGTCGCCAAAGCTTGACCTGAGTCCCTCTTGAGTTTTTCCATCTGACATGGCTGACGCCCTCCTTCCAGGCAGGTATCATCCCTTCTGCCTCTACCACTGCAGCCCTTCTTCAAGACAGGTGTCCACATCTGCTAACAATGGTATATATAGGTCTTGTCTTTAAAAATACACTTGTGGCTCTCAGACCTGTCTCTCTTGTTTTATCCCAGGTATAGAAGGATCCTGCAACCAAGCCCAAAGACTCTGTCACTGAGATCCCTACAACCCAACACAGGAATCAATTTCCAATAGGAACTGACATACAAAACTTCAATTTACTTGGGACTTGATTATTACATAGAGATTGCTGTGACAACTCAATAAAAATACAAACAGTCAAATCATATCAGACAACATACAGCAACTTATTATAACACAATGATATATTTATAAAGGGGAGGGGAAGACAATAATGAACAGAAAATATCTTCCCTGCCTGCAGAATTAACAATATCCAAATCTACTCGAATATGCAAATTAACTAGCCTAGCTATTCCGGTAGTGCATATTGCTGTTGCTACTAACAGAGGGCAGTACACAGGCTCCATAGCCAAATCCACCTAGTTGGTAGCAATCCTCAGCAGTACAGAAGAGCAGGCAATACATTTAACAGTATACACACACAATATAAACAATACATTACACACACCCTGCACCTATAATGGGTACAGGGTGACTAAAACATAAGAAAAGTCCAGCAACTTTCATAAACAGTTTGTCTGAAGGTCCAGGTGATGGGGACTGCTGTCACATATGTTATTTATATTTATGGAAAAATATGGGTCATTGCCTTTTGTTTCGGGGACATATGATGTTATATGGCGGGGTGGGGGCTGGGCAATGACTATAAGTTTATTGTTATCATGATTAATAAAGCTGTGGACATATTGACCCATTCTTTAGTGTCAGTGTGTTATTGGGTGTACGTTTGGGGGGTAATTCCACTTGCCCATATGGCGACTATGCGCCTGTCATGATAAAGTCATGAAGTTGGACTAGTCCTTACCGATTTATATTTGTGAGTTGGTTTCTAATAACCCCAGGTTACAGCCATGGTCCCAGGTGCCACCTCATTGGATGTTGGCCAGATGACAAGTTACTCAGAGCTCTCTGATCGTAGAACTTCTCAGTAAGCTGTAAAATAGCCCTGCATGCAGGCTTACATCCTAAAACCAGACATTTCAATGACAAGCCTCTGATTGGTGGATTTACCAAAACTGAGAGGGGAGAGCTTGCAGAGGTTGCAGACAGAGTTCTTGTTTTTCTGCTGTTTTTCTATACATAATGAAATGCATGTTGAATTTATGCCGAGGGGGGAGGTGAGAAGAAGTGGTGCAAAGGCTCATGGTCAGTTTATTGGCAAGGACGGTTGGGTTATTGTGACAAACTCCCCTTTTTCAGTGAGTTTGCCACAAGTCCCTGGAGGAGCCTGCTTGTCAGCCTCCTGCCCACAGACTATGGACCCTGTGAAATATAATGTAAAAGTCTCGTGTTCGTGCAATTGGGATTATATGGTTCAGTTACTGAACAACCGCACAAACCAGAGACCACCATGGAGCTTGTTAACACCTATTAACAGCTTGGAACGTTTCTCACCGCAGTGTTCTAATTGTTCGTCTGGGTGTCCGCAGTTCCTATGGACAACCACAAGGTGGCGGCCACCTTGCTCGCATGAACGCAGGCAGTAGTGTTTGGGCATGAATCTAATGGAACTAAAATCGGACACAGAAACTCCCGAACACCGCTGGACTTCCATCATCGCCTGCTTTCGGTTCTATACAACTTAGAAGGGCACTGTTCGGTGAAATCATTTGTCTGGGTGAAGGGAACAAGCTCAAGGGTAAGACTATAGACTATTGACTGCAAGCCCTGATTCTCTGGAACGGTTTTGGGCATGGGATCATGCCTGCGGTTGGTCAAATAAATTACTTCCAGGAAATTCCTAAACCCCTGAACTGGGTGATTTTTGGATATGTTGGTCACCCAGATCAGGGCTATCAGGGGATGTAACTTTTGTTTTTGTGTATTTTGAAGTACTTTGGGTTTTTTGTAAAAATGGGAGTTTTTGAGTTTGGAGATAATTGAGTTTAGTATAGTGCTTGACTCAATTATCTCCCAGGCACAGGGGAGGGATTGTATAATTGTGTATGAGAGTGTCCTGGACCTGGGGGCCAATGTCATTGGTTTGTATAAATTTGTTGCAGGCTACCATCAGGGCCAGGGGGAGTGCCCCTTGCATGGGGACATGCATATAAGGCCAGTTGTGGCTGCCATTAAAGTCTTACAGCTTGCACTCCAAAACTGTGTGTCGTCCTGTTATTGGAGGGAAGGAAGATTTAACCCCTGTGTCTGCTGTTCCAGCTTTCAGGGGATTCTACTCCTTGTAAGGACTGGAGCTCCCAGGACTGAGTGTCGTCCAATGCCTGGGGGTGTCAAGAGCGAATTTCCCATTCAGCTCCAGGAGAGTGCAAGTCCAGGGCCCCAGTTAAGCCACGGCGACTGTGGGCAGAAGTGCTGCAGTTTGTCCCCTGTTCCAGCTAGGAAGCGGTCCTTGGCGGAGGTACCCAGCCAGGGGTACAGGGAGTTCCGTTACAGTTATACTGTATGACACTACATGTTAGCTTATTTGTTAAGTTATGGTTATTTATGTTTGACGTTTGGTTTATATCAGGTAAAGATAAAGATTAAACTAAACAATGGATGTGTTATACAGTATTTGTAGCGGAGTAGAAGTATTAACTGCAATATCTTCGCTGGTGGACTTGATCAGCATTCAAACAAAGTGTAGCGTGACAATTCCAATCCCATTCCCCAACAACTGGACTAAACACAGCTTTGGGAGTCAACTGATTTTTATTGAGCCACAGCTGGCTTTTATACAATTCCCCATACAAGGGGTTTCTTTAATTACATTCCAGGGGTTTCCACCTGGTGGACATTGTGGAGGACAGGGAACAAGGACACATTTCCCATGATCCTGTTCTGTACTTGGAAGATAATTTCGCAAGAACAATTCTTTAATTAGATTATCTCCCAAATACAGAAAATTAAACACTATATTAAAACATCATAACTCTTTAAATATTAATAAGAACTCCACGAAAGACACTTCATCGAATAGCAGGGATCTGTCGAAGTACCGCTCAGATCCATTTGGTTGAACAGGAAAACCATTCAAGTGAAGTTTTAGACCGGTAAGCCATGAGGTGAAGTCCCAAAACGGTGCCATGCGATTGAAAGCTTTGACCAGTTTTCTTTCGGGAGATCTCATGAACAAACTAACGAATGCAAACATTCACAAACTGGTTAGTCATTTGTCTGATCATCGTTCGTTCCATTTATTTGAATGCTGCTTTTCTTAGATGAAAGGAAATGCACGTGTGATGAACTACCCTTCGCCACTGGTTTCTGGAGGGGCCTGATTGCCAGCCTCCTGCCCCAAGACTATGGACCCTGCAAAAAGACATGCTAAAAAGTGACTTCCATGAGAAAATGTACCTCTTCCCCCTTTTTCCCTCTTCCCCCTTTTTCCTGTCCTATTGTTCTCCAGCAGGGCGTTGAAACAGGCTGCTTTGTCCCTCCTCAATCTCTCATCAACCCTTGCTATTGTCTTACCCACCCTTCCTTGTACTATAGGGCACTTTTAACATTGGACATATCGAGCGCTCAGATCCAAGCTGTCTGTCGATATGTTGGACATATAGGTTAAACATTGTATTATAAGAGTTATGTCTTTTTATGTGTTTTTTGTAACAGTTTTTGACTTAGAGATATTTCCTGTACCTGGAGATAATTAAGTTACCATAGCCACTTAAGCCAATTATCTCCAGGTTAGAGGAGAAGATAGACCAGCCGCACAGCCTAAATCTGTGGAACTATTTTGGGCATGAAAACCATGCTTGCAGTAGGGATGTGTATGGGGAAAATGTTCGGTTCGGTTCGGCATTCCGAAATTCGGAACTTCGGGACTTCGACACTTCGACACTTCAGAACTTCGGCTACTTCTCAATTATCTCCAAGATAGAAGACTCTGAAACCGGTCTGGGCCAGATAGCCATGTGCCAGCCAGGGCCCAAAATATATTTTACTAACTTCTGAACCCCTGGTCTGATTCATGACATTTTTTGATATGTTGTTCCCCTGAATGGATTGATTGTGAATATGTAATTAAATGTATGTGAATTGGATATATGGTTTTAGAGTTATGAATGTTGGGTAAAAAGTATGTTTTAAACTGTATGTATAATTGGATTACCTCTCAGGCTAAGGGGAGGGAATCTGTGGGATGTAACCATTGTGGGATTGGTGTATTGTAAATCCCTCCCTTGCATGGGAGAATCCTTTATAAGACAGTGTGTGAATAAATCTTGAGTTCCTGTTTAACCCTCAAAGTGAAGTGTCGTCTCATTATTGGGGGAGGATTTATTGCATGTTGTTCCAGTTTGACTGCTAGGAGGGCAAACCTATTCAACTGTCTACAGCATTCAGAGGCTTGAGAGGATTCATATGCCTTTCCGATACGGTGATTGTGGTGTCTACCAGAGTGCTTGGAGTCCTCAGGAAACGCTAGGAGCATCCTTTAACGGAGGCACCCAGTCGGGGTGCCAGGCGATCCGTTACACACATTACTTATTGTAACGGACCGTTTCAGCATAAAAGGGGAAAAATCCGTTTAGGCGATAATCCCCTTTTCTAGAGACAGGCACAGCTACTGCAGAACATCAGAACTCCCGAGCTGGATACGAAATAACACTCCGAACTGGAACAGCTGAACAAGAAAAGCATACAATCGGCTTACACTCTTGGCAGTCAGCTTACAATCCAATCCCCCCCAAGAACGAGACGACACTTCATTTTGAGGGTTAAGCAGGAACTCAAGACTGGGACACCCAGTCTGGCTTTTATTACCAACAAGTACATACAGGACACTCCCAGGGGGAGGATGAAATTAACCAATCACATGGATGTACCTCCCACACATTTCCTCCCCTTAGATTAACACTTAACACAATTATACTGTACACCTTTTTCCCCAATTCCTGGATGTACCCCAAAAACAGGGGGTACACCTTTAAATCCAGCATCGCTGGATAGCCCTTATTCAGGGGGACAACATATCCAAAGTTCAAGTAATTCGGATGAATGGTTCGTGAGATATGGGGTTCCAAAGATTTGACCGACCGCATGGGTAAAGTATCCGAAAACAGTTCCATGCATTTTGGCCCTGCGGTCGGTCACAAACAAGGGAATGAAAACAGGCGAATTGCCTGTGTTATAGAGCCTGGAGAGGGTTTGAATGAATTCCCTTGTTTATGGGGTTCTTTCTACCGAACGGCGGGTCATTCGGTAGTTCCCATACGAATTTCTGGAAGTATGGAGGTCTCAGCGGTGTTTGCCTAGTCAAGTGTCCGATTTTAGTTCCAGACACTCGACGGCAAAACACCGCTGTTCGGTAGTTTAAGATGGCCGCCGCCACGTGTTTGTTTCCCAAATGGCGGCCACCCAGAGGACAAAGGATACATTACACTGATTGCCAATTACCCGTTTGCAACATTGTTGCAAACTGTAATTGGAGGCACACTTATTCCTGGGTGGTCTGGTTGTTCGGTAGTTTCACTCAATACAATGAATGGAGTGATTCTACCGAACAATCAGATGAATGCTGTACATATATATAACCCAGGTAACTGCATACAACAATACATACAGGGTTGATGTTCCAGGAGGGATAAGCCAAATGGAAAATGATTTAGGTAAACTAGAAAAATGGTCAGAGTTGTGGCAACTGACATTTAATGTGGATAAGTGCAAGATAATGCATCTTGGACGTAAAAACCCAAGGGTAGAGTACAAAATATTTGATAGAGTCCTAACCTCAACATCTGAGGAAAGGGATTTAGGGGTGATTATTTCTGATGACTTAAAGGTAGGCAGACAATGTAATAGAGCAGCAGGAAATGCTAGCAGAATGCTTGGTTGTATAGGGAGAGGTATTAGCAGTAGAAAGAGGGAAGTGCTCATGCCATTGTACAGAACACTGGTGAGACCTCACTTGGAGTACTGTACACAGTACTGGAGACCCTATCTTCAGAAGGATATTGATACCTTAGAGAGAGTTCAAAGAAGGGCTACTAAACTGGTTCATGGATTGCAGGATAAAACTTACCAGGAAAGGTTGAAGGATCTTAACATGTATAGCTTGGAGGAAAGACGAGACAGGGGGGATATGATAGAAACATTTAAATACATAAAGGGAATCAACACAGTAAAGGAGGAGACTATATTTAAAAGAAGAAAAACTACCACAACAAGAGGACATAGTCTTAAATTAGAGGGACAAAGGTTTAAAAATAATACCAGGAAGTATTACTTTACTGAGAGGGTAGTGGATGCATGGAATAGCCTTCCAGCTGAAGTGGTAGAGGTTAACACAGTAAAGGAGTTTAAGCATGCGTGGGATAGGCATAAGGCTATCCTAACTATAAGATAAGGCCAGGGACTAATGAAAGTATTTAGAAAACTGGGCAGACTAGATGGGCCGAATGGTTCTTATCTGCCGTCACATTCTATGTTTCTATGTTTCTATGTTACATGACATTAAAGTATTAAAGGCAGGATTACTGTACTACGCTCCACAGTCTTAAAGGTACAGTAGCCCCAAAAGTTCCAATATGTCCATCGCTGCTTTTAAAGGGCCAGCAGCAGCAATACAAATTATTACCTGCCCAAATATAGTTTCTAAAGTGCAACACGTCCAGGGGCCATAGTCAGCGGGCAGGAGGCCAGCAGCCAGGCCTCTCCAGTTCACAGTGGCGAAGCTGGTTTCGCCACATTTCTCCCCTTTGCCAATTAGACTAACAGGGTACCTGACTTTCTGCCGGTCAGTGCCCTGGTTAGTCCAGCAACCCACCCACAAAACAGAAATAACAGAGCAGCCCACCCACACTAACCGGTTACTACATCTGGGTGAGGAAGGATTTTGTCCAAGTTCTGGTGTTTCACCACTGCTGGGTGGGAGACGGGTAGGCTGCCTTGGTGGGTTGCTGAGGGGGCAGAGACCAGCGGTACTCTGTCCTGTTGCCAGCACTACCACGGGAGTAGTCTGGTGGGCGTCTGGTTGCTGGAGACTGGCTGTCTCCCCTTTAGGTGCACAGCTCGACTGCTGGAGGGGGAGACCGACTGTCTCCCCTTTGGATCCATCACACTGAGGCTGGGGAACAGGACCGACCGTCCCTATCCCTTGTGCTGTAAGTGCAGAGACTACGGTCCCATCTGCACAGTTGTGGGGCTTAACATCTCCCCTTGGTGGGTTAGGTTGCCGTGGGAGAGAGGGTGTAACAAGTTCCTCTCTCTGGATGGCAAACTGCCGCTGGGGAGAAAGGATGGCACCTTCTGCTCCCTGGGGTACACACTGCCGCTGGGGAGGAAGGACGACACCATCAGCTCCCTGGGGTACACACTGCCGCTGGGGAGGAAGGATTGCACCTTCTGCTCCCTGAGACACACCCTGCCGCTGGGGAGGGAGGACACGGCTCTCCTCTCCCTTTACTTCACACTGCCTTCCTGGCACATCACTTTTCTGCTGGGGGGCAGGAACAACAACCTCTGCCCCCTGTAACTCAGCCTGCCGCTGGGGAGGAAGGACGACACCTTCATCTCCCTGAGATACAATCTGCCGCTGGGGAGGAAGGACGACACCTTTAGCTCCCTGGGACTTACTCTGCCGCTGGGGAGGATGGACGACACCATCAGCTCCCTGGGTTACACACTGCCGCTGGGGATCTAGGCCGACTGCCCAGCATCCCTGTAGGGCCGGTAGAGAGACCTCGGTCCCATCTCCACCTGCCTGTTGTGGTTCCTCACAGGACCAATCTATGAGGACCCCTACTTCGGGTTCTTCCTGCCGCCTCGGGGGGGGGCGGCTAACCTCCTCGGATGCAGCCTCTACTCTGCTGCTGTACCACTCTTCCTGCTCATCATACTCTTCGTCCATCTTTGAGTTTTGCTCAGCCATGACCTGGTTCCAGATCCCCTGGAATGTGTCCATGGATATATAACCCCCATACTGGGCCACTTGCTGCCTCACCTTGGCCAAAAAATCATCTTCAGCGTCAGAGCCTTCCATACTTGTCTGCTCCAAGTCGCTGGATACCTCTGCTGCCAGGGGCGCTGCACGAATGCTAACGTTGCCCTCAATTTGTAACTCCAAGGAATTGGTGTTCTGTAGCTGTCCTTCTGGTTGTAGGAACGATCCCACCGCTGCCACCAATTGTAACGGACCGTTTCAGCATAAAAGGGGAAAAATCCGTTTAGGCGATAATCCCCTTTTCTAGAGACAGGCACAGCTACTGCAGAACATCAGAACTCCCGAGCTGGATACGAAATAACACTCCGAACTGGAACAGCTGAACAAGAAAAGCATACAATCGGCTTACACTCTTGGCAGTCAGCTTACAATCCAATCCCCCCCAAGAACGAGACGACACTTCATTTTGAGGGTTAAGCAGGAACTCAAGACTGGGACACCCAGTCTGGCTTTTATTACCAACAAGTACATACAGGACACTCCCAGGGGGAGGATGAAATTAACCAATCACATGGATGTACCTCCCACACATTTCCTCCCCTTAGATTAACACTTAACACAATTATACTGTACACCTTTTTCCCCAATTCCTGGATGTACCCCAAAAACAGGGGGTACACCTTTAAATCCAGCATCGCTGGATAGCCCTTATTCAGGGGGACAACATATCCAAAGTTCAAGTAATTCGGATGAATGGTTCGTGAGATATGGGGTTCCAAAGATTTGACCGACCGCATGGGTAAAGTATCCGAAAACAGTTCCATGCATTTTGGCCCTGCGGTCGGTCACAAACAAGGAAATGAAAACAGGCGAATTGCCTGTGTTATAGAGCCTGGAGAGGGTTTGAATGAATTCCCTTGTTTGAGGGGTTCTTTCTACCGAACGGCGGGTCATTCGGTAGTTTCCATACGAATTTCTGGAAGTATGGAGGTCTCAGCGGTGTTTGCCTAGTCAAGTGTCCGATTTTAGTTCCAGACACTCGACGGCAAAACACCGCTGTTCGGTAGTTTAAGATGGCCGCCGCCACGTGTTTGTTTCCCGAATGGCGGCCACCCAGAGGACAAAGGATACATTACACTGATTGCCAATTACCCGTTTGCAACATTGTTGCAAACTGTAATTGGAGGCACACTTATTCCTGGGTGGTCTGGTTGTTCGGTAGTTTCACTCAATACAATGAATGGAGTGATTCTACCGAACAATCAGATGAATGCTGTACATATATATAACCCAGGTAACTGCATACAACAATACATACATGACATTAAAGTATTAAAGGCAGGATTACTGTACTACGCTCCACAGTCTTAAAGGTACAGTAGCCCCAAAAGTTCCAATATGTCCATCGCTGCTTTTAAAGGGCCAGCAGCAGCAATACAAATTATTACCTGCCCAAATATAGTTTCTAAAGTGCAACACGTCCAGGGGCCATAGTCAGCGGGCAGGAGGCCAGCAGCCAGGCCTCTCCAGTTCACAGTGGCGAAGCTGGTTTCGCCACACTTATTAAACATACATTAACATAATCTAACCATAAACATTCCCAGTTCCACACCCTTGTCAAGCAAGGGAACAATAAAGGTACAGGAGGGTAAGGGGACAATAAAAGGTACAGGAGGGTAAGGGGACAATAAAAGGTACAGGAGTGTAAGGGGACAATAAAAGGAACAGGAGGGTAAGGGGACAATAAAAGGTACAGGAGGGTAAGGGGACAATAAAAGGTACAGGAGGGTAAGGGGACAATAAAAGGTACAGGAGGGTAAGGGAACAATAAAAGGTACAGGAGGGTAAGGGGACAATAAAAGGTACAGGAGGGTAAGGGAACAATAAAAGGAACAGGAGGGTAAGGGGACAATAAAAGGTACAGGAGGGTAAGGGGACAATAAAAGGTACAGGAGGGTAAGGGGACAATAAAAGGTACAGGAGTGTAAGGGGACAATAAAAGGAACAGGAGGGTAAGGGGACAATAAAAGGTACAGGAGGGTAAGGGGACAATAAAAGGTACAGGAGGGTAAGGGGACAATAAAAGGTACAGGAGGGTAAGGGAACAATAAAAGGTACAGGAGGGTAAGGGGACAATAAAAGGTACAGGAGGGTAAGGGAACAATAAAAGGAACAGGAGGGTAAGGGGACAATAAAAGGTACAGGAGGGTAAGGGAACAATAAAAGGTACAGGAGGGTAAGGGGACAATAAAAGGTACAGGAGGGTAAGGGAACAATAAAAGGTACAGGAGGGTAAGGGAACAATAAAAGGTACAGGAGGGTAAGGGAACAATAAAAGCTACAGGAGGGTAAGGGAACAATAAAAGCTACAGGAGGGTAAGGGAACAATAAAAGGTACAGGAGGGTAAGGGAACAATAAAAGGTACAGGAGGGTAAGGGAACAATAAAAGGTACAGGAGGGTAAGGGAACAATAAAAGGTACAGGAGGGTAAGGGGACAATAAAAGGTACAGGAGGGTAAGGGAACAATAAAAGGTACAGGAGGGTAAGGGGACAATAAAAGGTACAGGAGGGTAAGGGGACAATAAAAGGTACAGGGGGACAATACAAGGTACAGGAGGGTAAGGGAACAATAAAAGGTACAGGAGGGTAAGGGAACATTAAAAGGTACAGGAGGGTAAGGGAACAATAAAAGCTACAGGAGGGTAAGGGAACAATAAAAGCTACAGGAGAGTAAGGGGACAATAAAAGGTACAGGAGGGTACGGGAACAATAAAAGGTACAGGAGGGTAAGGGAACATTAAAAGGTACAGGAGGGTAAGGGAACAATAAAAGCTACAGGAGGGTAAGGGAACAATAAAAGCTACAGGAGGGTAAGGGGACAATAAAAGGTACAGGAGGGTAAGGGAACAATAAAAGGTACAGGAGGGTAAGGGGACAATAAAAGGTACAGGAGGGTAAGGGGACAAAAAAAGGTACAGGAGTGTAAGGGGACAATAAAAGGAACAGGAGGGTAAGGGGACAATAAAAGGTACAGGAGGGTAAGGGGACAATAAAAGGTACAGGAGGGTAAGGGGACAATAAAAGGTACAGGAGGGTAAGGGAACAATAAAAGGTACAGGAGGGTAAGGGGACAATAAAAGGTACAGGAGGGTAAGGGAACAATAAAAGGAACAGGAGGGTAAGGGGACAATAAAAGGTACAGGAGGGTAAGGGGACAATAAAAGGTACAGGAGGGTAAGGGGACAATAAAAGGTACAGGAGGGTAAGGGAACAATAAAAGGTACAGGAGGGTAAGGGGACAATAAAAGGTACAGGAGGGTAAGGGAACAATAAAAGGTACAGGAGGGTAAGGGAACAATAAAAGCTACAGGAGGGTAAGGGAACAATAAAAGCTACAGGAGGGTAAGGGAACAATAAAAGGTACAGGAGGGTAAGGGAACAATAAAAGGTACAGGAGGGTAAGGGAACAATAAAAGGTACAGGAGGGTAAGGGAACAATAAAAGGTACAGGAGGGTAAGGGGACAATAAAAGGTACAGGAGGGTAAGGGAACAATAAAAGGTACAGGAGGGTAAGGGGACAATAAAAGGTACAGGAGGGTAAGGGGACAATAAAAGGTACAGGGGGACAATACAAGGTACAGGAGGGTAAGGGAACAATAAAAGGTACAGGAGGGTAAGGGAACATTAAAAGGTACAGGAGGGTAAGGGAACAATAAAAGCTACAGGAGGGTAAGGGAACAATAAAAGCTACAGGAGGGTAAGGGGACAATAAAAGGTACAGGAGGGTACGGGAACAATAAAAGGTACAGGAGGGTAAGGGAACATTAAAAGGTACAGGAGGGTAAGGGAACAATAAAAGCTACAGGAGGGTAAGGGAAAAATAAAAGCTACAGGAGGGTAAGGGGACAATAAAAGGTACAGGAGGGTAAGGGAACAATAAAAGGTACAGGAGGGTAAGGGAACAATAAAAGGTACAGGAGGGTAAGGGAACATTAAAAGGTACAGGAGGGTAAGGGAACAATAAAAGGTACAGGAGGGTAAGGGAACAATAAAAGGTACAGGAGGGTAAGGGAACAATAAAAGCTACAGGAGGGTAAGGGAACAATAAAAGCTACAGGAGGGTAAGGGGACAATAAAAGGTACAGGAGGGTAAGGGAACAATAAAAGGTACAGGAAGGTAAGGGAACAATAAAAGGTACAGGAAGGTAAGGGAACAATAAAAGGTACAGGAGGGTAAGGGGACAATAAAAGGTACAGGAGGGTAAGGGGACAATAAAAGGTACAGGAGGGTAAGGGGACAATAAAAGGTACAGGAGGGTAAGGGGACAATAAAAGGTACAGGAGGGTAAGGGGACAATAAAAGGTACAGGAGGGTAAGGGAACAATAAAAGGAACAGGAGGGTAAGGGGACAATAAAAGGTACAGGAGGGTAAGGGAACAATAAAAGGTACAGGAGGGTAAGGGGACAATAAAAGGTACAGGAGGGTAAGGGAACAATAAAAGGTACAGGAGGGTAAGGGAACAATAAAAGCTACAGGAGGGTAAGGGAACAATAAAAGGTACAGGAGGGTAAGGGGACAATAAAAGGTACAGGAGGGTAAGGGAACAATAAAAGGTACAGGAGGGTAAGGGGACAATAAAAGGTACAGGAGGGTAAGGGAACAATAAAAGGTACAGGAGGGTAAGGGGACAATAAAAGGTACAGGAGGGTAAGGGAACAATAAAAGGTACAGGAGGGTAAGGGGACAATAAAAGGTACAGGAGGGTAAGGGAACAATAAAAGGTACAGGAGGGTAAGGGAACAATAAAAGCTACAGGAGGGTAAGGGGACAATAAAAGGTACAGGAGGGTAAGGGAACAATAAAAGGTACAGGAGGGTAAGGGAACAATAAAAGGTACAGGAGGGTAAGGGAACAATAAAAGGTACAGGAGGGTAAGGGAACAATAAAAGGGACAGGAGGGTAAGGGAACAATAAAAGGTACAGGAGGGTAAGGGAACAATAAAAGGTACAGGAGGGTAAGGGGACAATAAAAGGTACAGGAGGGTAAGGGAACAATAAAAGGTACAGGAGGGTAAGGGAACAATAAAAGGTACAGGAGGGTAAGGGAACAATAAAAGGTACAGGAGGGTAAGGGGACAATAAAAGGTACAGGAGGGTAAGGGGACAATAAAAGGTACAGGGGGACAATACAAGGTACAGGAGGGTAAGGGAACAATAAAAGGTACAGAAGGGTAAGGGAACATTAAAAGGTACAGGAGGGTAAGGGAACAATAAAAGGTACAGGAGGGTAAGGGAACAATAAAAGGTACAGGAGGGTAAGGGAACAATAAAAGCTACAGGAGGGTAAGGGAACAATAAAAGGTACAGGAGGGTAAGGGAACAATAAAAGGTACAGGAAGGTAAGGGAACAATAAAAGGTACAGGAGGGTAAGGGAACAATAGAAGGTACAGGAGGGTAAGGGGACAATAAAAGGTACGGGAGGGTAAGGGGACAATAAAAGGTACAGAGGGTAAGGGAACAATAAAAGGTACAGGAGGGTAAGGGAACAATAAAAGGTACAGGAAGGTAAGGGAACAATAAAAGGTACAGGAGGGTAAGGGGACAATAAAAGGTACAGGAGGGTAAGGGGACAATAAAAGGTACAGGAGGGTAAGGGAACAATAAAAGGTACAGGAGGGTAAGGGAACAATAAAAGGTACAGGAAGGTAAGGGAACAATAAAAGGTACAGGAGGGTAAGGGGACAATAAAAGGTACAGGAGGGTAAGGGGACAATAAAAGGTACAGGAGGGTAAGGGAACAATAAAAGGAACAGGAGGGTAAGGGGACAATAAAAGGTACAGGAGGGTAAGGGAACAATAAAAGGTACAGGAGGGTAAGGGGACAATAAAAGGTACAGGAGGGTAAGGGAACAATAAAAGGTACAGGAGGGTAAGGGAACAATAAAAGCTACAGGAGGGTAAGGGAACAATAAAAGCTACAGGAGGGTAAGGGGACAATAAAAGGTACAGGAGGGTAAGGGAACAATAAAAGGTACAGGAGGGTAAGGGAACAATACAAGGTACAGGAGGGTAAGGGAACAATAAAAGGTACAGGAGGGTATGGGGACAATAAAAGGTACAGGAGGGTAAGGGAACAATAAAAGGTACAGGAGGGTAAGGGAACAATAAAAGGTACAGGAGGGTAAGGGAACAATAAAAGGTACAGGAGGGTAAGGGAACAATAAAAGGTACAGGAGGGTAAGGGAACAATAAAAGGTACAGGAGGGTAAGGGGACAATAAAAGGTACAGGAGGGTAAGGGAACAATAAAAGGTACAGGAGGGTAAGGGAACAATAAAAGGTACAGGAGGGTAAGGGAACAATAAAAGGTACAGGAGGGTAAGGGGACAATAAAAGGTACAGGAGGGTAAGGGAACAATAAAAGGTACAGGAGGGTAAGGGAACAATAAAAGGTACAGGAGGGTAAGGGAACATTAAAAGGTACAGGAGGGTAAGGGAACAATAAAAGGTACAGGAGAGTAAGGGAACAATAAAAGGTACAGGAGGGTAAGGGAACAATAAAAGCTACAGGAGGGTAAGGGAACAATAAAAGCTACAGGAGGGTAAGGGGACAATAAAAGGTACAGGAAGGTAAGGGAACAATAAAAGGTACAGGAGGGTAAGGGAACAATAAAAGGTACAGGAGGGTAAGGGGACAATAAAAGGTACAGGAGGGTAAGGGAACAATAAAAGGTACAGGAGGGTAAGGGAACAATAAAAGGTACAGGACGGTAAGGGAACAATAAAAGCTACAGGAGGGTAAGGGAACAATAAAAGCTACAGGAGGGTAAGGGGACAATAAAAGGTACAGGAGGGTAAGGGAACAATAAAAGGTACAGGAAGGTAAGGGAACAATAAAAGGTACAGGAGGGTAAGGGAACAATAAAAGGTACAGGAAGGTAAGGGAACAATAAAAGGTACAGGAGGGTAAGGGAACAATAAAAGGTACAGGAAGGTAAGGGAACAATAAAAGGTACAGGAGGGTAAGGGGACAATAAAAGGTACAGGAGGGTAAGGGGACAATAAAAGCTACAGGAGGGTAAGGGAACAATAAAAGGTACAGGAAGGTAAGGGAACAATAAAAGGTACAGGAGGGTAAGGGAACAATAAAAGGTACAGGAAGGTAAGGGAACAATAAAAGGTACAGGAGGGTAAGGGAACAATAAAAGGTACAGGAAGGTAAGGGAACAATAAAAGGTACAGGAGGGTAAGGGGACAATAAAAGCTACAGGAGGGTAAGGGAACAATAAAGGTACAGGAGGGTAAGGGGACAATAAAAGGTACAGGAAGGTAAGGGAACAATAAAAGGTACAGGAGGGTAAGGGGACAATAAAAGGTACAGGAGGGTAAGGGAACAATAAAAGGTACAGGAGGGTAAGGGAACAATAAAAGGTACAGGAAGGTAAGGGAACAATAAAAGGTACAGGAGGGTAAGGGGACAATAAAAGGTACAGGAGGGTAAGGGGACAATAAAAGGTACAGGAGGGTAAGGGAACAATAAAAGGTACAGGAGGGTAAGGGAACAATAAAAGGTACAGGAGGGTAAGGGGACAATAAAAGGTACAGGAGGGTAAGGGGACAATAAAAGGTACAGGAAGGTAAGGGAACAATAAAAGGTACAGGAGGGTAAGGGGACAATAAAAGGTACAGGAGGGTAAGGGAACAATAAAAGGTACAGGAGGGTAAGGGGACAATAAAAGGTACAGGAGGGTAAGGGGACAATAAAAGGTACAGGAGGGTAAGGGAACAATAAAAGGTACAGGAGGGTAAGGGGACAATAAAAGGTACAGGAGGGTAAGGGAACAATAAAAGGTACAGGAGGGTAAGGGGACAATAAAAGGTACAGGAGGGTAAGGGGACAATAAAAGGTACAGGAGGGTAAGGGAACAATAAAAGGTACAGGAGGGTAAGGGAACAATAAAAGCTACAGGAGGGTAAGGGAACAATAAAAGCTACAGGAGGGTAAGGGGACAATAAAACGTACAGGAGGGTAAGGGAACAATAAAAGGTACAGGAGGGTAAGGGAACAATACAAGGTACAGGAGGGTAAGGGGACAATAAAAGGTACAGGGGGACAATACAAGGTACAGGAGGGTAAGGGAACAATAAAAGGTACAGGAGGGTAAGGGGACAATAAAAGGTACAGGAGGGTAAGGGAACAATAAAACGTACAGGAAGGTAAGGGAACAATAAAAGGTACAGGAGGGTAAGGGGACAATAAAAGGTACAGGAGGGTAAGGGAACAATAAAAGGTACAGGAGGGTAAGGGGACAATAAAAGGTACAGGAGGGTAAGGGAACAATAAAAGGTACAGGAAGGGGGGCTATGAAAGGTTCAAGAGGTAAGACAATAAAAGGTACAGGAGGGGGAACAATGATACAAGGTAGAATAGGGGAGTGGGGGACAATAAAAGATACAGGGGACAACAATAAAAGGTACAAGAGGGGAGGGGGACAATAAAAGATACAGGACAGGAGGGGGAAAGGGTATAGGAGGGTAGGGGTACAATAAAAGGTACAGGATGAGGGGACAAGAAAAGGGACAGGTAGGGAGGGGGGACTATGAAAGGTTCAGGAGGGGAGACAGTAAAAGGAACATTAGGGGGATTATGAAAGATACAGGAGGGGGGGCAATGAAAGGTACAGAAGAGGAAGGGGGGGAAATAAATGGGACAGGAGGGGGACATTAAAATGTACGGGGGCATTGAAAGACACAGGAGGGAAAGGTCAACTATGAAAGGTTCAGGAGGAGAGGAGGTGAGACAATAAAAGGTACAGGGGGACAATAAAAGGTACAGGAGGGACAATAAAAAGTACAGGAGGGGAGGGGAGGGTGACAATAAAAGGTACAGGGAACAATAAAAGGTACAGGAGGGACAATAAAAGGTAGAGGAGGGTAAGGGGACAATAAAAGGTACGGGAGAATATTAAAAGATACAGGAGGGTTGGGGGGCACAAATAAAAATACAGGGGGGACAAACACAAAGGGGCTGGGGGGAGAGAGAGAGTCGCACAGAAGGGTGAGGGGCTGGGGGGAAGATGCACAGAGGGGCTGTAGGGGGAAAATAAGCACAAAGGGGCTAGAGGGAGAAAGAGATGCACAAAGGTACTGGGGTAAAAAGATGCACAAATATGTTGGGGAGAAAGAGCCACACTAAAGGGCAGGGGGACAAAAGACACACAAAAGGGCTGGGGGCAAGAAAGAGAAAGGCAAAGGGGCTATGGGAAGTAAAAAGATACACAAGGAGGGTTGTAAGAGACACAAGAGAGATAAAATACAGCAAAGGGGACACACAAAGGGTAAAAGGGGGGGCAGGACATAAAAAAGAGATTAAAAAAGGGATGTAAAACACTAAAGGGGGTAAGTTAGTCAAAAGGGGGGTAAAAGACACACAGGTGAAGATACATTTTTTTTTCGAAGGGGAGGGGGCTGGCAAAATGCATCTTCGTCTGTGTAGTCAAAAATCCTTACACCGGCCGTGGGTGGATGGGTTTAAATCAGGGCTGTCCAACCTGCGGCCCCCCAGATGTTGCTGAACTACAACTCCCATGATTCCCTGACTATCGGTTTCATTGAAAGAATCATGGGAGTTGTAGTTCAGCAACATCTGGGGGGCCGCAGGTTGGACAGCCCTGGTTTAAATGGTAAATTCCATGTATTCTTGTTGGTTAATTGCAATTATCACATATAATGAAATAATCTGTATAACATACATCCTCCATGATATATCACAAAGATCACCCCACTCTGGTTTCCTGTGTTTACCCAGTTTAATAAGGGCTTTCATATTATGACTGACTTGTTAAATGCGTCAGCTAATTTTATGCAATAACCTGTAAACGTACAAAATATACTGTGTTTATAATACTAATTATCCAACATTTGCATATAAAATGAAATATGAACTGACTTCCTCACTAGAACTAAGCCCAGTGATAGGACAATACACCCAAACAGGTAAATAATGTGTCAGAGCGCCACCTGTCTGTGAGTCTGGAAAGTGAGAGTGTAACGGACCGTTTCAGCATAAAAGGGAATAAATGCGTTTAGGCGATAATCCCCTTTTCCATAGACAGGCACAGCTACTGCAGAACATCAGAACTCACGAGCTGGATACGAAATAACACTCCGAACTGGAACAGCTGAACAAGAAAAGCATACAATCGGCTTACACTCTTGGCAGTCAGCTTACAATCCAATCCCCCCCAAGAACGAGACGACACTTCATTTTGAGGGTTAAGCAGGAACTCAAGACTGGGACACCCAGTCTGGCTTTTATTACCAACAAGTACATACAGGACACTCCCAGGGGGAGGATGAAATTAACCAATCACATGGATGTACCTCCCACACATTTCCTCCCCTTAGATTAACACTTAACACAATTATACTGTACACCTTTTTCCCCAATTCCTGGATGTACCCCAAATACATATGCTACACCTCCAAAACAGGTATCCCCTGATAGCCCTTATTCAGGGGGACAACATATCCAAGAATCAGGTCATTCGGATGAATGGTTCAGGAGTTATGGAACTTTAAAGTATTGACCGACCGCATGGGTAAAGTATCCGAAATCAGTTCCATGCATTTTGGCCCTGCGGTCGGTCACAAACAAGGGAATGAAAACAGGCGAATTGCCTGTGTTATAGAGCCTGGAGAGGGTTAGAATGAATTCCCTTGTTTGTGGGGTTCTTTCTACCGAACGGCGGGTCATTCGGTAGTTTCCATACGAACTTCTGGAAGTATGGAGGTCTCAGCGGTGTTTGCCTAGTCAAGTGTCCGATTTTAGTTCCAGACACTCGACGGCAAAACACCGCTGTTCGGTAGTTTAAGATGGCCGCCGCCACGTGGTTGTTTCCTGAATGGCGGCCACCCAGAGGACACAGAACACATTACATGGATTGCCAATTACCCGTTTGCAACATTGTTGCAAACGGTAATTGGAGGCACACTTATTCCTGGGTGGTCTGGTTGTTCGGTAGTTTCCTCAATACAATGAATGAAGTGATTCTACCGAACAATCAGATGAATGCTGTACACATATATAACCCAGGTTAACTGCATACAAAAATACATACATGACATGAAAGTATTAAAGGCAGGATTACTGTACTACGCTCCACAGTCTTAAAGGGACAGTAGTCCCAAAATGTCCATTGCTGATTTTAAAGGGCCAGTAGCAGCAATACAAATTAGTACATGCCCAAATATAGTCTTTAAAGTGCAATATGTCCAGGGGCCATAGTCAGCGGGCAGGAGGCTAGCAGCCAGGCCTCTCCAGTTCACAGTGGCGAAGCTGGTTTCGCCACAGAGAGTAATAGAGGGTACAAATAAAACTGTATATACCATGCAGAAATAGGGCGCCACGTATCACAAAAACAAATCTCCAGCAGATGGACACGGAAAGAGAGAGAAAAATAGAGAACATCATAGTGTGAACTTTAATTAGAAAATAGTAAAACATACAACACCATTTGTGAGTGTTTGTTTTTATCCTGTATGTTTTACTACTTTCAAATTAAAGTTCACACTATGATGTTCTCTATTTTTCTCTCTCTTTCCGTGTCCATCTGCTGGAGATTTGTTTTTGTGATACGTGGCGCCCTATTTCTGCATGGTATATACAGTTTTATTTGCACATTTGTTTTTTTAAGGGACACAGGGTGTGCATCCCCGTATATAGTGGCTCGCCTGCACTACTTTGACATTCAGCTTTCTCACTATCCATATTTGGTTTCAATAGAGTGTATACTGTCAGTGTAATGCCGTACCCATAGTGTATACTGTCAGTGTAATGCCGTACCCATAGTGCATACTGTCAGTGTAATGCCGTACCCATAGTGTATACTGTCAGTGTAATGCCGTACCCATAGTGCATACTGTCAGTGTAATGCCGTACCCATAGTGCATACTGTCAGTGTAATGCCGTACCCATAGTGTATACTGTCAGTGTAATGCCGTACCCATAGTGTATACTGTCAGTGTAATGCCGTACCCATAGTGCATACTGTCAGTGTAATGCCGTACCCATAGTGTATACTGTCAGTGTAATGCCGTACCCATAGTGCATACTGTCAGTGTAATGCCGTACCCATAGTGTATACTGTCAGTGTAATGCCGTACCCATAGTGCATACTGTCAGTGTAATGCCGTACCCATAGTGCATACTGTCAGTGTAATGCCGTACCCATAGTGTATACTGTCAGTGTAATGCCGTACCCATAGTGTATACTGTCAGTGTAATGCCGTACCCATAGTGCATACTGTCAGTGTAATGCCGTACCCATAGTGCATACTGTCAGTGTAATGCCGTACCCATAGTGTATACTGTCAGTGTAATGCTGTACCCATAGTGTATACTGTCAGTGTAATGCCGTACCCATAGTGCATACTGTCAGTATAATGCCGTACCCATAGTGTATACTGTCAGTGTAATGCCGTACCCATAGTGTATACTGTCAGTGTAATGCCGTACCCATAGTGTATACTGTCAGTGTAATGCCGTACCCATAGTGTATACTGTCAGTGTAATGCCGTACCCATAGTGCATACTGTCAGTGTAATGCCGTACCCATAGTGCATACTGTCAGTGAAATGCTATACCCATAGTGTATACTGTCAGTGTAATGCCGTACCCATAGTGCATACTGTCAGTGTAATGCCGTACCCATAGTGCATACTGTCAGTGTAATGCCGTACCCATAGTGTATACTGTCAGTGTAATGCCGTACCCATAGTGCATACTGTCAGTGTAATGCCGTACCCATAGTGCATACTGTCAGTGTAATGCCGTACCCATAGTGTATACTGTCAGTATAATGCCGTACCCATAGTGTATACTGTCAGTGTAATGCCGTACCCATAGTGCATACTGTCAGTGTAATGCCGTACCCATAGTGCATACTGTCAGTGTAATGCCGTACCCATAGTGTATACTGTCAGTGTAAAGCCGTACCCATAGTGCATACTGTCAGAGTAATGCTGTACCCATAGTGTATACTGTCAGTGTAATGCCGTACCCATAGTGTATACTGTCAGTGTAATGCCGTACCCATGGGGTATACTGTCAGTGTAATGCTGTACCCATAGTGTATACTGTCAGTGTAATGCTGTACCCATAGTGTATACTGTCAGTGTAATGCCGTACCCATGGGGTATACTGTCAGTGTAAAGCCGTACCCATAGTGCATACTGTCAGTGTAATGCCGTACCCATAGTGCATACTGTCAGTGTAATGCCGTACCCATAGTGCTTACTGTCAGTGTAATGCCGTACCCATAGTGTATACTGTCAGTGTAATGCCGTACCCATAGTGTATACTGTCAGTGTAATGCTGTACCCATAGTGTATACTGTCAGTGTAATGCCGTACCCATAGTGCATACTGTCAGTGTAATGCCGTACCCATAGTGTATACTGTCAGTGTAATGCCGTACCCATAGTGTATACTGTCAGTGTAATGCCGTACCCATAGTGCATACTGTCAGTGTAATGCCGTACCCATAGTGCATACTGTCAGTGTAATGCTGTACCCATAGTGCATACTGTCAGTGTAATGCAGTACCCATAGTGTATACTGTCAGTGTAATGCTGTACCCATAGTGCATACTGTCAGTGTAATGCAGTACCCATAGTGTATACTGTCAGTCTAATGCAGTACCCATAGTGTATACTGTCAGTGTAATGCAGTACCCATAGTGTATACTGTCAGTGTAATGCCGTACCCATAGTGCATACTGTCAGTGTAATGCTGTACCCATAGTGCATACTGTCAGTGTAATGCCGTACCCATAGCGCATACTGTCAGTGTAATGCCGTACCCATAGTGCATACTGTCAGTGTAATGCCGTACCCATAGTGCATACTGTCAGTGTAATGCTGTACCCATAGTGTATACTGTCAGTGTAATGCCGTACCCATAGTGCATACTGTCAGTGTAATGCCGTACCCATAGTGTATACTGTCAGTGTAATGCTGTACCCATAGTGTATACTGTCAGTGTAATGCCGTACCCATAGTGCATACTGTCAGTGTAATGTCGTGCCCATAGTGTATATTGTCAGTGTAATGCCGTACCCAAAGTGCATACTGTCAGTGTAATGCAGTACCCATAGTGTATACTGTCAGTGTAATGCTGTACCCATAGTGTATACTGTCAGTGTAATGCCGTACCCATAGTGTATACTGTCAGTGTAATGCAGTACCCATAGTGCATACTGTCAGTGTAATGCCGTACCCATAGTGCATACTGTCAGTGTAATGCAGTACCCATAGTGCATACTGTCAGTGTAAAGCCGTACCCATAGTGCATACTGTCAGTGTACTGCCGTACCCATAGTGCATCCTGTCAGTGTAATGCCGTACCCATAGTGTATACTGTCAGTGTAATGCCGTACCCATAGTGCATACTGTCAGTGTAATGCCGTACCCATAGTGCATACTGTCAGTGTAATGCAGTACCCATAGTGCATACTGTCAGTGTAAAGCCGTACCCATAGTGCATACTGTCAGTGTAATGCCGTACCCATAGTGCATACTGTCAGTGTAATGCCGTACCCATAGTGTATACTGTCAGTGTAATGCCGTACCCATAGTGCATACTGTCAGTGTAATGCCGTACCCATAGTGCATACTGTCAGTGTAATGCCGTACCCATAGTGCATACTGTCAGTGTAATGCCGTACCCATAGTGCATACTGTCAGTGTAATGCCGTACCCATAGTGCATACTGTCAGTGTAATGCCGTACCCATAGTGTATACTGTCAGTGTAATGCCGTACCCATAGTGCATACTGTCAGTGTAATGCAGTACCCATAGTGCATACTGTCAGTGTAATGCCGTACCCATAGTGCATACTGTCAGTGTAATGCCGTACCCATAGTGCATACTGTCAGTGTAATGCCGTACCCATAGTGTATACTGTCAGTGTAATGCCGTACCCATAGTGTATACTGTCAGTGTAATTCCGTACCCATAGTGCATACTGTCAGTGTAATGCCGTACCCATAGTGCATACTGTCAGTGTAATGCCGTACCCATAGTGCATACTGTCAGTGTAATGCCGTACCCATAGTGTATACTGTCAGTGTAATGCCGTACCCATAGTGCATACTGTCAGTGTAATGCTGTACCCATAGTGTATACTGTCAGTGTAATGCCGTACCCATAGTGTATACTGTCAGTGTAATGCCACACCCATAGAGTATACTGTCAGTGTAATGCCGTACCCATAGTGCTTACTGTCAGTGTAATGCTGTACCATAGTGCATACTGTCAGTGTAATGCCGTACCCATAGTGCATACTGTCAGTGTAATGCCGTACCCATAGTGTATACTGTCAGTGTAATGCTGTACCCATAGTGTATACTGTCAGTGTAATGCCGTACCCATAGTGTATACTGTCAGTGTAATGCCGTACCCATAGTGCATACTGTCAGTGTAATGCCGTACCCATAGTGCATACTGTCAGTGTAATGCCGGACCCATAGTGCATACTGTCAGTGTAATGCCATACCCATATTGTATACTGTCAGTGTAATGCCATACCCATAGTGTATACTGTCAGTGTAATGCCGTACCCATAGTGTATTCTGTCAGTGTAATGCCGTACCCATAGTGTATACTGTCAGTGTAATGCCGTACCCATAGTGCATACTGTCAGTGTAATGCTGTACCCATAGTGTATACTGTCAGTGTAATGCGGTACCCATAGTGTATACTGTCAGTGTAATGCCGTACCCATAGTGCATACTGTCAGTGTAATGCTGTACCCATAGTGCATACTGTCAGTGTAATGCCGTACCCATAGCGCATACTGTCAGTGTAATGCCGTACCCATAGCGCATACTGTCAGTGTAATGCCGTACCCATAGTGTATACTGTCAGTGTAATGCCGTACCCATAGCGCATACTGTCAGTGTAATGCCGTACCCATAGCGCATACTGTCAGTGTAATGCCGTACCCATAGTGTATACTGTCAGTGTAATGCCGTACCCATAGCGCATACTGTCAGTGTAATGCTGTACCCATAGTGCATACTGTCAGTGTAATGCCGTACCCATAGCGCATACTGTCAGTGTAATGCCGTACCCATAGCGCATACTGTCAGTGTAATGCTGTACCCATAGTGTATACTGTCAGTGTAATGCAGTACCCATAGTGCATACTGTCAGTGTAATGCCGTACCCATAGTGCATACTGTCAGTGTAATGCCGTACCCATAGTGCATACTGTCAGTGTAATGCCGTACCCATAGTTCATACTGTCAGTGTAATGCTGTACCCATAGTGCATACTGTCAGTGTAATGCCGTACCCATAGTGTATACTGTCTGTGTAATGCTGTACCCATAGTGTATACTGTCAGTGTAATGCAGTACCCATAGTGCATACTGTCAGTGTAATGCCGTACCCATAGTGCATACTGTCAGTGTAATGCCGTACCCATAGTGCATACTGTCAGTGTAATGCCGTACCCATAGTGCATACTGTCAGTGTAATGCTGTACCCATAGTGCATACTGTCAGTGTAATGCCGTACCCATAGTGTATACTGTCTGTGTAATGCTGTACCCATAGTGCATACTGTCAGTGTAATGCTGTACCCATAGTGCATACTGTCAGTGTAATGCCGTACCCATAGTGCATACTGTCAGTGTAATGCAGTACCCATAGTGCATACTGTCAGTGTAATGCTGTACCATAGTGTATACGGTCAGTGTAATGCTGTACCCATAGTGCATACTGTCAGTGTAATGCCATACCCATAGTGCATACTGTCAGTGTAATGCAGTACCCATAGTGCATACTGTCAGTGTAATGCCGTACCCATAGTGCATACTGTCAGTGTAATGCAGTACCCATAGTGCATACTGTCAGTGTAATGCCGTACCCATAGTGCATACTGTCAGTGTAATGCCGTACCCATAGTGCATACTGTCAGTGTAATGCCGTACCCATAGTGTATACTGTCGGTGTAATGCCGTACCCATAGTGTATACTGTCAGTGTAATGCCGTACCCATAGTGCATACTGTCAGTGTAATGCAGTACTTATAGTGTATACTGTCAGTGTAATGCCGTACCCATAGTGTATACTGTCAGTGTAATGCCGTACCCATAGTGTATACTGTCAGTGTAATGCAGTACCCATAGTGTATACTGTCAGTGTAATGCCGTACCCATAGTGTATACTGTCGGTGTAATGCCGTACCCATAGTGTATACTGTCAGTGTAATGCCGTACCCATAGTGCATACTGTCAGTGTAATGCAGTACCCATAGTGTATACTGTCAGTGTAATGCCGTACCCATAGTGCATACTGTCAGTGTAATGCCGTACCCATAGCGCATACTGTCAGTGTAATGCTGTACCCATAGTGCATACTGTCAGTGTAATGCTGTACCCATAGTGCATACTGTCCTTGTAATGCCGTACCCATAGTGCATACTGTCAGTGTAATGCCGTACCCATAGTGCATACTGTCAGTGTAATGCCGTACCCTGCAGGGGATGCAGTCCGGGTTAAGATGAATAATATGGAATTACTTGTTACACACTCTGTTCTTACTTTCATGAGTGATTTCTGGCAATTTGTTCTCGTGCAGCCAATCCCAGTATGCGGAAATGCCCAACGTGTCCTTCTGGATCTCTGCAACACCGGATATAAAACTCAAACAATGATATATACACAAACTATACCCCTTGATATACACCCCATATATACACAGTATACCCCTTGATATATACCCCATATATACACAGTATACTCCTTGATATACACCCCATATACACATAGTATACTCCTTGATACACACCCCATGTACACACAGTATACTCCTTGATATACACCCCATATACACACAGTATACCCCTTGATATACACCCCAAATACACATAGTATACCCCTTGATATACACCCCATATACACACACAGTATACCCCAAGATATACACCCCCTATATACACAGTATACCCCTTGATATACACCCCATATACACACAGTATACCCCTTGATATACACCCCAAATACACATAGTATACCCCTTGATATACACCCCATATAAACACAGTATACCCCTTGATATACACCCCATATATACACAGTATACCCCTTGATATACACCCCATATACACACAGTATACTCCTTGATATACTGCCCATATACACACAGTATACTCCTTGATATACACCCCATATGCACATAGTATATCCCTTGATATACTGCCCATATTTACACAGTATACTCCTTGATATACACCCCATATACACAAAGTATACTCCTTGATACACACCCCATATACACACAGTATACTCCTTGGTATACACCCCATATATACACAGTATACTCCTTGATATACGCCCCATATATACACAGTATACCCCTTGATATACACCCCATATACACATAGTATACCCCTGGATATACTGCCCATATATTCACAGTATACTCCTTGATATACACCCCATATACACATCGTATACTCCTTGATACACACCCCATGTACACACAGTATACTCCTTGGTATACACCCCAAATATACACAGTATACTCCTTGATACATACCCCATATACACACAGTATACTCCTTGGTATACACCCCATATATACACAGTATACTCCTTGATATACGCCCCATATATACACAGTATACCCCTTGATATACACCCCATACACATAGTATACCCCTTGATATACACCCCATATACATGAGGTATACTCCTTGATATACACCCCATATATACACAGTATACCCCTTGATATACACCCCATATTCACATAGTATACCCCTTGATATACACCCCATATTCACATAGTATACCCCTTGATATACACCCCATATACATGAGGTATACTCCTTGATATACACCCCATATATACACAGTATACCCTTTTATACACCACATATTTACAGAGTATACCCCTTGATATACACCCCATATTCACATAGTATACTCCTTGATATACACCCCATATATACACAGTATACTCCTTGATATACACCCCATATATACACAGTATACCCCTTGATATACACCCCATATTCACATAGTATACTCCTTGATATACACCCCATATATACACAGTATACTCCTTGATATACACCCTATATATACACAGTATACCCCTTGATATACACCCCATATATACACAGTATACCCCTTGATATACACCCCATATATACACAGTATACCCCTTGATATACACCCCATATATACACAGTATACCCCTTGATATACACCCCATATATACACAGTATACCTCTTGATATACACCCCCATATTCACACAGTATACTCCTTGATATACACCCCATATATACACAGTATACCCCTTGATATACACCCCATATATACACAGTATACCCCTTGATATACACCCCATATATACACAGTATACTCCTTGATATACACCCCATATTCACACAGTATACCCCTTGATATACACCCCATATACACAGTATACCCCTTGATATACACCCCATATATACACAGTATACCCCTTGATATACACTCCATATATACACAGTATACCCCTTGATATACACCCCATATATACACAGTATACCCCTTGATATACACCCCATATATACATAGTATACCCCTTGATATACACCCCATATTCACACAGTATACCCCTTGATATACACCCCATATATACACAGTATACCCCTTGATATACACCCCATATATACACAGTATACCCCTTGATATACACCCCATATACACAGTATACCCCTTGATATACACCCCATATATACACAGTATACTCCTTGATATACACCCCATATATACACAGTATACCCCTTGATATACACCCCATATTCACACAGTATACCCCTTGATATACACCCCATATATACACAGTATACCCCTTGATATACACCCCATATATACACAGTATACCCCTTGATATACACCCCATATTCACACAGTATACCCCTTGATATACACCCCATATATACACAGTATACCCCTTGATATACACCCCATATATACACAGTATACCCCTTGATATACACCCCATATACACAGTATACCCCTTGATATACACCCCATATATACACAGTATACCCCTTGATATGCACCCCATATATACACAGTATACCCCTTGATATACACCCCATATACACAGTATACCCCTTGATATACACCCCATATATACACAGTATACTCCTTGATATACACCCCATATATACACAGTATACCCCTTGATATACACCCCATATTCACACAGTATACCCCTTGATATACACCCCATATATACACAGTATACCCCTTGATATACACCCCATATATACACAGTATACCCCTTGATATACACCCCATATACACAGTATACCCCTTGATATACACCCCATATTTACACAGTATACCCCTTGATATACACCCCATATATACACAGTATACCCCTTGATATACACCCCATATACACAGTATACCCCTTGATATATACCCCATATATACACAGTATACCCCTTGATATACACCCCATATATACACAGTATACCCCTTGATATACACCCCATATATACACAGTATACTCCTTGATATACTGCCCATATATACACAGTATACCCCTTGATATACACCCCATATATACACAGTATACCCCTTGATATACACCCCATATATACACAGTATACCCCTTGATATACACCCCATATATACACAGTATACCCCTTGATATACACCCCATATACACAGTATACCCCTTGATATACACCCCATATATACACAGTATACTCCTTGATATACACCCCATATATACACAGTATACCCCTTGATATACACCCCATATTCACACAGTATACCCCTTGATATACACCCCATATATACACAGTATACCCCTTGATATACACCCCATATATACACAGTATACCCCTTGATATACACCCCATATTCACACAGTATACCCCTTGATATACACCCCATATATACACAGTATACCCCTTGATATACACCCCATATATACACAGTATACCCCTTGATATACACCCCATATACACAGTATACCCCTTGATATACACCCCATATATACACAGTATACCCCTTGATATACACCCCATATATACACAGTATACCCCTTGATATACACCCCATATACACAGTATACCCCTTGATATACACCCCATATATACACAGTATACTCCTTGATATACACCCCATATATACACAGTATACCCCTTGATATACACCCCATATTCACACAGTATACCCCTTGATATACACCCCATATATACACAGTATACCCCTTGATATACACCCCATATATACACAGTATACCCCTTGATATACACCCCATATACACAGTATACCCCTTGATATACACCCCATATATACACAGTATACCCCTTGATATACACCCCATATATACACAGTATACCCCTTGATATACACCCCATATACACAGTATACCCCTTGATATATACCCCATATATACACAGTATACCCCTTGATATACACCCCATATATACACAGTATACCCCTTGATATACACCCCATATATACACAGTATACCCCTTGATATACACCCCATATATACACAGTATACTCCTTGATATACTGCCCATATATACACAGTATACCCCTTGATATACACCCCATATATACACAGTATACCCCTTGATATACACCCCATATATACACAGTATACTCCTTGATATACTGCCCATATATACACAGTATACCCCTTGATATACACCCCATATATACACAGTATACTCCTTGATATACTGCCCATATATACACAGTATACCCCTTGATATACACCCCATATATACACAGTATACCCCTTGATATACACCCCATATATACACAGTATACTCCTTGATATACTGCCCATATATACACAGTATACCCCTTGATATACACCCCATATATACACAGTATACCCCTTGATATACACCCCATATATACACAGTATACCCCTTGATATACACCCCATATATACACAGTATACTCCTTGATATACTGCCCATATATACACAGTATACCCCTTGATATACACCCCATATATACACAGTATACTCCTTGATATACTGCCCATATATACACAGTATACCCCTTGATATACACCCCATATATACACAGTATACTCCTTGATATACTGCCCATATATACACAGTATACCCCTTGATATACACCCCATATATACACAGTATACCCCTTGATATACACCCCATATATACACAGTATACTCCTTGATATACTGCCCATATATACACAGTATACCCCTTGATATACACCCCATATATACACAGTATACCCCTTGATATACACCCCATATATACACAGTATACCCCTTGATATACACCCCATATATACACAGTATACCCCTTGATATACACCCCATATATACACAGTATACCCCTTGATATACACCCCATATACACAGTATACCCCTTGATATACACCCCATATATACACAGTATACCCCTTGATATACACCCCATATATACACAGTATACCCCTTGATATACACCCCATATACACAGTATACCCCTTGATATACACCCCATATATACACAGTATACTCCTTGATATACACCCCATATATACACAGTATACCCCTTGATATACACCCCATATTCACACAGTATACCCCTTGATATACACCCCATATATACACAGTATACCCCTTGATATACACCCCATATATACACAGTATACCCCTTGATATACACCCCATATACACAGTATACCCCTTGATATACACCCCATATATACACAGTATACCCCTTGATATACACCCCATATATACACAGTATACCCCTTGATATACACCCTATATACACAGTATACCCCTTGATATATACCCCATATATACACAGTATACCCCTTGATATACACCCCATATATACACAGTATACCCCTTGATATACACCCCATATATACACAGTATACCCCTTGATATACACCCCATATATACACAGTATACTCCTTGATATACTGCCCATATATACACAGTATACCCCTTGATATACACCCCATATATACACAGTATACCCCTTGATATACACCCCATATATACACAGTATACTCCTTGATATACTGCCCATATATACACAGTATACCCCTTGATATACTGCCCATATATACACAGTATACCCCTTGATATACACCCCATATATACACAGTATACTCCTTGATATACTGCCCATATATACACAGTATACCCCTTGATATACACCCCATATATACACAGTATACTCCTTGATATACTGCCCATATATACACAGTATACCCCTTGATATACACCCCATATATACACAGTATACCCCTTGATATACACCCCATATATACACAGTATACCCCTTGATATACACCCCATATACACAAAGTATACTCCTTGATATACACCCCATATATACACAGTATACCCCTTGATATACACCCCATATTCACACAGTATACCCCTTGATATACACCCCATATATACACAGTATACCCCTTGATATACACCCCATATATACACAGTATACCCCTTGATATACACCCCATATACACAGTATACCCCTTGATATATACCCCATATATACACAGTATACCCCTTGATATACACCCCATATATACACAGTATACCCCTTGATATACACCCCATATATACACAGTATACCCCTTGATATACACCCCATATATACACAGTATACTCCTTGATATACTGCCCATATATACACAGTATACCCCTTGATATACACCCCATATATACACAGTATACCCCTTGATATACACCCCATATATACACAGTATACTCCTTGATATACTGCCCATATATACACAGTATACCCCTTGATATACACCCCATATATACACAGTATACTCCTTGATATACTGCCCATATATACACAGTATACCCCTTGATATACACCCCATATATACACAGTATACCCCTTGATATACACCCCATATATACACAGTATACTCCTTGATATACTGCCCATATATACACAGTATACCCCTTGATATACACCCCATATATACACAGTATACCCCTTGATATACACCCCATATATACACAGTATACCCCTTGATATACACCCCATATATACACAGTATACTCCTTGATATACTGCCCATATATACACAGTATACCCCTTGATATACACCCCATATATACACAGTATACTCCTTGATATACTGCCCATATATACACAGTATACCCCTTGATATACACCCCATATATACACAGTATACTCCTTGATATACTGCCCATATATACACAGTATACCCCTTGATATACACCCCATATATACACAGTATACCCCTTGATATACACCCCATATATACACAGTATACTCCTTGATATACTGCCCATATATACACAGTATACCCCTTGATATACACCCCATATATACACAGTATACCCCTTGATATACACCCCATATATACACAGTATACCCCTTGATATACACCCCATATATACACAGTATACCCCTTGATATACACCCCATATACACAGTATACCCCTTGATATACACCCCATATATACACAGTATACCCCTTGATATACACCCCATATACACAGTATACCCCTTGATATACACCCCATATATACACAGTATACCCCTTGATATACACCCCATATATACACAGTATACCCCTTGATATACACCCCATATACACAGTATACCCCTTGATATACACCCCATATATACACAGTATACTCCTTGATATACACCCCATATATACACAGTATACCCCTTGATATACACCCCATATTCACACAGTATACCCCTTGATATACACCCCATATATACACAGTATACCCCTTGATATACACCCCATATATACACAGTATACCCCTTGATATACACCCCATATACACAGTATACCCCTTGATATACACCCCATATATACACAGTATACCCCTTGATATACACCCCATATATACACAGTATACCCCTTGATATACACCCTATATACACAGTATACCCCTTGATATATACCCCATATATACACAGTATACCCCTTGATATACACCCCATATATACACAGTATACCCCTTGATATACACCCCATATATACACAGTATACCCCTTGATATACACCCCATATATACACAGTATACTCCTTGATATACTGCCCATATATACACAGTATACCCCTTGATATACACCCCATATATACACAGTATACCCCTTGATATACACCCCATATATACACAGTATACTCCTTGATATACTGCCCATATATACACAGTATACCCCTTGATATACTGCCCATATATACACAGTATACCCCTTGATATACACCCCATATATACACAGTATACTCCTTGATATACTGCCCATATATACACAGTATACCCCTTGATATACACCCCATATATACACAGTATACTCCTTGATATACTGCCCATATATACACAGTATACCCCTTGATATACACCCCATATATACACAGTATACCCCTTGATATACACCCCATATATACACAGTATACCCCTTGATATACACCCCATATACACAAAGTATACTCCTTGATATACACCCCATATATACACAGTATACCCCTTGATATACACCCCATATATACACAGTATACCCCTTGATATACACCCCATATTCACACAGTATACCCCTTGATATACACCCCATATATACACAGTATACCCCTTGAAATACACCCCATATACACACAGTATACCCCTTGATATACACCCCAAATACACATAGTATACCCCTTGATATACACCCCATATACACACACAGTATACCCCTTGATATACACCCCATATAAACACAGTATACCCCTTGATATACACCCCATATATACACAGTATACCCCTTGATTTACACCCCATATATACACAGTATACTCCTTGATATACACCCCATATACACAGTATACCCCTTGATATACACCCCATATATACACAGTATACTCCTTGATATACACCCCATATATACACAGTATACTCCTTGATATACACCCCATATATACACAGAATACCCCTTGATATACACCCCATATATACACAGTATACCCCTTGATATACACCCCATATATACACAGAATACCCCTTGATATACACCCCATATATACACAGTATACTCCTTGATATACACCCCATATACACAGTATACCCCTTGATATACACCCCATATATACACAGTATACTCCTTGATATACACCCCATATATACACAGTATACTCCTTGATATACACCCCATATATACACAGTATACTCCTTGATATACTGCCCATATATACACAGTATACCCCTTGATATACACCCCATATATACACAGTATACTCCTTGATATACACCCCATATATACACAGTATACCCCTTGAAATACACTGTGACGAGACTGGCGAGATTGGTCTCGTCACATTCTCACTGTAGAATGATGGAATTTAAATTGTTTGGAAATGGCCTTATAAACCTGCCCAGTTTGATGTGCACACAAAAAAATTGCTTCTCTAAGATCATGACAGGTGCAATGTCGCCATAAGGGCAGGTGAGTCTGAACCTAGAAAAAACCATAACCCCACCCCCGAATAAGATACAACAATACAAAAAAAAATGTCCACAGCTTCAATGAATATAATAATAATAATATATTAACTTGACAGTCATTTCCCCCCCAACCCTTTTCATATAATATTTGAACATGTAGAGGAGATCCACAATCTCCGCTGGGATTCTCTGAAGCTGGAAGGAAAGCGCTGTTACGACACACACTTCTGGGAGTTTACTGACTTTTATTTGGTCACATACGGCTTTTATGCCCAGTCCCCTACAATGGGTTTACAGTACAATAAAACAGGGGGTTCAATCCCAGAATTATCTGTGCCTGAGAGATAATTGCATGAGAAAAAAAAAACTTGAATTCAATTATGTCTCAGGTACAGAAAATATAACAAAATATACTGTACCTCAAAAGTGTCCCCACAAAAAAATCAAAAAAATCAAATCAAAAAAAAGTTATATATTTTTATGCATTTTATTGTATTTTGCTACCATGTGGCTAATGGAGTTTTGCCTCTGTCCTTGGAGATACTTGGATTACTTCCCAATTATCTCCAGGATAGAAGACTCTGTGGAACTGGATTTGGGCAGAAAAGCCATGCTTCATTTGGTCACAAAGGGACTTTCAACTAACTTTTGACCCACTGGACCAATTTGTATGATTTTGACGTATGTTTGTATTTGGAGTATGCTGATTCAGAAAATGTACGTTTTATGTGAATGTGATGTATACTTTTAGAGTTATGAATATTGTGTAAAACGGAGTATTTTCCTGCCTGTGATAATTATGTTAGACCATTGTGTTCAGTAATTATATCGCAGGCAGAGGGCAGGATTTTGTGTGGTGTGTCTGAGTGTATTGTACGTATTGATTGGTTGTTCTGCATAACCATGCGGGCAGTACTATGTGTGTAGAATGTGAATAAAAGAGGCTGTATGTGCCAGTACAGACAGTGGCGTACACATGACCCATGGGGCCCCGGTGCGAAAATTGATCCGTGGGCCCCCCCCCCCTCGCGCTTACTCTGCGCGGGCCGGGGCAGCAACACATGGCGGCGGGCACCTGGTCGCAGGGGTTGCGACCGCGGTATGTACGCCACTGCATGCAGATGCGCACACACACTTAAAGGACCACTACAGACACCCAGATCACATCAGCTCAATGAAGTGGTCTGGGTGTCAGGTCCCTCTAGTTTTAACCCTGCAGCTGAAAGCATAGCAGTTTCAGAGAAACTGTTATGTTTCACTGAGGGTTAATCCAGCCTCTAGTGGCTGTCTCACTGACAGCCGCTAGAGGCGCTTCCGCCATTTTAAGACACTGAACGTCCATAGGAAAGCATTGAGTAATGCTTTCCTATGGGCGGTTTGAATGCGTGCGCGGCTCTTGCCGTGCATGCGCATTCGGAGCTGAGAGGCGCAGGGATCCCCAGCGCCATGGGAGTCCGGCGCTGGAGAAAGGTAAGTGCTGAAGACACACACACACACACTCTCACGAACAAATGCATACACACATTTACTGATAAAGACACACTCACTAACAGACATACATACACTCACTTACAAAACATACACTCTCACTGACAAACACACACTCACTAACAGACATCAAACAGACTCACTAACACACACTCACACACACACACACACACACTCACACACACACACTCACACACACACACACTCACTCACACACACACTCACACACACACACTCACACACACACTCACACACACACTCACACACACACACTCTCACACACACACACACACACACACTCACACACACACACTTACACTCACACACACACTTACACTCACACTCACACACTTACACTCACACACACACTTACACTCACACACACACTTACACTCACACACACACTTACACTCACACACACTTTTTTTTTATTTAATCCCCCCAGCCTCCTTACCTTTTGGAGTGCTGAGGGGATTCCCTGGGGTCCAGTGGTGCTGCTGGGCTCCTGGGGGGGCCGGTCACCCGGCGGGCTGGCTGGTCCTGCGGGCGCGCGAGGGAGCACTCTCCCCTGAGTGCTTCCTCTTCAGCTCCCTCGCACGCCGCGTACTGATACCGGCGCCGGAAGATGACGTCATCTTCCGGCTCCGGTATCAGTGCGGTGCGCGAGGGAGCTGAAGAGGAAGCACTCAGGGGAGAGTGCTCCCTCGCGCACCAGCCGGCCGCCGGGTGTAAGCAGGGCCAGCCTCGGGGGGCCCGGAGGTGGCCGGCTCCTGGGCCCCCCAGGAGAAGAGGCTGGCCCAGAGCGTACATACCGGGTCGCAGGGGCGGCCGGGCCCCCTGGTGGGCCGGGCCCGGTCGCAGCCGCGACCCCTGCGACCCTGGTATGTACGCCACTGAGTACAGACAGTTCTACTTCACCCTCAATTTGGAGTGCCGTCCCTTATTGGGGGACTGCTATGCTATTCATAAGGGATTGCTATGCTATTCATACTCCCTTGCTACTAAGCTCTTGTAAGAGCTTGTTCCTGTCTTGCTCTCTGAAGGAGTCCACGGTGGTTATGGTGTCAGCTGGAGTGCTTGGAGCCCTCAGGAAGCTCTAGGAGCATCCTTCAACGAAGGTACTCAGTCGGGGTGCCAGGTGATCTGTTGCATCTCCCAAACACCGTTTGTATAGGTGGTCGGAAAATGTAACGGGCAGCGGTCTGTTTTACCAGTGGTCGCGCGAGTGCCAAGCTGAAAAGAGTTCCAGGCACTCGACGACCAAGTACCGCTGCCCACGTTCAGGAGACAAGATGTCCGCTATTCTTTTGTCTGCCACGTGTTCGGTAATATGGAAATGGCGGCCACCCAGGGGAAGCATTCATTAATTACGTCCCTTTCAGTCTCGCACTTAAGTTACTGGTGTGAATTTTCTAATGGGGTACAGGGGTGGTCCTCGTTCCAGAGACTAAATAATTATGTTCGTATGAAAAAGGAGAAAATATATGAATAAGTGTAAGTTCCGCTGTGATGGACCACCTGGTACCCCGACTGTGTGCCTCCGCCAATCGCTACTTCCTAGTAGCCTGGACACTGGACACCATAAGCACCGTAGCCCCTTAGCCGCTGCAGCTTGGCTGGGGTATCGCTGTCCTCCTCCCACCCACTTGTCAGTAAAAGCTAAAAATTCAAAAAAACACTGTGGTACTGCGCAGATGTGGCCAAAATAGTAAAAAAACTAAGTTAGCATTTAGTAATTATAAAAAAAAAAAACAAGTGAGGAAGACAGAATGATCTATAAGATTAGGCAGAAAGAGGCTAAGCAAGTTTATAAGAGCTTCCAAATCACACACAGAAGAGAAAATAGCACAGTCAGTAAAAAGATACATAAATGAGAAAAGGAAAGTAAAACAAGGATTAGTTAGATTAAAAACAAAAGAAGGAAGGTATGTAGAAGAGGATAAAGGTCTAGCTGACTGCCTCAATTAATATTTTTGTTTAGTATTTACAGATAGTGATGTACCGAACTGTTCGTTGGCGAATAGTTTCTGGCGAACATAGCGTGTTTGCGTTCGCCACCGCGGGCGAACACATGCACGGTTCGATCCGCCCCCCTATTCGTCATCATTGAGCAAACTTTGACCCTGTGCCTCACGGTCATCAGACACATTCCAGCAAATTAGCAGAAGACCCTCGCTTCCAGACCCTCCCACCTCCTGTACAGCATCCATTTTAGATTCATTCTGAAGCTGCATTCTTAGTGAGAGGAGGGAAAGTGCAGCTGCTGCTCATTAGATAGGGAAATTGATAGCTAGGCTAGGGTATTCAGTGTCCATTACAGTCCTGAACGATTCATCTGATCTCTGCTGTAAGGACAGCACCCCAAAAAGCCCTTTTTAGGGCTAGAACATCAGTCTGCTTTTTTTTTTGTTGTTGTTGTTGTTTTCTGTGTAATGTAATTGCAGTTGCCTGCCTGCCAGCTTCTGTGTCAGGCTCTCAGTGGATACTGTGCCCATTTGCCCAGTGCCACCACTCATATCTGGTGTCACAATAGCTTAAGCTTGACATTTAAAAAGAAAACATTTTTTTTCAATGTAATAGATTGAAGAGCAGTTAGTTGTCTGCAAGCGTCTGGGTGTCAGGCCTTCAGCGTGTACTCTGCCAACCTCAGCAAGTGCACTTTGCCACTCATATCTGGTGTCTCTATAGCGTGCCTTTACAAAAAAAAAAAAAGTTTTTCACTGTAAGCTAACAGCAGTTAGTTGTCTGCAAGCGTCTGGGTGTCAGGCCTTCAGCGTGTACTCTGCCAATCTCTGCCAGTGTACTTTGCCACTCATATCTGGTGTCTCTATAGCGGCCTTTACAAAGAAAAAAAGTTTTTCACTGTAAGCTAATAGCAGTTAGTTTTCTGCAAGCGTCTGGGTGTCAGGCCTTCAGCGTGTACTCTGCCAACCTCAGCAAGTGCACTTTGCCACTCATATCTGGTGTGACTATAGCGTGCCTTTAAAAACAAAAAAAGTTTACTACATACTACAGAGTTTACTATATTCAGTGCAATATCTAAAGGAAGTACTGGCTAAAAAAATTCAATGCAAAACTAGCAAAGTTGTAAAAAACTGTATTAAGTCGGTTGTTTTCTTTTTATCTGGTGAATAAAATGTTTCTACATTATATCACACAGCTATTTGTCGTCTTCAAAAAAATCTTCTTGTGGTTTTGTCTTTCTGTACTTTCAGGATTCATGTTTGCACGTTTTTTTTGCGAATTTGCCAGGAATCTTTTTTTTAAGTTGTTCCCCTCCTCTTGACACGATCAATGACCTGAGAGTCTCCGTAAGCAGAGTTGACCTGTTAGTCCCGTTTTCCATTGAAGTTGTGCATGATGTCCCGGCTAGGTTTCTAGGGACAAATGTTGGAGCCTCGGCGTTGCCCCAATATGGAGGGAGCGTGGAGTTTGTTGGAGGCTTCGATGTGAGTAGCGAGTCTGGGGGGAGACCCAGTTGCCCCAGGATTCCCTCTGCCTCCTGCATGTTGCGTACGGTATGCCTGGCACATGGCGACTTCTCGCTTCAGTAGATAGGACAAGCCCCCCCTAGCCCGCCAGCTTTTACCATACAAGCTGGTGGAGTCTGAGGCGTTCAAAAAATTTGTAGCTATTGGGACACCGCAGTGGAAGGTACCCGGCCGAAATTTCTTTGCACAAAAGGCGATCCCCAACCTGTACTTGATTGTGCAAAAGGAAGTAATGGCATGTCTGGCACACAGTGTTGGGGCAAGGGTCCATCTGACCACTGATACCTGGTCTGCAAAGCATGGTCAGGGCAGGTATATCACCTACACTGCACATTGGGTAAACCTGCTGACGGCTGCCAAGCATGGAATGCGTGGCTCTGCAGAGGAGTTGGTGACACCGCCACGACTTGCAGGCAGGCCTGCTGCCACCTCCTCTACTCCTCCTACTCCATCCTCTTCCATAACCTCCTCGGCTGAGTCCTCTTCTGCTGCTGCGTCTTGCTCCACATCAACGGCACCCCTCCAGTTCCCCAGGTACTATTCCACATCCCTATTCTGCTCTGTGTCAGTGTGTATCAGGGGCTCTGAGGACAGGTGTCAATCCATATCTGCCAAGTGACCCTATGTAGGGGGAACAGTCCCTATTCTGCTCTGTGTCAGTGTGTATCAGGGGTTTTGAGGACAGGTGTCAATCCATATCTGCCAAGTGACCCTATGTAGGGGGAACAGTCCCTATTCTGCTCTGTGTCAGTGTGTATCAGGGGCTCTGAGGATAGGTGTCACTCCATATCTGCCAAGTGACCCTATGTAGGGGGAACAGTCCCTATTCTGCTCTGTGTCAGTGTGTATCAGGGGTTTTGAGGACAGGTGTCAATCCATATCTGCCAAGTGACCCTATGTAGGGGGAACAGTCTCTATTCTGCTCTGTGTCAGTGTGTATCAGGGATCCTTAGGATCAGGGCTCGAGTCCTGCAGGAACGCGTGGGAACGGCGTTCCTGCACTTTTTCCACAGCAGGAACGCCGTTCCCATTACTAGTCCTGCAGGACCCAGGGCTGGCACAAGCGGCTGCCAGAGCAGGGGGAACACAAATCCGAATCCCCTGCCTCTGACTGGGGACTCGGATTTTTAAACTCACCTCTCCCCCTGCAGTCAGTGGAGTCGTCCGGCCTCTCCTGATAATGTCAGTATGAGGGGGCGTGGCTTAGTCTGCTCTTCTCACAGGACCGCTGGGAAACAGAGGAAGCCACACCCCCTCCTCCTGACATCATCAGGAGAGGCCGGACGACTCCACTGACTGCAGGCTGCAGGTTCCAGATCCTGTCCCACCCCTCCTGGCCCAAGGTAAGCCTCAGGGAGGGGGGAAGGCACTTTAGTTTTTTTTTGTTTGTTTTTTATCCCTTTCCTCAGGCCCTGCCCCCCTATTTAAGGCCCTGCACCTCTATTTAAGGCCCTGTCCCCCTATTTAAGGCCCTGTCCCCCCTCCTCAATCCCTGTCCCCCTATTTAAGGCCCTGTCCCCCCTCCTCAGTTCCTGCCCCCCTCCTTAGTCCCTTTCCCCAGTCCCTGTCCCCCTCCTCAAGCCCTATCCCTCCTCAGTCCCTGCCCCCCTCCTCAGTCCCTGTCCCTTTCCTGAGTCCCTGTCCCCGTATTTAAGGCCCTGTCCCCCTTCCTCAGGCCTGTCCCTGTCCCCCTCCTCAGTCCCTGTCCCCCTATTTAAGGCCCTGTCCCCCCTCCTCAGTCCCTGTCTCCCTCCTTAGTCCCTTTCCCCAGTCCCTGCCCCCCTCCTCAAGCCCTATCCCCTTACTCAGTCCCTGTCCCCCTCCTCAGTCCCTGTCCCCCTATTTAAGGCCCTTTCCCCCTCCTCAGTTCCTGCCCCCCTCCTTAGTCCCTTTCCCCAGTCCCTGTCTCCCTCCTCAGTCCCTGTCTCCCTCCTTAGTCCCTTTCCCCAGTCCCTGCCCCCCTCCTCAAGCCCTATCCCCTTACTCAGTCCCTGTCCCCCTCCTCAGTCCCTGCCCCCATCCTCAGGCCTGTCCCTTTCCTGAGTCCCTGTCCCCCTATTTAAGGCACTGTTCCCTTTCCTCAGTTCCTGCCCCCCTCCTCAGTCCCTGTCCCCCTCCTCAGTCCCTGTCCCCCTTCCTCAGGCCCTGTCCCCCTTCCTCAGGCCCTGTCCCCCTTCCTCAGTCCCTGTCCCCCTTCCTCAGTCCCTGTGCCCCTCCTCAGTCCCTGACCCCCTCCTCAGTCCCTGTCTCCCTCCTCAGTCCCTGTCTCCCTCCTCAGTCCCTGTCTCCCTCCTCAGTCCCTGTCTCCCTCCTCAGTTCCTGTCTCCCTCCTAAGTCCCTGTCCCTTTACTGAGTCCCTGTCCCCCTAGTTAAGGCCCTGTCCCCCTCCTCAAGCCCTGTCCCATTACTCAGTCCCTGTCTCCTCCTCAGTCCCTGTCTCCTCCTCAGTCCCTGTCTCCCTCCTCAGTCCCTGTCCTCCTCCTTAGTCCCTGTCTCCCTCCTCAGTCCCTGTCTCCCTCCTCAGTCCCTGTCTCCCTCCTCAGTCCCTGTCTCCCTCCTCAGTCCCTGTCTCCCTCCTCAGTCCCTGTCCCCCTCCTCAGTCCCTGTCCTCCTCCTCAGTCCCTGTCCTCCTCCTCAGTCCCTGTCCTCCTCCTCAGTCCCTGTCCTCCTCCTCAGTCCCTGTCCCTTTCCTCAGTCCCTGCCCCCCTCCTCAAGCCCTGTCCCCTTACTCAGTCCCTGCCCCCCTCCTCAGTCCCTGCCCCCCTCCTCAGTCCCTGACCCCCTCCTCAAGCCCTTGCCCCCCTCCTCAAGCCCTTTCCCCCCTCCTCAGTACCTGTCCCCCTCCTCAAGCCCTGTCCCCTTACTCAGTCCCTGTCTCCCTCCTCAGTCCCTGTCTTCTTGCTCAGGCCCTGTCCCCCTCCTCAGCACCTGCTCCCTTCATCAGCCCCTGCCCCCCTCCTCAGCCTCTGTCCCTTTCCTCAGCCCATGGCCCCATCCTCAGCCCATGCCCCCCCTCCTCCTAAGCTCCTGTCCCTCTTCCTCAGCCCTGCCACCTTACTCAGCCCATGGCCCCTTCCTCAACCCATGCCCCCCCTCCTCCTAAGCTCCTGTCTCTTTTCCACAGCACTGTCACCTTACTTAGCCCCTGTCCCCCTCCTCAGCCCCTGTCCCCCTCCTCAGCCCCGTCCACCTTACTCAGCCCCTGCCCCTCTTCCTCAGCCCCTGCCCCTCTTCCTCAGCCCCTGTCCCTTTCCTTTGTCCCTGTCCCTTTCCACAGTCCCTGTCCCCCTTCCTCAGCCCCTGTCCCCCTTCCTCAGCCCCTGTCACACTTTGTCAGCCCCTGTCCCACTTTGTCAGCCCCTGTCCCACTTTGTCAGCCCCTGTCCCACTTCGTCAGCCCCTGTCCCACTTCGTCAGCCCATGTCCCACTTCGTCAGCCCCTGCCCCCTTCGTCAGCCCCTGTCCACCTTACTCAGCCCAGTGCTCATACTCAGCCCCTGCATACGAGCATCAGCCCCTGTCCCCCTTCCTCAGTCCATGCCCCTCTTCCTCAGCCCCTGCCCCTCTTCCTCAGCCCCTGCCCCTCTTCCTCAGCCCCTGTCCCTTTCCGCAGTCCCTGTCCCTTTCCGCAGTCCCTGTCCCTTTCCGCAGTCCCTGTCCCCCTTCCTCAGCCCCTGTCCCACTTTGTCAGCCCCTGTCCCACTTTGTCAGCCCCTGTCCCACTTCATCAGCCCCTGTCCCACTTCGTCAGCCCCTGTCCCACTTCGTCAGCCCCTGTCCCACTTCGTCAGCCCCTGTCCCCTTTCCTCAGCCCCTCAGTTCCTGTCCCTTTCCTCAGCCCCTCAGTTCCTGTCCCTTTCCTCAGCCCCTCAGTTTCTGTCCCTTTCCTCAGTTCCTGTCCCTTTCCTCAGCCCCTGTCCCTTTCCTCAGCCCCTGTCCCTTACCTCAGCCCATGTCCCCTTCCTCAGCCCATGCCTCCCCCCCCCCAAGCTCCTGTCCCTCTTCCTCAGCTCCTGTCCCCCTCCTCAGCCCCGTGCCCTTACTCAGCCCCTTCATACAAGCGTATCATTATTTTGGGGTGGGGGGGAAGGGGGCGGGGAGTGGATCTTGGGTGAGTTCCTGCACTTTTTTTACCCAGGACTTGACCCCTGCTTAGGATAGGTGTCAATCCATATCTGCCAAGTGACCCTATGTAGGGGGAACAGTCTCTATTCTGCTCTGTGTCAGTGTGTATCAGGGACTTTGAGGACAGGTGTCAATCCATATCTGCCAAGTGACCGTATGTAGGGGGAACAGTCTCTATTCTGCTCTGTGTCAGTGTGTATCAGGGGCTCTGAGGACAGGTGTCAATCCATATCTGCGAAGTGACCCTATGTAGGAGGAACAGTCCCTATTCTGCTCTGTGTCAGTGTGTATCATGGTCTCTGAGGACAGGTGTCAATCCATATCTGCCAAGTGACCCTATGTAGGAGGAACAGTCTCTATTCTGCTCTGTGTCAGTGTGTATCATGGTCTCTGAGGACAGGTGTCAATCCATATCTGCCAAGTGACCCTATGTAGGGGGAACAGTCCCTATTCTGCTCTGTGTCAGTGTGTATCATGGGCTCTGAGGACAGGTGTCAATCCATATCTGCCAAGTGACCCTATGTAGGAGGAACAGTCCCTATTCTGCTCTGTGTCAGTGTGTATCAGGGGTTTTGAGGACAGGTGTCAATCCATATCTGCCAAGTGACCCTATGTAGGGGGAACAGTCCCTACTCTGCTCTGTGTGAGGAGGAGGAACGGGAAATGAGTAGCTCGGCATCCAACCTTGTGCAAATGGGGTCTTTCATGCTGTCGTGCCTGTTGAGGGACCCTCGTATAAAAAGGCTGAAGGAGAACGACCTGTGCTGGGTGTCCACGCTACTAGACCCCCGGTATAAGGAGACAGTGGCGGAAATGTTACTGAATTACAAGTCGGAAAGGATGCAGCATTTGCAAAATAAATAAAAAAGTATGCTTTACACAGCGTATAAGGGTGATGTCACAGCACAAAGGGAATCTAACAGGGGAAGAGGTGAAAGTCATCCGCCTCCTCCCACGACCACACCATATCAGCCAAGTGACCCTATGTAGGGGGAACAGTCTCTATTCTGCTCTGTGTCAGTGTGTATCATGGTCTCTGAGGACGGGGAACAGTCTCTATTCTGCTCTGTGTCAGTGTGTATCAGGGGCTTTGAGGATAGGTGTCAATCCATATCTGCCAAGTGACCCTGTGTAGGGGGAACAGTCTCTATTCTGCTCTGAGGCAGTGTGTATCAGGGGCTTTGAGGACAGGTGTCAATCCATACCTGCCAAGTGACCCTATGTAAGGGGAACAGTCCCTATTCTGCTCTGTGTCAGTGTGTATCAGGGTCTCTGAGGACAGGTGTCAAATCAATCCATATGTCAAGGTGTCAATCCATATGTCAAGGTGTCAATCCATAAATCAAGGTGTCAATATGTCATATGTCAGGTGTCAATCCATATTCATTGCGATTTAGGAATGTTAGGTGATTTCTGCCCTTTATGGATTAAAACCAGACTCTGCATCAACTGTGTAATTTTCCATGGGAGTTTTGCCATGGATCCCCCTCCGGCATGCCACAGTCAAGGTGTTAGTCCCCTTGAAATAACTTTTTCAGCACTTTTGTGGCCAGAAACAGTCCCTGTGGGTTTTAAAATTCGCCTGCCCATTGAAGTCAATGGCGGTTCGCCCGGTTCGCCGGTTCGCGAACGTTTGCGGAAGTTCGCCGTTCGCGAACCGAAAATTTTGTGTTCGCGACATCACTAGGGTTCACGAACCAATGAAGGGATCTGAGCGATATTTCAACAAAGTGTGTGCTCAGATCCAAGCTATTCGGTAATATGACTTGACTGCTGACCCATCTTGATCTCCCACCGTTGCCCCCCAATAACACAATGAACACCTTTTTAAGTGGATAAGAGCAACGGCCACAGCTTTATTAACCATCAAATAACATTATAAAACCTGTCAGCTGTTAGGTGAGAGCCCAACAGACCGTTTCCCATTACATTTTCCAAGAGCCCAGCACAGCCGTCAGTAGCCACCAGCCCTGTGCGAACTGTAGTCTCTCCAGGTGCCATTTTTTAATACTTCCTCCTTTAACTGTGCTGTCCAGGGAACCCACCAGCTGTGATAATAAAGAAATCACAAAACACAAACAAAACAGGGAGGGAGGGTGGGAATTTCAGTCAGGGTCCCTCAACTGCTCCTGCTGACTGGTAAGTCCCTTCCCCTCTGATCCATATAAAACTCCTCAATATCTTTGTGGCGAAACCGACCTCGCCACGTGTCCTTGGAGGGGACTGCTTGCCCGTCTCTTGCCTTTAGACTATGGCCCCTGTTCTTTTTCCCTGCAGAAAGGCTGGTTTGTGCCTTTCTGCAGACTGTTAAAGCCATGCTACCCCAGATAGCTATGCCATGGAGCCCAGCCGTATACTGAAAGACTGTATGAAAGACTTTGGCTCCATGACGATTTAACTGTATGTATGTGATCTGAGCGCCATCCGGTAATAACGTGCGCTCAGATCTAAGCTATCTGGGGATAGGTAGAATGTCTGTATTTTATGTAATAAATGTAACCTTGTGTATTTTATTGTATTTTTATGTATTTTATTGTCCTTTGGCTAATGGAGTTTTGACTCTGTCCTTGGAGATAATTGGATTACTTCTCAATTATCTCCAGGATAGAAGACTCTGTGGAACTGGTTTTGGGCAGAAAAACCATGCTTCATTTGGTCACAAAGGACTTTGCTCTATCTTTTGATAGCTTAAATAATTTTGACATATGTTTGCATTTGGAGTATGCTGCTTATGAAAATTTATGTTTTATGTTTGTGGCATGTATATTTTAGAAGTTGTAAATATTGTGTAAAAACTGTATTCCTCTGCCTGTGATAATGAGATTACCCATTGTGGTCAGTAATCATATCACAGGCAGAGGGGGGGATTTTGTGTGGCAGTGTCTGTGTGTAATGTACGGATTGATTGGTTGTTCTGTAATACCCTGTTGGCTGTACTGTGGTTGTGGATTGGGAATAAAAGAGACTGTATGTGCCAGGACAATCAGATTCTGCTTAACCCTCAAAACAAAGTGTCTTCTTGTTATTGGGGGAATTGGATTGTATGCTGACTGCCAGGAGTGTAACCCTTTCGTATGGTTTTCCTGTTCAGATGTTTCCAGGGTTCATGTGTTTTCAGGTCGGGAGATTGGTGCTTACAGTAGCTGCTTGTCTATCTGGTAGGGGATTATCGCCTAAACGGTTTTTAACCACTGGTGAGCAAAACAGTCCGTTACAATCTTGAAACATTGTTACAAATTTAAATCCAGATCATCAACCATGGGCAGCAGTCATGCTTCCCCTTCCTTATCTGTCCAGGGGGAAACGTCCATGTGGTTCCTAAGTTATTAAAATTAATTTTTGGGTGTTTTAGAATATTTAAAATATGGCGTATACTGCGCCCAAGGCGCCCAAAGATATTGTATGTCTTTCTGTACCTGAGAGATAATTGAATTATAGTTTTTTCTCACGCAATTATCTCTCAGGCACAGAGGATACTGGGAAGGAAAAGCCCTGTGTGACGAGACCAATCTCGCCACATTGCCTGGGAGGAGCCTGGTTGACCGCCTGTTGCCTCTGGACTATGGCCCTGGGAGATTGGGCCCTTCAAAAACAGTATTCGGACATACCAGAGTGTATGTCACTCATTCTGGCCCTTTAAACACAGTGGGGAAAGGATTAGCACTTTTTATATGGCACTTCGGATGCAGCCGAAGTCGTCGAAGAGGCCGCCATTCGAACACGTGGCGGCGTCCATTTTAATTTAGTCGAACGTGGTCAGCGGTGTATGCTAAAGAATCTATGGAACTAAAATCGGCTACGCAAATACACGAACACCGCTGACCCTTACCGTCGGCTCCACTTCGACACTTCGGTTAAAGTCGAAGTACGTTCGACAATTCGAACATCCTGTTGCAATGTGCTATTTGCACGAACGGACCCGTTCGTGCATTCGAAGGGGACTTACCCGTTTTTCTGCAGGAAATTGACCGACCGCACAGCCCAAATCTATGGAACTGTTTTGGGCATAAAGGACTTCTCTCTATCTTTTTATCCACTGGAGGGATTGGTATGATTTTTGAGAGTGTTTATGTTTAAAGTATGCTGAGTTCAAATATGTAATGGAGATTGGATGTACGGTTTTAAAGTTACAGGGTATGTGTAAAAACTGTATTTTTACTGTCTGTGATAATTATGTTAATCCCTTGTGTAACATAATTATATCACAGGCAGAGGGGAGGATTTTGTGTGTAATTGCTGGGAGTGTTTTCTGTAATGTACGTTGTAGCGGAGAGCCGATCTTGCACAGCTATTCTCCACTAGAGATTCCAGTGAGGCTCAGGAACAAGGTGATGTTAAGTCCATAGGCAAGGTTTCCAGCAGGTAAAGTAATACAGCAGTATCCCCATCGCAATCCCAATAACTGGACGACACACAGTTTCAGGAGTAGACTGACAAGCTTTATTCCACAGTTCCTTATAAAGCCCTCTCCCATGCAAGGGAGGAGGTTCTATCACTTAAGACATTATCCAATCTCTAAGTAGTAACCTCCCACAGATCTCCTCCCCTCCTCTAGCATCATAATCCCCTTATTGTGTACACAGTTTTCCCCGAGTTTTGGATGTACCCTAAATACTTGGGGTACATCCACAAATCCAACATCCCCAGATAGCTCTATTCTGGGGGACCAACATACTTAAAAATTAGCCCAGTCGGATGAATGGTTCGTGAGATATGGGGTTCCAAAGATTTGACCGACCGCATGGGTAAAGTATCCGAAAACAGTTCCATGCATTTTGGCCCTGCGGTCGGTCACAAACAAGGGAATGAAAACAGGCGAATTGCCTGTGTTATAGAGCCTGGAGAGGGTTTGAATGAATTCCCTTGTTTATGGGGCTCTTTCTACCGAACGGCGGGTCATTCGGTAGTTTCCATACGAATTTCTGGAAGTATGGAGGTCTCAGCGGTGTTTGCCTAGTCAAGTGTCCGATTTTAGTTCCAGACACTCGACGGCAAAACACCGCTGTTCGGTAGTTTAAGATGGCCGCCGCCACGTGTTTGTTTCCCGAATGGCGGCCACCCAGAGGACAAAGACCACACTGCACTGATTGCCAATTACCTGTTTGCAACATTGTTGCAAACGGTAATTGGAGGCACACTCATTCCTGGGTGGTCTGGTTGTTCGGTAGTTTCATTCCCTTGTTTTATTTGAATGATTCTACCGAACAACTAGAGGAATACAATTCTTTACATACATTTAACTGTCATTATACCCGGATACCATGCTTTCTATACATGTACATACACATTAAACCAGCCATATGACCAAATACACTTATTCTCATACATGTCGTGGGACAGCCCGGTACCAATCCGCTACACTGCTCCCCCTTGCCCACAAGCCGGCATACACAGTCTGATCCAACACGGATCGGCTTGGGGATGTCCGGGGGCTCACGGATCATTTCTCTAAGTCAGTTTGTCTTGACAACCCGTCAGCATTTCCATTCTGCTTACCCGGCCGGTACTGGATATTAAAGTCAAAAGGCTGTAGCGCCAAACTCCAGCGCAGCAGCCTGGCGTTGTCTCCAGCCACCCGGTTCAGCCAGACTAACGGGTTGTGATCCGTGAGCAAGGAAAAGGGCTGTCCATATAAATAGGGTTGTAGCTTCTTTAGGGCCCACACCACAGCCAGGCATTCCTTTTCGATGGCGGCGTAGCTTACTTCTCGAGGTAACAGTTTGCGACTGATGTAAGCCACTGGATGTTCCCCGCCATCGGCCCCGACTTGACTCAGTACTGCCCCCAATCCAAACATAGAAGCGTCGGTGTGAACAAGAAAACGTTTAGTTGGATTGGGAGCTGCCAAGACAGGGGCATTTATCAGTGCATTTTTCAATTGTTGGAATGCCTGCTCACACTCCGGGGTCCAGTTTACTTGGCGGGGAAGGTTCTTACGGGTCAGGTCAGTGAGGGGTTTGGCCAGGGCGCTATAATTGGGAACAAACTTCCGGTAATACCCTGCTGTCCCTAGAAACGCTAAAACCTGGGTCTTAGTCCTAGGGGTGGGCCACTGGGCTACAGCCTCTACTTTGGCGGGTTCGGGTTTTTGTTTACCGCACCCTACTCTATGTCCCAGGTATTGTACCTCAGCCATGCCGATACTACACTTGGCCGGCTTCAAGGTCAGACCTGCTTCCCTTATCCTATCTAGTACAGCTCCGATGTGAGCTAAGTGTTCCTGCCACGTATTGCTAAAAATAGCAATATCGTCCAGGTAGGCACATGTATAGTCCTGGAATCCATCTAGGAGTCGATCCACCATCCTTTGGAAGGTGGCTGGGGCGTTTTTCATCCCAAATGGCATGACCTTAAACTGGTACAAGCCAAATGGGGTGACAAAGGCCGACTTCGGGATGGCGTCTGGGGCCAGGGGGATTTGCCAATACCCTTTACACAAGTCAATAGTGGTGAGGTATTGGCCCCTGGCCATTCTGTCCAGTAACTCGTCTATCCGGGGCATCGGATAGGCGTCAGATACAGTCTTCTCGTTCAATCTCCTATAGTCCACGCAGAAGCGGGTCGTACCGTCTCGCTTTGGTACGAGGACTACAGGAGATGCCCAAGGACTGTCTGAGGGTTCAATCACCCCCAGTTGGAGCATTTCGTCGATCTCCTTACGCATGTTTGCCCGTACCGCTTCTGGAATGCGGTATGGCGTCTGGCGCATGGGTAGTTGCCCTGGGGTCTCGACCCGGTGAGTTGCCAGAGGCGTGTATCCAGGTACATTAGAGAACGTGTCGCGTTTCTCTTCCAATAGTTGCTGTACCTCGATCCGCTCCTGTGGGCTCAGCCGATCTCCCAGCGTAACCTCCCCTAAATCTCCGGACAGCTGCCCATCCCCCCAGCAAATCGGGGAGGGGTAAGCTGTCAAACTCTTCCGTGTTAGGGGCACAGATGGCGGTTACCTCCTCAGTACGCTCATGGTAGGGCTTCAGCATGTTCACATGGAGCATGCGTCGCCCCCCAGTCCCTGTGCAGGGGCCGATAATATAGGTGGTATCGCATCTTTGCTCCACCACCTTATATGGGCCCTGCCAGGCGGCCTGTAACTTATCATGTCGGACAGGTTTTAAAATTAGTACCTTCTGCCCGACCTGAAAGCTACGGTCCCTGGCTCCCCGATCATACCATGTACGCTGGCGGGTCTGGGCCTCCTGAAGGTTTTCCCGTACCGTCTTGGTCAACGCTTCTAGGCGGTCCCGAAAGGCCAACACATATGGTAGGATGGGAGTGCCATCTGTGCTCCGGTCTCCCTCCCAATGCTCTCTAATAAGATCCAATGGGCCTCGGACCCTCCTTCCAAACAATAATTCAAACGGGGAGAACCCTGTGGATTCCTGCGGCACCTCCCGGTATGCAAATAGGAGGTGCGGCAGGAATCGTTCCCAGTCCTTGTGGGTCTCTGCGAAGGTTCGGAGCATCTGCTTCAAGGTACCATTGAATCGTTCGCAGAGCCCGTTCGTCTGGGGGTGGTAAGGGGCGCTGATTATAGGCTTAATGCCACAGATCTTCCAGAGGTGTTGGGTGAATTCTGCGGTAAACTGGGTACCCTGATCCGAGATAATCTCCCTGGGTAATCCCATCCGGGAGAATATCCGCATGAGGGCATCCGCGACCGTCTCAGCGTGGATGTTGGTCAGAGCCACTGCTTCTGGATACCTGGTGGCATAATCTACGACCGTTAAAATATACCGTTTTCCTGACGGGCTAACTTTATTGAGGGGGCCTATCAGATCCACCGCTATTCGGCTAAAAGGTTCCTCTATTATGGGTAAGGGGTGAAGTTTAGCCTTCCTGCGATCCCCCCTTTTTCCCACTCTCTGGCAGGTATCGCAAGTCGTGCAATATCTGCGTACTTCCTGGCTAATCCCTGGCCAGAAGAAACTCTGGGTTAGTCTGTACCTGGTGCGACTAACCCCTAGATGTCCGGATAGCGGAATATCATGCGCTATCCGGAGTAATTCAGCCCGGTACCGCTGTGGTACCACTAATTGTCTCCTTGCTATCGGGTCTAACCCCGTAATCTGTTTGGTTGTTTCCCTGTATAAAAGTTGTTTATCCCAGATAAACTTCTCTCCCTCCTCCCCGGGGGAACCCGTGCCAACCTTGTCCCTATACACCTGAAGCGTGGGGTCTGTTGCGACTTCAGCTACAAATTCATTAGGTGGAGCCCAGGGGACACATTCTAGAGGGGGGGTAGGGTTGCTTACCTGGACCTCCGGCAGTGTGTTGTGGTCCTGGGTGCGGGCCTGTTGTCGGGTGACTACAGGGTTGACCTCTCCTGTGGTGGGTGACTGGGGCTCAAAAGCAGAAGTGAGCCTCCCCAGATCGTTCCCCAATAAAACCTCCGCCGGTAAATGTGGCATCAACCCCACCTCCACTTCCCCTGCCCCCGCTCCCCAATGTAAATGTACCCTTGCTGTAGGTAGCCGGTACACTGCTCCCCCAGCTACCCGGACGGCAACAGTTTTGTTCAGTTTTGCCTGATCTGAAATCAGGTGGCTCTGTACCAAAGTGATGGTGGCTCCCGAATCTCGTAATCCCCGGACTGCTGTACCATTCAGATATACCGTCTGTCGATGGTGCCGTAGATTATCCACATTGGCCTGGACCGGATCTGCCTCGTGCAGTACCTCCCATTGTTCCACAGTAGTAATGGGGACTGCGGAACCATATGGGGTGGTGACTAGGTCCTGGTAGTGGTGGGCTGCGGCCGCCCTGGGTGGAGGTGGGCCTGGACGAATCCAGGTGGAACGGTCCCGTAGCTGTGGGCATTCCCTTTTATAATGTCCCCACTTCTGGCAGTGATGACAGGGGCCAGCGGTGGGTTGTCGGAACCGGGGCTGTGCAGCGGGTGGTGGAGGTGGTGGTAGCGGTCTCGGTGGAGCTGGGGTGTAGTTGTTTCCCCCGAATGTTTTAAAGGTTGCTTTTGGAGCTGCAGGTTTTTGTGACCTGCGTGCATCCAGGTAGTCATCCGCTTTCCTAGCCGCCTCGGTAAGGGAAGTAGGGTTTCTGTCCCTTACCCATTCCTGGACCTCATTGGTTACTCCCTCATAGAACTGCTCCATCAGCAACATTTGTATTACATCCTCCATAGAACGTGCCTTGCTAGCTTGCACCCACCCGAGCGCTGCCCCCTGTAATCGGCATGCCCACTCTGCGTGCGAGTCCTTCTCTGTTTTCTTTAGATCCCGGAACCTCCGCCGGTATGCCTCGGGTGTTATAGCATACCTGGCGAGTATAATTTCTTTCACTTTACTGTAATTCCTTATTTCGTCATTAGGTACAGTCCGATATGCCTCTGCTGCCCTCCCGGTTAACCTTCCGGCCAAAATAGGTACCCAGTCCTCTGCGTTAATTTTATGCAGTGCACACAGTCTTTCAAAGTCTTGCAGGAAAGCGTCTATATCTTCCTCTGCCTCCACATATGTTTTAAAAGCCTGGTATGGTATTTTAGGCTTACCTTCCTGTGGCACATTAATTGCAGAGCTTTGTTCTGGTGCCTGTGTCCTTAGGATGAATTCTTGTACCTCGGCCATTGTCCTGGTAACAATTTCTGTTGGGGGGTTTTCCCCATAAAAGGATAGCCTGAACTGAACCTGCCTCTGGAATTCCGATCCTTGTGGTGTTCCTCCCGGCTCCCTCTGTGCCGGAACTGAATCGCCCTCCATTCTGTACTCTGCCATGAGTTCTGTAACAAGTACTGCTTTCTTCTTATTGCTGGCTTGTATACCCCTTGCCTCTAGGAGGTCCTTTAGCGTGGAGCGTTTTAGCGCAGAAAAATCAATCTCCATCCGTACTCCATTTACGCTTGTTCCTCTGTGAGTTTGGATCCCAGCGCTGCCAACCAATGTAGCGGAGAGCCGATCTTGCACAGCTATTCTCCACTAGAGATTCCAGTGAGGCTCAGGAACAAGGTGATGTTAAGTCCATAGGCAAGGTTTCCAGCAGGTAAAGTAATACAGCAGTATCCCCATCGCAATCCCAATAACTGGACGACACACAGTTTCAGGAGTAGACTGACAAGCTTTATTCCACAGTTCCTTATAAAGCCCTCTCCCATGCAAGGGAGGAGGTTCTATCACTTAAGACATTATCCAATCTCTAAGTAGTAACCTCCCACAGATCTCCTCCCCTCCTCTAGCATCATAATCCCCTTATTGTGTACACAGTTTTCCCCGAGTTTTGGATGTACCCTAAATACTTGGGGTACATCCACAAATCCAACATCCCCAGATAGCTCTATTCTGGGGGACCAACATACTTAAAAATTAGCCCAGTCGGATGAATGGTTCGTGAGATATGGGGTTCCAAAGATTTGACCGACCGCATGGGTAAAGTATCCGAAAACAGTTCCATGCATTTTGGCCCTGCGGTCGGTCACAAACAAGGGAATGAAAACAGGCGAATTGCCTGTGTTATAGAGCCTGGAGAGGGTTTGAATGAATTCCCTTGTTTATGGGGCTCTTTCTACCGAACGGCGGGTCATTCGGTAGTTTCCATACGAATTTCTGGAAGTATGGAGGTCTCAGCGGTGTTTGCCTAGTCAAGTGTCCGATTTTAGTTCCAGACACTCGACGGCAAAACACCGCTGTTCGGTAGTTTAAGATGGCCGCCGCCACGTGTTTGTTTCCCGAATGGCGGCCACCCAGAGGACAAAGACCACACTGCACTGATTGCCAATTACCTGTTTGCAACATTGTTGCAAACGGTAATTGGAGGCACACTCATTCCTGGGTGGTCTGGTTGTTCGGTAGTTTCATTCCCTTGTTTTATTTGAATGATTCTACCGAACAACTAGAGGAATACAATTCTTTACATACATTTAACTGTCATTATACCCGGATACCATGCTTTCTATACATGTACATACACATTAAACCAGCCATATGACCAAATACACTTATTCTCATACATGTCGTGGGACAGCCCGGTACCAATCCGCTACATACGTGTATGATTGGTTGTTTTGTAACACCCTGTGGGTGGTCCTATCTAAGGGAAACCGTCATAAAAGAAGGTTATTTTGGTGCCAATAAACTGTTCACTGCTTGACCCTCAACACGGAGCTTTGTCTCGTCTTTGGGGGGATTTACTGTATGCTGTTAGAGACTGATTGCCAGGAGTGTGAGCTGATTGTCTGCTTTTCCTGTTCGTCTGCTAGCAGCTATTCGTGAGGTTCCAGTTCGGGAGTTGGAGCGCTATTTTGTATCCAGTTCGGGAGTTTGGTGTTCTGCAGTAGCTGTGCCTGATCTCTGGAAGGGGAAGATCTTCTAAACGGCTTTTAACCCCCTTTTATGCCTGAGGATGCCGTTACAATTGGTGGTAAGAGGCTGGATCGTTCCTACAGCCAGAAGGACAGCTACAGGAGACACCATTTCTTTGGATTCTACAATTTGAGGGCAACGCATGTCCCAGTACAGCGACCCTGACAGCAACAGAATGGAACCAGCAGTGTTATACGAGGAGGCAGACCTAGATGGCCGGGATGCATTAAGGAAAGGCATCTTTTACCAGGCCCTGGATAATGTACAATACCAGCGGGGTGAGAGTCTCCCCAGTGAAGAGCAGCGGTTGCAGAAGCAAGTGACCCTGCGGATGCCCTTCCTGGGAGAGCAGCCCCTGGAGGAATGGGTGAAGGAACTAGAGCACCGAGCACGAGCTATGGCTGGAGGATGCCTACCAGGCGCTCTGGTGGTATATGGCACAGTATATACCCTGGACAGCCAAGCATGAAAAGCCAGAGGGAGAGGAGTTTGATGGTCCTGGCTTGTTATGAGAGTCCTTTGCAGAGCCTGACTTCGGGAGCCCTGCGCAGATCAGACTTCAGGACATGACTGGGATTACCCCCATGAGATAGAGCAAGACCTGGCTCACCTAGCAACCCTGGAGTGGGAACTGGAGTGGGAACTGGAGCAGGACTACCGAGATCTCTTCCACTCCATTGGGGAGGCTCAGCAGGACAGCAAGGTGACAGACCACTGCTTGACCCTCAACATGGAGCTCTATCTCGTTCTTGGGGGGATTTACTGTATGCTTTTCCAGTTTGACTGCTAGGAGTGTAAACCTATTTCCATGTTTTTTCCTATTCGGCTGTTTACAGCATTCGTATGGTTCCGGTTCAGCTGTTTACGGCATTCATATGCTTCTCCGGTTCGGTGTATTGGTGTCTACAGTAGCTGTGCCTGTGTCTCTGGAAGGGAAGATCTTCTAAACGGCTGTTAACCCCCTTTATGCCTGGGGGTTACACCCTGTATCATTGTGTGGTAGACCCCATGTAGGTGTCTGTGCCTAAAAGCTGTGTGTGGCTAAAATAAAATCAGTTGACTCCCAGGACTATGTGTCATCTAGTTGCTCAGGGGAAAAGGTCTTGGAGTGTTATACTGATTATTTCAGCTACGAGGAAGGAATAGTGGAGATACCTATGCTGGGTATTGGAGCTCCGCTACAACCTCTTGCTTCAGATGAACCCTGGGGTCCCTCCCTGGGCGCACCTTCTTGAGCCGCCAAGCCGCCTGCCGACCACAACACTGGGCACTGGACCCATGACCACCAACCCCCCCTGGGTCCGCCCGTACCCTGAGGGGCACACACCCTGACTGAGGCCCCCCCACCAGCAGCATCCCTTGTTCCTCTGCAATAATCCAGTTCCAACTGAACTGAACCCCCCCACCTGCCTGCTTGCTGGCCAGCCGTCCTGCCTGTTGGCTCCTCTGACCACCAGGAGTCCATGCACTCCATTCACGCTGTCCACCACCTGGCAGTGCGCTTTGGGATTGCGGCCCATCCCTCATGCTCCCAGGCCTGCACCACCGACTGCTGCGGCCTGAACTCCAGGCACAGCTCCATTAGGGGCAGAACTTGCTATCACGTCGCCCCCCCCCCCCACCGTGGGAGGTGGTGGCAGCATCTGTCGAATACTTAGTATTTTAATTCCTATCAAGGCAGTAAGGGTGTACTTTTCACACATGGCTTCTCCAGTTTGGCTTTATTTTTGTTAAATAAATCATGACATGGTGTACTGTGTCATGTGCTGTTGTTTATCTGAGGTTGAATTTAACTAAATTTAAGACGTGCGAAGGAACCGATGATTGGTATGTCCTGATATATAAAATGCATAGAGCGTGTACTTTTTTATTTTCCTGTGTGTATACCACAGTATACTATAATAAATGTATCATAACAGTATACTCCTTGATATACTCAATGTAAACTGAGGGTAATGGGAGTTATTGTTTGTGCCTGCGGTATACCCTGTCTCATTTCCTCTCACATGTACCACAGGGTGAGTTCAGACTCCTTTACACCCACAGCCACGTTTAAGCACAGACTGTGCAGTCGCCCAATGCACTCGGAAGCGGTAAACCACAGAATAAACATTGGTGATTAATGTGGTTTTGGTCATTGAGTGAACGTGAAACATTAGGCGTTTCCTGTCAGTGTTCCCGTCTTGGAGGACATGGCAGCAATACATGGATTACAATAGATTCCTGGGGCATGGTGGGAGTCAGGGATATGTCAGGTAATACGAGCCATATAAAGCACTACAACATAAACAAGGAACATTGCACTGGTTTCCACAGCAACTGCTCCACTATTAGCACTTTGCCCCAGGATTGCTCCTGATCATACATCATACATTGTCATAAATAAAATCAGAATGTCTTTCCTGGCCGCAAACCTCCCATCATCACACACTACCAACAAAAATTACTCAAAAATAGTAAATACCAAATATCCTGAAAACACGATGAGTCTTCTCTGTGATAAACAGCAAAGATTCTTCATCTACAAAGAAAGATTGAAAATTATCAGAGGAAGAGAGAGGGAGAGAAAGAGGGATAAAAAGGAGAGAACGAGAGAGAGAGAAAGAGAAAGAAAGGGATAAAAAGAGGGAGAGAAAGAGAGGGAGACCTAGTGAGAAAGAGGATAAAAAGAGGGAGAGAAAGATACATATTTATATGATAAAAGATAAAGAAGAAAGAGAAAGAGAGGGATAAAAAGAAGAAAAGAGAGAGAGAGAAAAAGATATGGGGCAAAAGATAAAGGAGAAAGATGGTAAGAAAGTGAGGAAGTGGGGGAAAGACAGAGAGGGAAGAGATACAAGAGAGACGGCACAGGGGATGGAGAGACAGCACGGGGGATGGAGAGACAGCACGGGGGATGGAGAGACAGCACGGCGAATGGAGAGACAGCACGGGGGATGGAGAGACAGCACGGGGGATGGAGAGACAGCACGGGGGATGGAGAGACAGCACGGGGGATGGAGAGACAGCACAGGGGATGGAGAGACAGCACGGGGGATGGAGAGACAGCACGGGGGATGGAGAGACAGCACGGGGATGGAGAGACAGCACAGGGGATGGAGAGACAGCACGGGGGATGGAGAGACAGCACGGGGAATGTATATGATGGAACGCCGTCACTGAGTGCCATACCCACATGTGCCCCCCATCCCCTCCCCACTTGTCCAGTCACATTGGACCCCAAGGACTTGGTCCAACCGACTTATGGAAGGCCTGTCGTGGGTCAGGCCACAGGTGGCGCGGGTCACAAGCTTGCAGTGTCATTTTTGGGACTGTTTTACATGTGTCTGTATATGCAGCTGTGGGTCAACAAAGGGGTGGGGCAGCTCTGTAAAGTATAGTTAAGTGAAATGTATTGCTTGTAATTTCAGTTGTACTTCCAGAGCTGTGTCTCATCCAGTTGTTTTAAGGGTTCCAGAGTTGTTGAAGGAAGTTATTAGCGGCGGTAACCAATCAGGTTACCTGTGGTCTGCTACAATGTAGAGACAATATGGGGGAAAGGAGAGACAGAGCAGGGAATGGAGAGATGGGACAGGGAACGGAGAGACAGTACGATGAATGAAAATGTAATAGGGGAGATATTCAAAGGTTTCTCACCCAGTCCAAATTTGTTAAAGCTTCGGTTTCCCGGGTATTGTGTGCAATTTGTACTCCCTATAGCCTCCTTGTAATCATCACACAGCTTATTAAACCGTTTTTCTATGGTAAATTCTAAACGCCTGCAGAATACACATCCTGAGCAAGCCGGCAGCAGAAACAAGAGGAACAACAGGAGTCTGAAGAAACACATCCTAAAAAACAGAGAGCAGAGAGTGAGGGGGCAGCTACTGGCAAAGAGAATGGAGGAACGAAAGAAATATCTACTGGAAAAGAGAAAGGAGGAACGAAATAAACATCTACTGGCAAAGAGAATGGAGGAACGAAATAAATATCTACTGGAAAAGAGAAAGGAGGGACGAAAGAAACATCTACCAGCAAAGAGAATGGAGGAACAAAAGAAATATATACTGGAAAAGAGAACGGAGGAAAAAAATAGACATCTACTTGAAAATTGAAAGGAGGAACAAAATAAATATCTACTGGGAAAGAGAATGGAGAAACAAAATAAACATCTACTTGAAAAGAGAAAGGAGGAACAAAATAAATATATCTACTGGGAAAGAGAATGGAGGAAAGCAAGAAACATCTACTGGGAAAGAGAATGGAGGAAAGAAAGAAACATCTACTGGAAAAGAGAATGGAGGAAAGAAAGAAACATCTACTGGGAAAGAGAATGGAGGAAAGAAAAACATCTACTGGGAAAGAGAATGGAGGAAAGAAAAACATCTACTGGGAAAGAGAATGGAGGAAAGAAAAACATCTACTGGGAAAGAGAATGGAGGAAAGAAAAACATCTACTGGGAAAGAGAATGGAGGAATGAAAGAAACATCTACTGGGAAAGACACGGAGGAGAAAAATAAACATACCACACAAGACATTCAACGAATAACATTGCAATCCACACCTGTTCAAAACACAGAACCCCAAAATGTCATCAGAGCTCCACAGAGCCAAGAGTCCCCCAGCACATGGGGAAATGTGGCAAACCCAAACTATGGGGTAAAGACAATGGCACCCGAGTACCTGTTTCTAGCGGTGGCAAGGAGGTTGACCTGTAGTCCTTTACAAGTGTAGGACAGTCTTCATTAAACTCATTATGCTGCAGGAGAGTGGTGCATACTGTAGCAGACTCATTCCCCTTTGTTTGGTTATCCGTACCCCCCTTGTTCATTTCCCGAATTAACTCAAGTGTGCTTTCCCTGGATGGCCACCATTTGTATAACTGAACTAACATGCTCCAGTGAATGGTGGCCATTTTGTTTCCTGAACACAGGCAGCAGTACATTGAACGTCTGGAACAATTTTCAGCCACACAAGTCCACAAACCTGGGCAAAGATTGTACCACTGCGGTCCCACTTCCTGACCAACTAGACCAATGACGTTCGGGAGATAGGAACTACTGTCTGGAGGGAGCATTTGCTCCCTTAAAGCCAGGGGAGCATTCGTCAGTGTTCGCATAGGAACCCCCGAAAGCAGACCAGCCGTCGCCCTCATTTCTCTGGAACTGTTCTTGGCCAGCGACTCATGGCCGGCCAGTCAAAACGTTACCTGAATGGCGATTCTGTTCTACCAAATGGATCTGAGCGCTATTTGGATATGTTGCCTTTGAATATAAGGCTTGTGGGGTTCCTGTGAAATATGAAAATGTTTTTGGGGTGTTTTATGTATGTTTCACGTACTTTCTTGTAACTGAGAAATATTTGGGTTATTCCATTTTGACTCAATTATCTCTCAGACAAAAGAATACCTGGGATGGGCTTGTGTACTTTTTGCATGGAGATCGCATTAAAGGATTAGCTTGTGTGGAATAATTTGGTTGTAATCCCAGAACTGTGTGTCGTCTAGTTACTAGGGAGGGATAGAGCTATTCACTTAACAGCGCCTTGTTCCAGATGTCTTGTCTTCATGGAGCCAGCGGAGGAGAGTCCAGGTCAGGACTAGCGCTTCTGCTACACATATTGTACGCCCTCTCAAAGTCATATCAAGGTCATGGGGCGAGTTGCCAACTACACTAGCTCTCTCTGCCTGGTTGCGAGGGATTACGTTACAGGGAACATACTGGAATTGGTGTCACACTTGAAGTAACTGGCCCAAGACTGGACAATATTGCCTGTGGGAAACGGCACATTTGTCATACTGGAGGTTGTCCTGTCAGTGGGTCAACAATAGTCAAAAAAGCTAAATGCAGTAACCAAATAATCAATAAACACAAGCTCCAGGATTATTTAGTTTGACTACTCCCAGCAGGCTGGGTCGCAGGCAGCTCACAGCGTCCCCTGGTGGAGGGAGGTTTCAGCTCCAGGATTATTTAGTCAGACTATTCCTGGGAGGTTGTGCCGCACACAGCTCACATTGTCCCCTTGTGGAGGGGGGTTTCAGCTCTAGGATTATTTAGTCAGACTATTCCTGGGAGGTTGTGCCGCACACAGCTCACAGCGCCCCCTTGTGGAGGGAGGTTTCAGCTCCAGGATTATTTAGTTTGACTATTCCCAGCAGGCTGGGCTGCAGGCAGCTCACAGTGACCCATTGTGGAGGGAGGTTTCAGCTCCAGGATTATTTAGTTTGACTACTCCCAGCAGGCTGGGCTGCAGGCAGCACACAGCATCCCCTTGTGGAGGGAGGTTTCAGCTCTAGGATTATTTAGTCAGACTATTCGCGGCAGGTTGTGCCACACACAGCTCACAGTGTCCCCTTGTGGAGGGAGGTTTCAGCTCCAGGATTATTTAGTCAGACTATTTGCGTCAGGTTGTGCCGCAGACAGCTCACATTGTCCCCTTGTGGAGGGGGGTTTCAGCTCTAGGATTATTTAGTCAGACTATTCGCGGCAGGTTGTGCCGCACACAGTGTCCCCTTGTGGAGGGAGGTTTCAGCTCCAGGATTATTTAGTCAGACTATTCGCGGCAGGTTGTGCCGCACACAGCTCACAGCGCCCCCTTGTGGAGGGAGGTTTCAGCTCCAGGATTATTTAGTCAGACTATTCGCGGCAGGTTGTGCCACACACAGCTCACAGTGTCCCCTTGTGGAGGGGGGTTTCAGCTCTAGGATTTTTTAGTCAGACTATTCGCGGCAGGTTGTGCCGCAGACAGCTCACATTGTCCCCTTGTGGAGGGGGGTTTCAGCTCTAGGATTATTTAGTCAGACTATTCGCGGCAGGTTGTGCCGCACACAGCTCACATTGTCCCCTTGTGGAGGGAGGTTTCAGCTCCAGGATTATTTAGTCAGACTATTCGCGGCAGGTTGTGACGCACACAGCTCACATTGTCCCCTTGTGGAGGGAGGTTTCAGCTCTAGGATTATTTAGTCAGACTATTCGCGGCAGGTTGTGCCGCACACAGCTCACAGCGCCCCCTTGTGGAGGGAGGTTTCAGCTCCAGGATTATTTAGTTTGACTATTCCCAGCAGGCTGGGCTGCAGGCAGCTCACAGTGACCCATTGTGGAGGGAGGTTTCAGCTCCAGGATTATTTAGTTTGACTACTCCCAGCAGGCTGGGCTGCAGGCAGCACACAGCATCCCCTTGTGGAGGGAGGTTTCAGCTCTAGGATTATTTAGTCAGACTATTCGCGGCAGGTTGTGCCGCACACAGCTCACAGTGTCCCCTTGTGGAGGGAGGTTTCAGCTCCAGGATTATTTAGTCAGACTATTTGCATCAGGTTGTGCCGCAGACAGCTCACATTGTCCCCTTGTGGAGGGGGGTTTCAGCTCTAGGATTATTTAGTCAGACTATTCGCGGCAGGTTGTGCCGCACACAGCTCACATTGTCCCCTTGTGGAGGGAGGTTTCAGCTCCAGGATTATTTAGTCAGACTATTCACGGCAGGTTGTGCCGCACACAGCTCACAGCGCCCCCTTGTGGAGGGAGGTTTCAGCTCCAGGATTATTTAGTCAGACTATTCGCGGCAGGTTGTGCCGCACACAGCTCACAGTGTCCCCTTGTGGAGGGGGGTTTCAGCTCTAGGATTTTTTAGTCAGACTATTCGCAGCAGGTTGTGCCGCAGACAGCTCACATTGTCCCCTTGTGGAGGGGGGTTTCAGCTCTAGGATTATTTAGTCAGACTATTCGCGGCAGGTTGTGCCGCACACAGCTCACATTGTCCCCTTGTGGAGGGAGGTTTCAGCTCCAGGATTATTTAGTCAGACTATTCGCGGCAGGTTGTGCCGCACACAGCTCACATTGTCCCCTTGTGGAGGGAGGTTTCAGCTCTAGGATTATTTAGTCAGACTATTCGCGGCAGGTTGTGCCGCACACAGCTCACATTGTCCCCTTGTGGAGGGAGGTTTCAGCTCCAGGATTATTTAGTCAGACTATTCACGGCAGGTTGTGCCGCACACAGCTCACAGCGCCCCCTTGTGGAGGGAGGTTTCAGCTCCAGGATTATTTAGTCAGACTATTCACGGCAGGTTGTGCCGCACACAGTGCCCCCTTGTGGAGGGAGGTTTCAGCTCTAGGATTATTTAGTCAGACTATTCCCGGCAGGTTGTGCCGCACACAACTCACAGCGTCCCCTTGTGGAGGGGGGTTTCAGCTCTAGGATTATTTAGTCAGACTATTCACGGCAGGTTGTGCCGCACACAGCTCACATTGTCCCCTTGTGGAGGGAGGTTTCAGCTCCAGGATTATTTAGTCAGACTATTCGCGGCAGGTTGTGCCGCACACAGCTCACAGTGTCCCCTTGTGGAGGGAGGTTTCAGCTCCAGGATTATTTAGTCAGACTATTCGCGGCAGGTTGTGCCGCACACAGCTCACAGCGCCCCCTTGTGGAGGGAGGTTTCAGCTCCAGGATTATTTAGTCAGACTATTCGCGGCAGGTTGTGCCGCACACAGCTCACATTGTCCCCTTGTGGAGGGAGGTTTCAGCTCTAGGATTATTTAGTCAGACTATTCGTGGCAGGTTGTGCCGCAGACAGCTCACAGCGCCCCCTTGTGGAGGGGGGTTTCAGCTCCAGGATTATGTAGTCAGACTATTCGCGGCAGGTTAAGCCGCACACAGCTCTCAGTGCCCCCTTGTGGAGGGAGGTTTCAGCTCTAGGATTATTTAGTCAGACTATTCGTGGCAGGTTGTGCCGCACACAGCTCACATTGTCCCCTTGTGGAGGGGGGTTTCAGCTCCAGGATTATGTAGTCAGACTATTCGCGGCAGGTTGTGCCGCACACAGCTCACAGCGCCCCCTTGTGGAGGGAGGTTTCAGCTCTAGGATTATTTAGTCAGACTATTCGCAGCAGGTTGTGCCGCACACAGCTCTCAGCGCCCCCTTGTGGAGGGAGATTTCAGCTCCAGGATTATTTAGCCAGACTATTCGCGGCAGGTTGTGCCGCACACAGCTCACAGCGCCCCCTTGTGGAGGGAGGTTTCAGCTCTAGGATTATTTAGTCAGACTATTCGCAGCAGGTTGTGCCGCACACAGCTCTCAGCGCCCCCTTGTGGAGGGAGATTTCAGCTCCAGGAATATTTAGTCAGACTATTTGCGGCAGGTTGTGCCGCAGGCAGCTCTCAGCGCCCCCTTGTGGAGGGAGGTTTCAGCTCTAGGATTATTTAGTCAGACTATTCCCAGCCAAACTTTTCCCTTTCCAATCTTGGCAGCAGCAAGCAATGAAAAGACAGATGTGTGTGAGAACTATAAACGTCGACTGGGTCTGAAGTGCTCCTGATTGCTACGAAGAAGCAGATTTGGTGGAGGTACTCAGTCAGAGTACTGGAGCTCAGGGGCGTACCTGGAGTATTTGGCACCCGGGGCGGATCCTTTATTTGGCACCCCCTCCCAACTTTGAAATGTAGAAAACAACTGCAATTTTTTTTAATGTATTTGGCACTGAGCACCGAAACAAACACAGGCACACAAACAGATACACATGTAATGCAGTGTGTTTGCGCAGTGGATGCAGTGTGTGTATAGTAAATGCAGCTTGTGTGTATAGTGTATGCAGTGTGTGTATAGTGTATGCAGCGTGTGTGTATAGTGTATGCAGCTTGTGTGTATAGTGTATGCAGTGTGTGTATAGTGTATGCAGCTTGTGTGTATAGTATATGCAGTGTGTGTATAGTGTATGAAGTGTGTGTATATTGTATGCAGTGTGTGTATAGTGTATGCAGCTTGTGTATAGTGTATGCAATGTGTGTATAGTGTATGCAATGTGTGTATAGTGTATGCAGCTTGTGTGTATAGTATATGCAGTGTGTGTATAGTGTATGAAGTGTGTGTATAGTGTATGCAATGTGTGTATAGTGTATGCAGCTTGTGTGTATAGTATATGCAGTGTGTGTATAGTGTATGCAGTGTGTGTATAGTGTATGAAGTGTGTGTATAGTATATGCAGTGTGTGTATAGTATATGCAGTGTGTGTATAGTGTATGCAGTGTGTGTATAGTGTATGCAGTGTGTGTATAGTATATGCAGTGTGTGTATAGTGTATGCAGTGTGTGTATAGTGTATGAAGTGTGTGTATAGTATATGCAGTGTGTGTATAGTGTATGCAGTGTGTGTATAGTGTATGAAGTGTGTGTATAGTGTATGCAGCATGTGTGTATAGTGTATGCAGCTTGTGTGTATAGTGTATGCAGTGTGTGTATAGTATATGCAGTGTGTGTATAGTGTATGCAGTGTGTGTATAGTGTATGCAGTGTGTGTATAGTATATGCAGTGTGTGTATAGTGTATGCAGTGTGTGTATAGTGTATGAAGTGTGTGTATAGTATATGCAGTGTGTGTATAGTGTATGCAGTGTGTGTATAGTGTATGCAGTGTGTGTATAGTGTATGCAGCATGTGTGTATAGTGTATGCAGCTTGTGTGTTTAGTGTATGCAGTGTGTGTATAGTGTATGCAGCTTGTGTGTTTAGTGTATGCAGTGTGTGTATAGTGTATGCAGTGTGTGTATAGTATATGCAGCTTGTGTGTATAGTGTATGCAGTGTGTGTATAGTGTATGCAGTGTGTGTATAGTGTATGCAGCTTGTGTGTATAGTGTATGCAGTGTGTGTATAGTGTATGCAGTGTGTGTATAGTGTATGCAGCTTGTGTGTATAGTGTATGCAGTGTGTGTATAGTATATGCAGCTTGTGTGTATAGTGTATGCAGTGTGTGTATAGTGTATGAAGTGTGTGTATAGTATATGCAGTGTGTGTATAGTGTATGCAGTGTGTGTATAGTGTATGCAGTGTGTGTATAGTGTATGCAGCATGTGTGTATAGTGTATGCAGCTTGTGTGTTTAGTGTATGCAGTGTGTGTATAGTGTATGCAGCTTGTGTGTTTAGTGTATGCAGTGTGTGTATAGTGTATGCAGTGTGTGTATAGTATATGCAGCTTGTGTGTATAGTGTATGCAGTGTGTGTATAGTGTATGCAGTGTGTGTATAGTGTATGCAGCTTGTGTGTATAGTGTATGCAGTGTGTGTATAGTGTATGCAGTGTGTGTATAGTGTATGCAGCTTGTGTGTATAGTGTATGCAGTGTGTGTATAGTATATGCAGCTTGTGTGTATAGTGTATGCAGTGTGTGTATAGTGTATGCAGTGTGTGTATAGTGTATGCAACTTGTGTGTATAGTGTATGCAGTGTGTGTATAGTGTATGCAGTGTGTGTATAGTATATGCAGTGTGTGTATAGTGTATGCAGTGTGTGTATAGTGTAGGCAGTGGGTGTATAGTATATGCAGTGTGTGTATAGTATATGCAGTGTGTGTATAGTGCATGCAGTGTGTGTATAGTATATGCAGCTTGTGTGTATAGTGTATGCAGTGTGTGTATAGTGTATGCAGTGTGTGTATAGTGTATGCAGCTTGTGTGTATAGTGTATGCAGTGTGTGTATAGTGTATGCAGTGTGTGTATAGTGTATGCAGTGTGTGTATAGTGTATGCAGCTTGTGTGTATAGTGTATGCAGTGTGTGTATAGTGTATGCAGTGTGTGTATAGTGTATGCAGCGTGTGTGTATAGTGTATGCAGTGTGTGTATAGTGTATGCAGTGTGTGTATAGTGTATGCAGCTTGTGTGTATAGTGTATGCAGTGTGTGTATAGTATATGCAGCTTGTGTGTATAGTGTATGCAGTGTGTGTATAGTGTATGCAGTGTGTGTATAGTGTATGCAGCTTGTGTGTATAGTGTATGCAGTGTGTGTATAGTGTATGCAGTGTGTGTATAGTATATGCAGTGTGTGTATAGTGTATGCAGTGTGTGTATAGTGTATGCAGTGTGTGTATAGTATATGCAGTGTGTGTATAGTATATGCAGTGTGTGTATAGTGTATGCAGTGTGTGTATAGTGTATGCAGCTTGTGTGTATAGTGTAGGCAGCTTGTGTGTATAGTGTATGCAGCTTGTGTGTATAGTATATGCAGTGTGTGTATAGTGTATGAAGTGTGTGTATAGTGTATGCAGCGTGTGTGTATAGTGTATGCAGCTTGTGTGTATAGTGTATGCAGTGTGTGTATAGTGTATGCAGCTTGTGTGTATAGTGTATGCAGTGTGTGTATAGTGTATGCAGTGTGTGTATAGTGTATGCAGCTTGTGTGTATAGTGTATGCAGTGTGTGTATAGTGTATGCAGCTTGTGTGTATAGTGTATGCAGTGTGTGTATAGTGTATGCAGTGTGTGTATAGTGTATGCAGCTTGTGTGTATAGTGTATGCAGTGTGTGTATAGTATATGCAGTGTGTGTATAGTGTATGCAGTGTGTGTATAGTGTATGCAGTGTGTGTATAGTGTATGCAGTGTGTGTATAGTGTATGCAGTGTGTGTATAGTGTATGCAGCTTGTGTGTATAGTGTATGCAGCTTGTGTGTATAGTATATGCAGTGTGTGTATAGTATATGCAGTGTGTGTATAGTGTATGCAGCTTGTGTGTATAGTGTATGCAGTGTGTGTATAGTATATGCAGTGTGTGTATAGTATATGCAGTGTGTGTATAGTGTATGCAGCTTGTGTGTATAGTATATGCAGTGTGTGTATAGTATATGCAGTGTGTGTATAGTGTATGCAGCTTGTGTGTATAGTGTATGCAGTGTGTGTATAGTGTATGAAGTGTGTGTATAGTGTATGCAATGTGTGTATAGTGTATGCAGCTTGTGTGTATAGTGTATGCAGTGTGTGTATAGTGTATGCAGTGTGTGTATAGTGTATGCAGCTTGTGTGTATAGTGTATGCAGTGTGTGTATAGTGTATGCAATGTGTGTATAGTGTATGCAGCTTGTGTGTATAGTGTATGCAGTGTGTGTATAGTGTATGCAGTGTATGTATAGTGTATGCAGCTTGTGTGTATAGTGTATGCAGTGTGTGTATAGTGTATGCAGTGTATGTATAGTGTATGCAGCTTGTGTGTATAGTGTATGCAGTGTGTGTATAGTGTATGCAGCTTGTGTGTATAGTGTATGCAGTGTGTGTATAGTGTATGCAGTGTATGTATAGTGTATGCAGCTTGTGTGTATAGTGTATGCAGTGTGTGTATAGTGTATGCAGTGTATGTATAGTGTATGCAGCTTGTGTGTATAGTGTATGCAGTGTGTGTATAGTGTATGCAGCTTGTGTGTATAGTGTATGCAGTGTGTGTATAGTGTATGCAGTGTATGTATAGTGTATGCAGTGTGTGTATAGTGTATGCAGTGTGTGTATAGTGTATGCAGCTTGTGTGTATAGTGTATGCAGTGTGTGTATATAGTGTATGCATAGTGTATGCAGTGTGTGTATAGTGTATGCAGTGTGTGTATAGTGTATGCAGCTTGTGTGTATAGTGAATGCAGTCAAGGCCGCCATCAGGGCGTGTGAGCGTGTGAGCGCTATGGCCGTGGTTTAGCGCAACCGGGCCCCTTTAAAAAAAAAAATGCAGCTGCAAGTGCTGCTGGGAGGAAGTGGTCACTTCCTCCCAGCTCACTCCACGTGGGAGGAGCGTGCGCGCCAGTGAAGAGGGAGCCGCGCCGACTCCCATCATCCCCAGCCACCCTCCTGGAAAGAAAAGGTAAGAAACAGGAGGGTGGCTGGAAAATGAGCTGTGTGTCTGTATGCATGTCTGTGTGTCTGTCTATGTATGTATGTATGTATGTCTGTATGCATGTCTGTGTGTCTGTCTATGTATGTCTGTCTGTATGTATGTCTATGTATGTATGTATGTATGTCTGTATGCATGTCTGTATGTCTGTCTATGTATGTCTGTCTGTCTGTATGTACAAGTGTATAAAATCATAGGGACTTACTATCCATATTGTAATTTAAACTCATCACGGTTTGTAACACTGGACCTTTTTTTGTATTGGATTTACTATCTATAAGGCTGATGTTAATAGCAGGTAAATATTTGGGACCAACTAACACTCCGCTCTGTTTCTATTTGGATTCTTATTATGATTAATTGTACTACATTTCAAAACATATAAGCTGTTTTTCTTTTACAACTGGAATTAATGATTTTCTGATAAGTAACAACTATAGATTTGTGCTGATAAGAACATTGATACTGCCTTTTTCGTTTCTATTTCCTTTTCTATATGTGATACGATACAATTTTTCGTCAATTGAACTTATGAGGACATTAAGTAAAGACTAAATCCAATTACTGGACAGCAAGCTTTTAAAGAATATGCACCCGCTGCAAGAATGGAACTTCATACACATGCCGCCTACCGCATGGAGAAATAAACAGAGCCGAAGTGACAACGAAGGATTTAACCACTTCGGCTCCTCTTTGATACCGATATGGAAGGGAGGCATGGACCGCACACGTCGTACCTGTGGGTGGTACCGACGTGTGATGGTTAATGTGTACCGGCTGTTTGCTCGCCGTTTTTTGGGATATTTAAACTTGTATGGGGAACTTCAGGACATTGATTTATTTTACCCGGTTTGAAGAAGCCACGCTTGTAGTGGCGAAACGCGTCCCGGTTTTTAAAGCACATTGAGGCTTTTTTTATTTGTATATTATATTGTATCAATAAATTCTATATTTTGTTTCAACTGATCCTGGTTCCCGGTACCGTCAAATTCAACAGGGAGCGCAGTCCCCAATCTGCACAACGCTGGAAAATTGAGTCATTATAATATGACTCCACACTTGTGAGTACCCATTTGGGATCATTGTACTACACTTTCTGGAATATTTGTAGCAATACTGCGCAATCGGCTGTACCTCTATTTTTCTTACAGACCTCACAATTACATTGAAAATAGGGGTGGGTCGCCTATACGGCCCGGAAACAATTCGAACCTGTCAGGATCGGGACAGGGATCCAACACGCAGAGTACAAACAGTAGCCAGATACGTATACCAGACCTTAGAATGGCCGGACTAACGTAAGCAGTACCGTAGAGAATGGTCAAAGACAAGCCGAGGTCGAGGGTAACAGAAGACAGGTAAGCGAGAGACAAGCCGAATCAAGGGAGACAGAGATAAGCAGAGTAGAGCAAACAAGCCAGGTCAAAACCAAAAGGAATAACTAGAAAGCACGAGCACTGAGTGACTAGCAAGCTAGAACCACGACAGGGCAATGAGCAACAGGGCGAAGTAAGTTTAAATACCCTGGCTAGAGAGGATAGACACGCCTCCGACGAGTCCTGATTGGTCTCCAACGGATTGAGTGACAGGTCGTTCCGGATTGGCGTCATGACGTCGGTCTCCGGACACCATGCTACATAAGGAAGTAACTCCCTCGCGGCCGGCGTCTATGTGAACGGGTCGACCGCGAGGAACAGGGGAAACATGGCGTCCGGACGGATAAACGTCTAAGTCTCTACCTCTCTCGGAGGTAGAGACCTCAGGTACCCTGACAGTACCCCCCCCTCTCAGATACGCCCACCGGGCGGAAGGAACCGGGACGAGATGGGAAGCGGGAGTGATACGCCCTGCGGAGACGAGGAGCATGAACATCCTCTTGAGGTACCCAACTCCTCTCTTCAGGACCATAACCCTTCCAATCGACCAGATATTGAACCTTCCCCCGTGAGATTCGAGAATCAATAATAGAGTTAACCTCATACTCCTCCTGACCCTCCACCTGAACAGAGCGAGGAGGGGCTATTGTGGAGGAAAATCTGTTGCATATAAGTGGTTTCAGCAATGAAACATGAAACGAGTTAGGGATGCGTAAGGTAGCAGGAAGAGCTAGACGGTACGCAACTGGATTAATCCGAGTCAGTACCCTGTAAGGACCAATATAACGGGGAGCGAATTTCATGGAAGGCACTTTTAAACGGATGTTCCTTGTGCTCAGCCATACCCTATCACCTGGAACAAAGACCGGAGCCGCCCTTCTACGTTTATCAGCGTGTTTCTTAACCAGCATAGAGTTGTGCATAAGGATTTGTCGAGTTTGGTCCCACAACTTCCTCAAATTGGCCACATGAACATCAACAGACGGCACCCCCTGGGAAGGAGAAGCCGAAGGAAGAATAGACGGATGAAAGCCATAATTCATGAAGAAGGGGCTTGAATGAGTAGAATCGCAGACGAGATTGTTGTGTGCAAACTCCGCCCAAGGAATCAAACCGACCCAATCGTCCTGGTGTTCAGAAACGAAACAACGTAAATATTGTTCAATCTTTTGGTTGGTGCGTTCAGCAGCTCCATTGGACTGAGGATGGTAGGCAGAAGAGAAATTCAATTTGATGCCTAGTTGAGAGCAGAAGGATTTCCAGAAACGGGAAACAAATTGGGAACCTCTGTCAGACACAATTTGGGAAGGTATCCCATGTAAACGGAAAATCTCCCTAGCGAATATCTCCGCTAATTCGGGCGAAGATGGGAGTTTAGGTAAGGGAACGAAGTGAGCCATCTTAGTAAATCTGTCCACCACAGTGAGGATAACAGTCTGTTTTTTTAGAGATAGGCAAATCAACAATGAAGTCCATGGCCAAACAGGACCATGGCTTTTCAGGAACCTCTAAAGGGTGCAGAAATCCGCATGGAAGCGAATGGGGTTGCTTGGTCTTGGTACAAACCTCACAAGCCCCGATGAAATCTTTAATATCTTTACGTAACTCAGACCACCAGAAATCTTTAGAGATCAGAGCATACGTCTTGCGAATGCCAGGATGTCCAGCCACCTTGCTGTTGTGGAAACAACGTAACACTTCTAGTTGGAGAGTGGAAGGAACGAAGTGTCGATCCCCAGGAGTCTGTTTGGGCGCAAGATGCTGAAATTTCATGATCTCGGCAAGCAACGGAGAGTGAATCCTGAGATTCGTGTTAGCGATGACATTACCCTTGGGAACTATGGAGGAAAGAACTGGCTCAGTTGTAGTGAACGGTTCATATTGACGAGACAAAGCATCGGCTTTAGAGTTCTTAGAACCAGGTCTATAAGTAAGTACATAATTAAAGTGAGTGAGGAACAAGGACCAACAAGCCTGCCTGGCGGATAAGCGCTTAGCCTCCCCAATATAAGACACGTTTTTATGATCTGTTAAAATAGTAACAGGGTGTAATGTCCCTTCTAGTAAATGTCTCCATTCCTTTAAAGCCTTAATGACCGCTAACAGTTCCCTGTCGCCGATGTCATATCTGCTTTCCGGCCCAGATAATTTCTTAGAGAAGAACCCACAAGGGTGTAACGGTTTGTCCACCCCTAACCTTTGAGACAGAACAGCCCCAACTCCCGTCTCAGAAGCATCGACCTCGAGTAAGAACGGCAGAGTTGTATCAGGGTGGACTAGAATGGGGGCAGAAGCAAACAGTTCCTTGAGAGTCTTGAAAGCAACAAGAGCCTCCGTAGACCAGGTCCTAGTATCAGCCCCTTGTTTGGTCATATTGGTAATAGGCGCAATGATAGAAGAGTATCCCTTAATGAAGCGCCTATAGTAGTTGGAAAAACCAATAAACCTCTGAATAGCCTTGAGTCCTTTGGGTAAAGGCCAATCTAAAATAGATTGGAGTTTGTCAGGGTCCATTTTAAAACCTTCCCCAGAAATCACGTAACCAAGGAAGTCTATCTGAGACTGGTCAAAGCTGCATTTCTCCAATTTACAGTATAGGCCATGTTGCAGAAGTTTGTGTAATACCCTTCTGACTTGTCTATGGTGAGTCTCAATCTCCCTAGAGTGTATCAGTATGTCGTCTAGGTAGACAATAACACAATCATGTTGAAACTCCCTAAGTACCTCATTAATCAAATCTTGAAATACTGCAGGAGCATTGCAAAGTCCAAACGGCATGACTGTGTATTCATAGTGGCCATACCGGGTATTGAACGCCGTCATCCACTCGTGTCCATGCTGGATTCTCACCAAATTATATGCCCCTCTGAGATCTAACTTGGTGAAGATCTTGGAGCCCTTAAGACGATCAAACAACTCGGTAATCAATGGGATAGGATAGGCATTTCTGATAGTTATTTTATTCAAACCTCGGTAATCAATACAAGGTCTCAGCGTGCCATCCTTTTTCTTAACAAAAAAGAACCCAGCCCCGGCAGGAGAAGAAGACCTCCTAATGAATCCTTTCTCTAAATTCTCACGAATATATTCCTCTAGAACAGAGTTCTCCTGAACAGATAAAGGATATACATTACCCCTCGGCGGCATAGTCCCAGGTAGAAGCTTAATTTTACAATCAAATGACCTGTGTGGAGGTAAAGAATCGGCATTCTTCTTGTCGAATACTGCCTTTAAGTCTTGGTACAGGAACGGTATCTGTCTCTCTGTGGACTGAGTAGGACTACCAGATGTGTTAATATTAGCCAATGGAGAAACCTTGCGTAAACACCTCTCCTGGCAGCTCTGACCCCACGAGAGTATCTCCCCTAATTCCCAGTCGATAATAGGGTTATGTCTCTTCAACCATGGATACCCCAGAACTATGGGAACAGAAGGGGATGAAATGAGCATAAGAGATAAATTCTCCACATGTAGTGTAACGGCTACCCAGTGAGAGAGAGGGTATCAGCCGTTGGAGACGTCCTTTTTGGGGCAGGCTGCTGAGGAGAAGTAGAGCTGGTGTAATCCCATCCACGATATCCAGAGAGAGAGGCAGGTTCAGCTGTAAACAGGAGCAGAATACTATTCCCAAATAATCCCCTTCCAAGAACGAGACGAGGCTACGTTTTGAAGGGTCAAGATGAACTGAGGACTGGAACACCCAGCCTGCTTTTTATTAGAAACAGATACATACAGAACACTCCCAGGGGGAGGATGAAAACAACCAATAATACAGATGGTAACACCCCCACGTCTCCTCCCCTCAGATAACTACATAACACAATTAAAATGTCCACATTTTTCCACAAGTTCTGGATGTACCCCAAAAACAGGGGGTACAGCTTTAAATCCGGTAGCGCTGGATAGCTCTCCTTCAGGGGGACAATATATCCAAAAATCAACCCATTCGGATGTATAGTTCGGGAGATACAACGTTCCAAAGTTTTGACCGACCGCACAGACCAACTAGCCGAAATTAGTTCCATGAGTTTTGGCCTTGCGGTCGGTCTCCGTTCGCACGGTAAAAAGGTACGAAAATCTTGCCATCCATTCGAATCGCGGGGTTCGCTGGAATCCCCATAGATGATTGAGTATAACTACCGAATGATGGGACGTTCGGTAGTTTCCGTACGAACTTATGGAGGTCTGGAGGACTCAGCGGTGTTCGCCTGTTTGCGTATCCGTTTTCAGTTCCATGCGGTTACAGGCAAACACCGCTGTTCGCGCACAAGATGGCCGCGAACACGTGCAAAGTCCCGAAATGGCGGCCACCTATATATTACACACGAAATTCGCACGGAACCAGACGAACAGAGGAATGAAACGAATGGATGTGTAAGTTGTAATTCCCTTGTTTGCTTCACATCCACCAGAGGTTGGTAGAGATCTGTTACACTGCTCCCCTTTTGTGGAACACTCCGGCAGACCCGGATTGATCCTTTTCGGGTCAACTTGGGGCTGTCCGGTCTTTTGTTAGGGCAATAGTTCTGTTTGTCTGGACAGACCGTCCGCGTTCCCATTAAACTTGCCAGGACGGTATTGGATGGAGAAATTGTATGGCTGTAGTGCGAGACTCCATCTCAGTAAGCGTCCATTATCTCCAGCTACTCTGTTCAGCCATACAAGGGGGTTATGATCAGTAATTAAGGTGAATTCTTGACCATACAGATATGGGGTTAATTTCTTTAGGGCCCAGACCAGGGCTAAGCACTCTTTTTCCACTGCCGCGTAACTCACTTCTCTAGGTAACAGTTTTCTGCTGAGATACGCGACAGGGTGTTCGCCCCCATCTTCGCCGACCTGGCTTAGCACTGCCCCCAGTCCGTACATGGACGCATCTGTGTGGACGACAAATCTTTTGTTAGGGACGGGGGCAGATAAAACAGGTGCATTGATCAAGGCTTGTTTCAGGGTTTGGAATGCTGTTTCACAGGCGGGAGACCACAGGACTACCCTAGGTACATTTTTCTTTGTTAAATCTGTCAGGGGTTTGGCGATGGCGCTGTAGTCAGGGACAAATCTCCTGTAGTACCCTGCTGTCCCTAAAAATGCTAACACTTGTGTCTTAGTGTGGGGTGTGGGCCAATTGGCTACGGCCTCTACTTTAGCGGGTTCTGGTCGTTGTTTCCCACACCCCACCCTGTGTCCCAAATACTGGACTTCAGCCATGCCAAAGTTACACTTCTCCGGCTTCAGAGTTAGGCCGGCGGCCCTAATCTGATCCAACACAGTCTCTATGTGTTGTAGGTGTTCCCCCCAAGTCTCGCTATAGATCGCAATGTCATCCAGGTATGCGCAAGCGAAGTCCTGGAAGCCATCAAGGAGGCGGTCCACTAAGCGCTGAAAAGTAGCTGGGGCGTTTTTCATCCCGAAGGGCATGACCTTAAACTGGTACAGGCCAAACGGGGTGACAAACGCCGACTTAGGGATAGCGTCCTTGGCCAGGGGAATCTGCCAGTACCCCTTGCACAAGTCAATGGTGGTCAGATAGCGTCCCCTGGCAATGCGATCCAATAGCTCGTCTACTCGGGGCATGGGGTATGCGTCTGTCACGGTTCGGTCGTTGAGGCGTCGGTAATCGACACAGAACCGGGTCGTCCCGTCCTTTTTGGGGACTAGGACGACGGGAGATGCCCAGGGACTGTCGGATGGCTCTATAACTCCTAGTTTTAACATCTCCTGAATCTCCTTCCTCATCTCTTCTTTTACAGCCTCGGGGATTCTATAGGGAGTTTGTCGGAGCGGGGCTTGTCCTGGGGTTTCTACGTAATGGGTCGCTACAGGTGTGTAACCTGGCTCCTGGGAAAAGGTCAATCTCTTTTCAACTAGTAGTTGCTGGAGTTGTTCTCGTTCTGTGGGAGTTAATCGCTCCCCTAGCTGTACTGTATTAAGCAGAGTTTTGGACTCGGGGTTGGCCAACAGATCAGGGATGGGGAGACTGTCAGGGTCCTCAGTGGCGGGGATGCATATGGCTGCTATGTCTTCGGGCCGTTCTTGGTATTCCTTTAATAGGTTTATATGAAAGGACTTCTGTACCTTTTCGTCCTTGCTACTGGCAATTACATAGGTGGTGTCACAGACCTGTGCTACTACTTTGTAGGGACCTTGCCAGGAGGTCTGTAATTTATTTCCTCGAACGGGTTTAAGTACTAGAACTTTCTGTCCTACCTGGAATGTTCTCAGCCTAGCGTTCCGATCGTACCAATGTTTCTGCCGACCCTGGGCCGCATGGTGATGATCCCGCGCCATCCGGGCTAACTGTTCCATACGGTCCCGCATTTCTAGCACATATGGTACGATGGGGACACCCTCATGTTCTGTCTCTCCCTCCCAGTGCTCTCGGATGAGGTCGAGAGGGCCTCGTACTCTCCGGCCATAGAGCAGTTCAAAGGGAGAGAACCCTGTGGATTCCTGGGGCACCTCCCGATAAGCGAACAGGAGGTGCGGCAAGAATCGCTCCCAGTCTCTGTATTCCGCTGTAAAGGTCCGTAGCAATTGCTTTAGGGTACCATTAAAGCGTTCACAGAGACCGTTAGTCTGGGGGTGGTACGGTGAACTAAGCAGGGGCTTAATACCACAGACCTTCCACAACTGTTGGGTTAGGTCTGCGGTAAACTGGGTCCCTCTGTCCGACAAGATTTCCTGGGGAAATCCTACTCTGGTGAATATCCCGACTAGAGCACTGGCGACAGTGTCAGCCTGGATATTCGTCAGAGCGACGGCTTCTGGGTAGCGGGTGGCATAGTCCACAACTGTAAGAATGTATTTCTTACCAGAGGGACTGGGGTTAGGTAGGGGTCCTACTAGATCGACTGCAACCCTGCTAAATGGTTCCTCGATCACAGGCATAGGGGACAGTCGAGCTTTCGGATGATCCCCTCTCTTCCCCACCCTCTGGCATACATCACAAGTGCTGCAGTAACGGCGCACGTCCTTCGAGATTCCTGGCCAAAAGAAGGTCTGAGTGATCCTGTAGGTTGTGCGGTTACCCCCTAGATGTCCTGCTAACGGAATGTCGTGGCCAATTCGGAGAAGCTCCAATCGGTACTTTCTAGGTACCACTAATTGGCGCTTCTGCGAAGGAGCACAGCCTCTCTTCCTGCCTTCGGTTAATCTGTATAATCGGTCCCCCTCCCATATAAAACGTTCCCGCTCATCCCCTCTACTGTCAGCTAGTTCTCGGTACTTTCGGAGGGTGGGGTCCTGTCTAGTTTCCCTCCCAAACTCCTCTGGGGTGTCCCAAGCTAGCGGTCTCTCTGTAGTGTTATTGCTACGTGTCTGTCGGTGGCTTACCTGGGTCTCCCGACCTGTTGGCAGATCGTCCTCGATACGGGTCTGTGAGCGGGTGGTCACGGGGCAAGCAGCAGCAGTAGTGGGTAAAAAGGCCGAGGCTAGAGGGCCAATATCATTGCCCAACACGACCTCAGCAGGTAGATTGTCCATAATGCCCACCGTGGTCTTTCCTGACCCGACTCCCCAATCCAAGTGTACCCGGGCGGTGGGTAAGCGAAAGACAGCCCCCCCTGCGACACGAACAGCAACAGTACGATTAGACACAAGTTCTGGTTTCACAAGATGCTTTTGTATTAAAGTGATGGTAGCGCCAGTGTCCCTTAGGCCTTGTGCTATCTGTCCATTTACACGCACCTCCTGACGGTGGTGCTGACGATTATCTGGGGAAGCCGCTTGTATGGGGTTGGCCTCATATAATATTCCCAGGCATTCCTCAGGACTCCCTTCAATTTCCAGGCAGTGAGCAGCAGCGGGGCGTGAAGACGGGCTTTCGGTGTTAGATGTTGTGGCGAAACCAGCTTCGCCACTGGGAACTGGAGAGGCCTGGCTGCTAGCCTCCTGCCCTGCGACTACGGCCCATGGACATATTGCTCTATAAACACTATATTTGGGCATGTAATAATTTATATTGCTGCTACTGGCCCTTTAAAATCAGCAATGGACATATTGGGACTTTTGGGACTAATGTCCCTTTAAGACTTTGTAACATATCACAGTAATACTGTCTTAAATATTATGTAGGTATTTATGTGTTCAGTTAAACTGGGGATATGTAGAAATGTGTGTTTTATGTGTTAAATGTATCAGTATGTAAGTTTATGTCTTTTACTGTCTTTTTGCAACCATGTGGTTAATGGAGTCTGCCTCTAGGCCTGGATAATTAGATTTCTTCTCCAATTATCTCCAGGGCAGAAGGGAGGAAGCCAGGATGCATTGTGGGGATGTTTTACTTTTACTGTTTGAGCCAGGGGGAATAAAAGATACTTTTAGTAACTTTTAAACCCCTGGTCGGATTCATGCCATTTTTTAATATGTTGTTCCCCTGAATGGATTGATTGTGGATATGTATTTTTATGTGAATGTGATGTATGGTTTTAAAGTTATGGAAGTTGTGTAAAAGTATATTTTAAACTGTATGCATAATGGGATTATGTGTCACACTAAGGGGAGGGGATGTGTGGGAGGTAACATCTATGTCATTGGTTATTTTATGCCTCCCCCTGGGTGTGGCCTGTTTGTGTGAGTTGGAAATAAAAGCCAGACTGGGTGTCCCAGTCTAGAGTTCCTGCTTAACCCTCAAAATGAAGTGTCGTCTCGTTCTTGGGGGGGATTGGATTGTAAGCTGACTGCCAAGAGTGTAAGCCGATTGTATGCTTTTCTTGTTCAGCTGTCCCAGTGTTCGTGTGGTTCCAGTCGGGAGAATGGTGTTTGCAGTAGCTGCCTGTGCATCTAGAAAGGGGATTATCGCCTAAACTGGGTTTTACCCTCTTGTAAGTGAAACGGTCCGTTACAATTGGTGGCAAGCGGCGGGATCGTTCCTACAACCAGAGGGACAGCTACAGACAACACCATTTCTGGATTACAAATTGAGGGCAACGCTAGTATCCGTACAGCGACCCTAGCTACAAAGGAAATAAGAAAATGGAAGGAGACAGAGTCGCAGCTGCTGCAGCACCTCCAAGGGAGAAGGAGGAATCCGAGTTTATCAGGGAATACAGGAGCAGGATGGCTCTATTCTCACCAGCCCGAGCGGTGCAGATGGCATCCCGGGTCTACGACGATGTACAGGCGTACCTCATGCTGCTAAGGACGCAGAGGATCCAACAAGATTGGTCCTGTGAGGAACCACAACAGGCAGGTGGAGATGGGACCGAGGTCTCTCCACCGGGCCCAACGGGATGGTGGGCAGCAGGCCCAGATCCCCAGCGACAGAGTAAGTCCCAGGGAGATGAAGGTGTCGTCCTTCCTCCCCAGCGGCAGGCTGAGTTACAGGGGGCAGAGGTTGTTGTTCCTGCCCCCCAGCAGCAAAGTGATGTGCCAGGAAGGCAGTGTGAAGTGAAGGGAGAGGAGAGCAGCGTCCTCCCTCCCCAGCGGCAGTGTGTACCCCAGGGAGATGAAGGTGTCGTCCTTCCTCCCCAGCGGCAGGCTGAGTTACAGGGGGCAGAGGTTGTTGTTCCTGCCCCCCAGCAGCAAAGTGATGTGCCAGGAAGGCAGTGTGAAGTAAAGGGAGAGGAGAGCAGTGTCCTCCCTCCCCAGCGGCAGTTTGCCATCCAGAGAGAGGAGCTTGTTACACCCTCTCTCCCACGGCAACCTAACCCACCGAGGGGAGATGTTAAGCCCCACAACTGTGCAGATGGGACCGTAGTCTCTGCACTTACAGCACAAGGGATAGGGACGGTCGGTCCTGTTCCCCAGCCTCAGTGTGATGGATCCAAAGGGGAGACAGTCAGTCTCCCCCTCCGGCAGTCGAGCTGTGCACCTAAAGGGGAGACAGCCAGTCTCCAGCAACCAGGCGCCCACCAGACTACTCCCGTGGTAGTGCTGGCAACAGGACAGAGTACCGCTGGTCTCTGCCCCCTCAGCAACCCACCAAGGCAGCCTACCCGTCTCCCACCCAGCAGTGGTGAAACCCCAGAACTTGGACAAAATTCTTCCTCCCCCAGATGTAGTAACCGGTTAGTGTGGGTGGGCTGCTCGGTTATTTCTGTTTTGTGGGTGGGTTGCTGGACTAACCAGGGCACTGACCGGCAGAAAGTCAGGTACCCTGTTAGTCTAATTGGCAAAGGGGAGAAATGTGGCGAAACCAGCTTCGCCACTGGGAACTGGAGAGGCCTGGCTGCTAGCCTCCTGCCCTGCGACTACGGCCCATGGACATATTGCTCTATAAACACTATATTTGGGCATGTAATAATTTATATTGCTGCTACTGGCCCTTTAAAATCAGCAATGGACATATTGGGACTTTTGGGACTAATGTCCCTTTAAGACTTTGTAACATATCACAGTAATACTGTCTTAAATATTATGTAGGTATTTATGTGTTCAGTTAAACTGGGGATATGTAGAAATGTGTGTTTTATGTGTTAAATGTATCAGTATGTAAGTTTATGTCTTTTACTGTCTTTTTGCAACCATGTGGTTAATGGAGTCTGCCTCTAGGCCTGGATAATTAGATTTCTTCTCCAATTATCTCCAGGGCAGAAGGGAGGAAGCCAGGATGCATTGTGGGGATGTTTTACTTTTACTGTTTGAGCCAGGGGGAATAAAAGATACTTTTAGTAACTTTTAAACCCCTGGTCGGATTCATGCCATTTTTTAATATGTTGTTCCCCTGAATGGATTGATTGTGGATATGTATTTTTATGTGAATGTGATGTATGGTTTTAAAGTTATGGAAGTTGTGTAAAAGTATATTTTAAACTGTATGCATAATGGGATTATGTGTCACACTAAGGGGAGGGGATGTGTGGGAGGTAACATCTATGTCATTGGTTATTTTATGCCTCCCCCTGGGTGTGGCCTGTTTGTGTGAGTTGGAAATAAAAGCCAGACTGGGTGTCCCAGTCTAGAGTTCCTGCTTAACCCTCAAAATGAAGTGTCGTCTCGTTCTTGGGGGGGATTGGATTGTAAGCTGACTGCCAAGAGTGTAAGCCGATTGTATGCTTTTCTTGTTCAGCTGTTCCAGTTCGGAGTGTTATTTCGTATCCAGCTCGTGAGTTCTGATGTTCTGCAGTAGCTGTGCCTGTCTATGGAAAAGGGGATTATCGCCTAAACGCATTTTTCCCCTTGTATGCTGAAACGGTCCGTTACAGATGTGCGCCTCCAGTTATTATTGGCTGATCCCAACGGGCAAACACGGGCAATATGTCCCAGGTTGCCGCAGCGATGACACGTCACTTTGTAGGATTCCCGGGGCTGGTTGTTAGACCCCTGAGGACGTGGAGGCCCTGGGGGTACTGGGGCCCGGAATTCTGTGCGTGCAGCGTAGGTTGGGGTGCGGGCCTCTGTTCTAGGTGCTGGTCGTGTAGTACCTTGGCTCACTTTTCTTGTTTCCACATATTCGTCCGCTAGTCGTGCTGCCTCATTTAAGTTGGCTGGGCGGCGATCTCTCACCCAATCTTGTGTATCCGCCGCCAAATCTTGGAAGAAATGTTCCATCAAGAACAACTGTAGCACTTCTTCTCCGGTGTTAGCATTGCACCCTTGCATCCAATGTGATGCCACCCTTTGTAGCTTGTTTGCCCATTCCATGTGGGAGTCCGCTGCCTTCTTTTTGGACTCCCGGAAGCGACGGCGATACGCCTCTGGGGTGACTGCGTATCGGGTGAGTAGTGCGGCTTTCACCCGCTGATACTGTGTTATATCTTCGGCCGTGAGTGCCCGAAAAGCCTCATTTGCTTTTCCGGAAAGTTTTCCAGCCAGAATAGTAACCCATTGGTCTGGGGGTACCTGGTGCAGTGAGCACTGCCGCTCAAAATCTGCCAAATATCCATCAATTTCTTCCTCATTTTCTGCAAAAGCTTTAAATGCAGTAAATGGTATTTTCTTCCCTGCAGCAGCGGGAGGAGGAGTAGGAACTATATGTGTACTGGCTTGTTGAGCCAATACATGTTCCGTGTCTTGCCTCCTCTTAGTCTCGATCTCCTCTTTTGCGTTCTTGAACAGTCTGTCTATTAGCTCCGTGGTCTTTTCTGGATATAATGCTAATCTTCGCTGTACAATAGCAGTGAGTACATCGTCCTCGCTGACCGGTGCAATAGGTTCAGTTACCTCCATGGACCTATCCATTTCGTCCAGCTCCAGTAGGTCAGCTATCAGCTCTCTCCTTGGTCTGTTACTGGCACTCCTACCACGATTCTCCAATAGATCTTTCAGTGTGGGTCTTTTCAGCTTGGCATACTGAGACTCCATTCAGCACTTGCTCCTTGGGTAAAAGGACCATCCCACCGCTGCCAACCAATGTAACGGCTACCCAGTGAGAGAGAGGGTATCAGCCGTTGGAGACGTCCTTTTTGGGGCAGGCTGCTGAGGAGAAGTAGAGCTGGTGTAATCCCATCCACGATATCCAGAGAGAGAGGCAGGTTCAGCTGTAAACAGGAGCAGAATACTATTCCCAAATAATCCCCTTCCAAGAACGAGACGAGGCTACGTTTTGAAGGGTCAAGATGAACTGAGGACTGGAACACCCAGCCTGCTTTTTATTAGAAACAGATACATACAGAACACTCACAGGGGGAGGATGAAAACAACCAATAATACAGATGGTAACACCCCCACGTCTCCTCCCCTCAGATAACTACATAACACAATTAAAATGTCCACATTTTTCCACAAGTTCTGGATGTACCCCAAAAACAGGGGGTACAGCTTTAAATCCGGTAGCGCTGGATAGCTCTCCTTCAGGGGGACAATATATCCAAAAATCAACCCATTCGGATGTATAGTTCGGGAGATACAACGTTCCAAAGTTTTGACCGACCGCACAGACCAACTAGCCGAAATTAGTTCCATGAGTTTTGGCCTTGCGGTCGGTCTCCGTTCGCACGGTAAAAAGGTACGAAAATCTTGCCATCCATTCGAATCGCGGGGTTCGCTGGAATCCCCATAGATGATTGAGTATAACTACCGAATGATGGGACGTTCGGTAGTTTCCGTACGAACTTATGGAGGTCTGGAGGACTCAGCGGTGTTCGCCTGTTTGCGTATCCGTTTTCAGTTCCATGCGGTTACAGGCAAACACCGCTGTTCGCGCACAAGATGGCCGCGAACACGTGCAAAGTCCCGAAATGGCGGCCATCTATATATTACACACGAAATTCGCACGGAACCAGACGAACAGAGGAATGAAACGAATGGATGTGTAAGTTGTAATTCCCTTGTTTGCTTCACATCCACCAGAGGTTGGTAGAGATCTGTTACATGTAGGATACCAACATTTAAGTTAATGGGTATGGTCTCCTGAAAGATAACAGGGTCCAGTAGTGGTCTACCATCTATGGCCTCAACGGCCAAGGGTGTCTCCCTTAACTGGGATGGGAAATTGTGTTTAGTGGCAAAAGCTTGATCGATAAAATTCTCAGCAGCTCCGGAATCTATCAACGCCATAGCCTTTACTACTTCCTTCTCCCACGTTAAGGAAACTGGTAGCAGAAGCCTGTGATCTTTATAATTAGGAGTAGAGGACAAAATAGAAACACCCAAGGCCTGTCCTCTAGAGAAACTTAGGTGCGAGCGTTTCCCGGGCGGTTAGGACAGTTCGAGAGTAAATGGCCTCTGGCTCCACAATACATACATAACCCCTCCCTTCTCCTGTGCTGTCTCTCCTCCTCAGAGAGGCGGGTATAGCCTATCTGCATAGGTTCAGGAAGCAGAGAGACCGTGGAGTCAGGGCTTGGAAATGCGGGGGCTAACCTAAAGGAAGATCTCCGGTTCCTCTCTCGAGTGTTCTGTCTCTCTCTTAACCGTTCATCTATACGAGAAATGAATGAAATTAAGTCCTCTAACTCTTCAGGAAGTTCTCTAGTAGCAACCTCGTCAAGGATTACATCAGATAACCCATTCAAAAATACATCCATATACGCCTGCTCATTCCACTTGACTTCTGACGCCAGAGACCTGAACTCTAGTGCATAATCCACAAGTGTTCGGTTCTCCTGTCTCAGGCGCAACAGTGATCTGGCTGCATTAACCTTTCTACCTGGAGGGTCAAACGTTCTTCTAAAAGCAGCTACAAATGCGTTATAGTTATATACTAACGGGTTATCGTTCTCCCATAGTGGGTTGGCCCATCTCAGAGCCTTCTCAATGAGTAAGGTGATAATAAATCCTACCTTTGCCCTATCTGTAGGATAGGAGCGAGGTTGCAATTCAAAGTGGATACTAATTTGGTTTAAAAAGCCACGACATTTCTCAGGTAATGCGAGAAGAAGCACCTACAGTGGCTACCTCTAGACCTGAACTTACAGGAGAGATGGGAGTAGTACGTATCTCCTCTGGTGGGTTATTGGCACGAGATAATAACGCCTGTAGCGCTAGCGCCATCTGATCCATTCTGTGATCCATGGCTTCAAACCTAGGATCATGAGAAGCAAGCTGACTGTTTGTACTTGCAGGATCCATTGGCCCTGTCGTAATGTCAGGATCGGGACAGGGATCCAACACGCAGAGTACAAACAGTAGCCAGATACGTATACCGGACCTTAGAATGGCCGGACTAACGTAAGCAGTACCGTAGAGAATGGTCAAAGACAAGCCGAGGTCGAGAGTAACAGAAGACAGGTAAGCGAGAGACAAGCCGAATCAAGGGAGACAGAGATAAGCAGAGTAGAGCAAACAAGCCGGGTCAAAACCAAAAGGAATAACTAGAAAGCACGAGCACTGAGTGACTAGCAAGCTAGAACCACGACAGGGCAATGAGCAACAGGGCGAAGTAAGTTTAAATACCCTGGCTAGAGAGGATAGACACGCCTCCGACGAGTCCTGATTGGTCTCCAACGGATTGAGTGACAGGTCGTTCCGGATTGGCGTCATGACGTCGGTCTCCGGACACCATGCTACATAAGGAAGTAACTCCCTCGCGGCCGGCGTCTATGTGAACGGGTCGACCGCGAGGAACAGGGGAAACATGGCGTCCGGACGGATAAACGTCTAAGTCTCTACCTCTCTCGGAGGTAGAGACCTCAGGTACCCTGACAGAACCAGAGCTGGGTCCATAGCTCTCCGTTTGTGAGTGTGTACACTATACAATTAATATAGATTGCTTTATAATGTTTGATCTACACTATATGTGATTATATCTTATAGACACCTATTCGTTGGCTTGTCAGGGGAATCCTGCTCCTTAACAGTTCTAAAAGGTGATTAATTCCTGATATATAAGCACTACATTCTTATTTTGTTTTTGTCTGTATGTCTATGTATGTCTGTATGTCTGTCTGTGTATGTATGTATGTATGTCTGTGTCTCTGTCTGTATGTCTGTCTGTATGCATGAATGTCTATGTATGTATGTCTGTCTCTATGCATGTATGTGTATGTATGTATGTATGTCTGTGTGTATGTCTGTTTGACTGCATGCATGTATGTCTATGTATGTATGTATGTATGTCTGCATGCATGTATGTCTGTATGCATGTATATGTATGTATATATGTATGTCTGTATGTCATTATATATGTATATATGTATGTCTGTATGTCAGTATGAATGTATGTCTGCATATCATTATGAACGTGTGTATGGATGTCTGTATGCATGTATGTCTGTCAGTATGTCTGTATATATGCATGTATGTCAGTCTGTATGTATGTATGTCTGTATGCCATTATGAATGTATGTCTGTATGACATTATGAATGTATGTGTGTATGGATGTCAGTGTCTGTATGTGTGTATGGATGTATGTGTGTGTATGGATGTATGGATGTCGGTGTCTGTATGTATGTATGTGTCTTTATGTCCTCATGCATGTGTGTCTGTATGTATGTTAGTATGTGTCTGTCTTTCACTATGTATGCCTGTGTTTGTATGTCTCAGTATGTGTGTGTCAGTATGCATGCCTGTATGCGTGTATGTCTGTTTCAGTATGTGTGTCTGTTGGTATGTATCTGTGTCCTTTTGTATCAGTGTGTGTGTTTGTGTCTGTGTGTGTATTCCTGTGGGCGGTATTTGGAGGCAGACCCAGTGGGCGGTATTTGGAGGCGGGCCCCAGGGGGCCCAGACCCTGAGCTGAGTTAGGGGCCCCAAAACATCTGGTGGCGGCCCTGAATGCAGTGTGTGTATAGTGTGTGCAGTGTGTGTATAGTGTATGCAGTGTGTGTATAGTGTATGCAGTCAGGGTCAGATTAAGAGCCCACTGGGCCTGGTGCTGACAATTATGAGGGGCCTAATTACAGAATCTTATCGACCAAAAACACTAAAACAGTCATACCTCCCAAGCATCATGCATCTGATGGAGATGGTGTTGGAGGGAAACTCAAAGGATGCTGCTATAAGAAAACACATACTCTATACTAATCTCTCTCTAAATGTATGCTTTCATCTTTCAAGTAAATCCATTCCCCCTAACAGCAGTGTCCAGTGAAGCAGGAAGTCAATGGGCGGTGTAAAAGGGTGGGCCACTGACATGAATCACGTGACAGGAACTGCCAAGAGGGGCGAGCATGCCCAAAAAGTGGGCATGTCTGCCCAAAGAATTTGAAGGCCAGCCTGGCATCAGTGTCCCTATGTATCACAGTGTCAATGTCCCCATGTCACCCAGTCCACTAGTCTTCCAGTGTCTGTGTCATCATTGCTCCCAGTGTCCCCATGTCTCAGTGTGCCCTGTGTCACTAGGATACTAGGGGATACTGAGAGACATGGGGACACTGAGAGACATGGGGACACTGAGACACTCGGGGACACTGGGAGACATGGAGACACTGAAACATTTGGGGACACTAGGAGAAACTGAGAAACATGGGAACACAGACACTGGGAGACATGGGGACACTGAGACACTAGGGACACTGGCTGGGAGGCTTGGGGACACTGGGAGACATGGGGATACTGAAACATTTGGGGTCACTGGGAGACATGGGGACACTAGGGATACTGAGAGACATGGGGACACTGAGACACTAAGGACACTGGCTGGGAGACATGGGGACACTGGGAGACATGGGGGCACTGGGAGCTATGGGGACACAGAGACATGGGAGCACAGACACTGGGAAACTAGGGACACTGGCTGGGAGACATGGGGACACTGTGTCATTAGTGTCTCCGTGTCCCAATGTGTCTCTCAATGTCCTTATGTCTCATAGCGTCCCCTAGTGTCAGTGTCCCCATGTGTCCCCTAGTGTCTCGGTGTCCCCATGTTTACCAGTGTCTCCAAGTGTCTGTGTCCCCAGTGTCCATTCGTGTCTCAGTGTCCCAATGTCTCCCTGCTGCCTTTCCCCTCATCCCTCACTTCCCTGAGCTGCTGTCTGGACTCTCTGTGCCGTGTAGCTGCTCCCCCACGGATCAGTGAGTATAGAGAGGCAGGGAGGGATATGCTGTAACTTCCTATCCCTGCCTCTCTCCACACACACTGACCCATACTGGCCGGTGCTGGTATTGCAGAGTAATCTCTGTTTATACTGAGGAAAATATCTGCATTTGTATTGCCGGTATTACTGCAATACCGGCACGGCCAGGTAGCCTCAAATACCAAGTGTGCCAGTAAAATACCAGTCAGGTGGCAAACCTAAGAGTAGAGTGTAAAAAAAAAAAAAAAGATTTTTTAAATGGGCCTATTCTATGGGCCTGGGCCTGGGCCTGGGCCTGGGCCTGGAGCTGCAGCTCCATCAGCCCCTATGTTAATACGGCCCTGTATGCAGTGTGTGTATAGTGTGTGTGTAGGGTGTATGCAGTGTGTGTATAGTGTGTGTAGAGTGTATGCAGTGTGTGTATAGTGTATACAGTGTGTGTAGAGTGTGTGTGTGTATAGTGTATAGTGTGTGTGTATAGTGTATGCAGTGTGCAGTGTGTGTATAGTGTATTCAGTGTGTGTATAGTGTATGCAGGTGCAGGGTGTATGTTGTGTTGAATAAGTGCTGCCACTTACCTGCCCGACTTCTCGACTGGTGGTCCGGCGGCACAGCATAGATAGGAAGTGGAGAGGGGCCCAGTATTCTCCGTGCTTGTTTCCCATCCAGCAGCAGCAGCAGGGTCCTCTGTTCTCGCAATCCGCGAGAGCGTTGCCGCGGATTGCTATGGCAACCCACGGTAACGCTCTCGCAGATCGCGAGAACAGAGGTCCTACTGCTGCTGCTGGATGGGAAATTGTGTGGCTAATTTCCCAAGTGGCCGGTCCCTTTACATAAGACACAGGAGCGGCGAAATGCCGCCCCTGTGAAAGTTTGCCCCGGGCACCCCCTAGTGAGTGGTACCCGGAGTGGACCGCCCCCGCCGCCACCCCCCCATTAGTACGCCACTCCTGGAGCTCCATCACAATCAACCCCTGCATTTATACACACTAACACTACACAAAATTCCACCCATGCATTTATACAAACTAACACTAGACACAAATCCACCCCTGCATTTATACACACTAACACTAGACACAAATCCGCCCCTGCATTTGTACACACTAACACTAGACACAAATCCACCCCTATTTATACACACTAACACTACACACAAATCCGCCCCTACATTTATACACACTAACAATACACACAAATCCACCCCTACATTTATACACACTAACACTACACACAAATCCACCCCTGCATTTATACACACTAACACTACACACAAATCCGGCCCTACATTTATACACACTAACACTACACACAAATCCGGCCCTACATTTATACACACTAACACTACACACAAATCCGGCCCTGCATTTATACACACTAACGCTACACACAAATCCACCCCTGCATTTATACACACTAACACTACACACAAATCCACCCCTACATTTATACACACTAACACTACACACAAATCCACCCCTGCATTTATACACACTAACACTACACACAAATCCACCCCTACATTTATACACACTAACACTACACACAAATCCACCCCTACATTTATACACACTAACACTACACACAAATCCACCCCTGCATTTATACACACTAACACTACACACAAATCTGCCCCTACATTTATACACACTAACACTACACACAAATCTGCCCCTACATTTATACACACTAACACTACACACAAATCTGCCCCTACATTTATACACACTAACACTACACACAAATCTGCCCCTACATTTATACACACTAACACTACACACAAATCTGCCCCTACATTTATACACACTAACACTACACACAAATCTGCCCCTACATTTATACACACTAACACTACACACAAATCCACCCCTACATTAATACACACTAACACTACACACAAATCCGGCCCTACATTTATACACACTAACACTACACACAAATCCACCCCTATTTATACACACTAACACTACACACAAATCCGGCCCTACATTTATACACACTAACAATACACACAAATCCACCCCTACATTTATACACACTAACACTACACACAAATCCACCCCTACATTAATACACACTAACACTACACACAAATCCACCCCTACATTAATACACACTGATATAACGAAGTACTCACTTTATTAATACGTGTATAACCGGATCTTCATATTGCTACCTTGTTACACAGGGTTTCAAATCCCTCGAACATTCCACCAACTGCCAACAGGAACAGTGAGTGCACCATCCATGTGCAAAGGTAGAGGGGACCGTGTATGAGAGGGGAAAACCCATTAACCCCCATTTTACTTACCCATTCTTCATAACAAGACTTCAAACATACTTGGGACAAAACAGGCCACACCTTTATTAAATAACAGATGTCATTAACATCAACTTAAAACATATTAATATGATATAATATGATATAACAAGATGCTACCAAGGAGCTTGTCCATGCTCTAGTAATTTCCCGCATGGATTACTGTAACCCTCTCCTGATTGGTCTCCCCAAAAGCCGTACTGCCCCGCTACAGTCTGTAATGAATGCTGCAGCTAGACTGATTTTCCTATCCAGTCGGTCCTCTCACACCTCGCCCCTCTGTCAGTCCTTACATTGGCTCCCTGTATCCTATAGGAGTCAGTTCAAAGTGCTAACCCATACATTTAAAGCACTGAACAATTCCAGCCCCTCTTATATCTCTTCACTGATCCAGAGGTATGCCCCGCCTCGTACCCTCCGCTCTGCCCGCGACCACCTCCTGACCGCTGCTCGCACCCGTACAGCCAACTCGCGCTTGCAGGACCTCTCACGGGCGGCTCCTCTCCTATGGAATAACTTGCCTACTGCCATCAGACTCTCCCCTAGTCTTCAATCATTTAAGCAGGGCCTTAAAACCCATCTCTTCAGGAAAGCGTATGGCCTCCCAGAGTAATCTCTCCCTTACATACCTGTCGCTTGCTCTCCTATGGGATAGTGCTTTGCTCTCTCCTCCAGCTCTGCTTCACTCCTACTTCATATTTCCTATCCTAATGTTTCTAATACCCCACCTCCTATAGACTGTAAGCTCATTTGAGCAGGGTCCTCTTCAACCTATTATTCCTGTAAGTTTTCTTGTAATTGTCTTATTTATTGTTACATCCCCCCCTCTCAAAATATTGTAAAGCGCTACGGAATCTGTTGGCGCTATATAAATGGCAATAATAATAATAATAATAATAATAATATAACTGTACATCAACCACTTCTAACAGAGTACCACCTTGCCTTAACCTTAACCAATCACCTGGGCGCCTGTCTTCCCTCTCGTACTTACCACCAAAATGGCCTCATGTAAACGTAATGCTACTACCTGTCTATTGGCTCAGTGGGCAATGTCCATTAATCTATACTAGTGATTAGTGTTGTCGTGAATCCGAAATTTTCGGTTCGCAAACGGCGAACCCGAACTTCCGCAAATGTTCGCGAACCGGCGAACCGCGCGAACCGCCATTGACTTTAATGGGCAGGCGAATTTTAAAACCAACAGGGACTCTTTCTGGCCACAAAAGTGATGGAAAAGTTGTTTCAAGGGGACTAACACCTGGACTGTGGCATGCCGGAGGGGGATCCATGGCAAAACTCCCATGGAAAATTACACAGTTGATGCAGAGTCTGCTTTTAATCCATAAAGGGCAGAAATCACCTAACATTGACACCTGTCCTCAAAGCCCCTGATACACACTGACACAGAGCAGAATAGAGACTGTTCCCCCTACATAGGGTCACTTGGCAGATATGGATTGACACCTGTCCTCAGAGACCATGATACACACTGACACAGAGCAGAATAGGGACTGTTCCCCCTACATAGGGTCACTTCGCAGATATGGATTGACACCTATCCTAATGATCCCTAATACACACTGACACAGAGCAGAATAGAGACTGTTCCCCCTACATAGGGTCACTTGGCAGATATGGATTGACACCTTGTGGCGAAACCAGCTTCGCCACTGTGAACTGGAGAGGCCTGGCTGCTAGCCTCCTGCCCGCTGACTATGGCCCCTGGACATATTGCACTTTAAAGACTATATTTGGGCATGTACTAATTTGTATTGCTGCTACTGGCCCTTTAAAATCAGCAATGGACATTTTGGGACTACTGTCCCTTTAAGACTGTGGAGCGTAGTACAGTAATCCTGCCTTTAATACTTTCATGTCATGTATGTATTTTTGTATGCAGTTAACCTGGGTTATATATGTGTACAGCATTCATCTGATTGTTCGGTAGAATCACTCCATTCATTGTATTGAGGAAACTACCGAACAACCAGACCACCCAGGATTAAGTGTGCCTCCAATTACCGTTTGCAACAATGTTGCAAACGGGTAATTGGCAATCATGTAATGTGTTCTGTGTCCTCTGGGTGGCCGCCATTCAGGAAACAACCACGTGGCGGCGGCCATCTTAAACTACCGAACAGCGGTGTTTTGCCGTCGAGTGTCTGGAACTAAAATCGGACACTTGACTAGGCAAACACCGCTGAGACCTCCATACTCCCAGAAATTCGTATAGAAACTACCGAATGACCCGCCGTTCGGTAGAAAGAGCCCCATAAACAAGGGAATTCATTCAAACCCTCTCCAGGCTCTATAACACAGGCAATTCGCCTGTTTTCATTCCCTTGTTTGTGACCGACCGCAGGGCCAAAATGCATGGAACTGATTTCGGATACTTTACCCATGCGGTCGGTCAATACTTTAAAGTTCCATAACTCCTGAACCATTTATCCGAATGAGCTGATTCTTGCATATGTTGTCCCCCTGAATAAGGGCTATCAGGGGATACCTGTTTTGGAGGTGTAGCATATGTATTTGGGGTACATCCAGGAATTGGGGAAAAAGGTGTACAGTATAATTGTGTTAAGTGTTAATCTAAGGGGAGGAAATGTGTGGGAGGTACATCCATGTGATTGGTTAATTTCATCCTCCCCCTGGGAGTGTCCTGTATGTACTTGTTGGTAATAAAAGCCAGACTGGGTGTCCCAGTCTAGAGTTCCTGCTTAACCCTCAAAATGAAGTGTCGTCTCGTTCTTGGGGGGATTGGATTGTAAGCTGACTGCCAAGAGTGTAAGCCGATTGTATGCTTTTCTTGTTCAGCTGTTCCAGTTCGGAGTGTATTTCGTATCCAGCTCGTGAGTTCTGATGTTCTGCAGTAGCTGTGCCTGTCTATGGAAAAGGGGATTATCGCCTAAACGCATTTTTCCCCTGGTATGCTGAAACGGTCCGTTACAATTGGTGGCAGCGGTGGGATCGTCCCTACAACCAGAGGGACAGCTACAGACAACACCATTTTTTGGATTACAAATTGAGGGCAACGCTAGTATCCGTACAGCGACCCTATCTACAAAGGAACTCAGAAAATGGAGGAGAAGTTTCAAGTTAGATTGGACGATTACGTCCTGGAGTCTGGAGCAGTCTCAGAGGAGAACATGTTGATGTACAGAGAGACTGTCAGAGCCAAATTGTGGGACGAAGCCCTAGAGGAAGTACAGTATTCACGAGGGGATCAGCGCCGCAGCAGAAGGCAGCGAATTCTGGCTAGAATGGCAGAGCGGATGCCCCTCCTGAGAAAACAGACCACAGAAAAGTGGGTGACTAGACTCGAGATTCTAGTATACGCAGAACTGGTGCTCGACGACGCATACCAGGCGCTACAGTGGTACGCGGCTCAGTGTGTCCCCAGGATGGCAGAGTATGAGTTCCCAGAAGGCGGAGATTACACTGGCCCCGGTCGATTTTGGAATAATAGTGGTGACGAGGACTTTGGGGAAGATACCGACTATCGTTTTTGGGACCTGTACGGCATCCGAGAGAACATGCTGGGTCTCTTTGGCGCTATTGACCTCGAGGCAGACCTACGATATTTGGTTAACCAGGAATGGAACCTGGAGGGGGATTACCTGCGACTCATCAATGAGGCCTGGGAAGAGACAACCGGTCCTCCCGCCCAACAGCAACCAGCAGTACCCGAGGTAGCAGAGGTATCCAGCGACTTGGAGCAGACAAGTATGGAAGGCTCTGACGCTGAAGATGATTTTATGGCCAAGGTGAGGCAGCAAGTGGCCCAGTATGGGGGTTATATATCCATGGACACATTCCAGGGGATCTGGAACCAGGTCATGGCTGAGCAAAACTCAAAGATGGACGAAGAGTATGATGAGCAGGAAGAGTGGTACAGCAGCAGAGTAGAGGCTGCATCCGAGGAGGTTAGCCGCCCCCCCCTGAGGCGGCAGGAAGAACCCGAAGTAGGGGTCCTCATAGACTGGTCCTGTGAGCAACCCCAGGGAGATGAAGGTGTCGTCCTTCCTCCCCAGCGGCAGTGTGTACCCCAGGGAGGTGAAGGTGTCGTCCTTCCTCCCCAGCGGCAGATTGTACCTCAGGGAGCTGAAGGTGCCGTCCTTCCTCCCCAGCGGCAGTGTGTGTCCCAGGGAGATGAAGGTGTCATCCTTCCTCCCCAGCAGCAGGCTGAGTTACAGGGGGCAGAGGTTGTTGTTCCTGCCCCCCAGCAGAAGAGTGATATGCCAGGAAGGCAGTGTGAAGTAAAGGGAGAGGAGAGCAGCGTCCTCCCTCCCCAGCGGCAGTGTGTGTCTCCGGGAGCTGATGGTGTCGTCCATCCTCCCCAGCGGCAGGCTGAGTTACAGGGGGCAGAGGTTGTTGTTCCTGCCCCCCAGCAACAAAGTGATGTGCCAGGAAGGCAGTGTGAGGTGAAGGGAGAGGAGAGCAGCGTCCTTCCTCCCCAGCGGCAGTGTGTACCTCAGGGAGCAGAAGGTGCCATCCTTTCTCCCCAGCGGCAGTTTGCCATCCAGAGAGAGGAACTTGTTACACCCTCTCTCCCACGGCAACCTAATCCACCAAGGGGAGATGTTAAGCCCCACAACTGTGCAGATGGGACCGTAGTCTCTGCACTTACAGCACAAGGGATAGGGACGGTCGGTCCTGTTCCCCAGCCTCAGTGTGATGGATCCAAAGGGGAGACAGTCGGTCTCCCCCTCCGGCAGTCGAGCTGTGCACCTAAAGGGGAGACAGCCAGTCTCCAGCAACCAGGCGCCCACCAGACTACTCCCGTGGTAGGGCTGGCAACAGGACAGAGTACCGCTGGTCTCTGCCCCCTCAGCAACCCACCAAGGCAGCCTACCCGTCTCCCACCCAGCAGTGGTGAAACACCAGAACTTGGACAAAATCCTTCCTCACCCAGATGTAGTAACCGGTTAGTGTGGGTGGGCTGCTCTGTTATTTCTGTTTCGTGGGTGGGTTGCTGGACTAACCAGGGCACTGACCGGCAGAAAGTCAGGTACCCTGTTAGTCTAATTGACAACGGGGAGAAATGTGGCGAAACCAGCTTCGCCACTGTGAACTGGAGAGGCCTGGCTGCTAGCCTCCTGCCCGCTGACTATGGCCCCTGGACATATTGCACTTTAAAGACTATATTTGGGCATGTACTAATTTGTATTGCTGCTACTGGCCCTTTAAAATCAGCAATGGACATTTTGGGACTACTGTCCCTTTAAGACTGTGGAGCGTAGTACAGTAATCCTGCCTTTAATACTTTCATGTCATGTATGTATTTTTGTATGCAGTTAACCTGGGTTATATATGTGTACAGCATTCATCTGATTGTTCGGTAGAATCACTCCATTCATTGTATTGAGGAAACTACCGAACAACCAGACCACCCAGGACTAAGTGTGCCTCCAATTACCGTTTGCAACAATGTTGCAAACGGGTAATTGGCAATCATGTAATGTGTTCTGTGTCCTCTGGGTGGCCGCCATTCAGGAAACAACCACGTGGCGGCGGCCATCTTAAACTACCGAACAGCGGTGTTTTGCCGTCGAGTGTCTGGAACTAAAATCGGACACTTGACTAGGCAAACACCGCTGAGACCTCCATACTTCCAGAAATTCGTATGGAAACTACCGAATGACCCGCCGTTCGGTAGAAAGAACCCCACAAACAAGGGAATTCATTCTAACCCTCTCCAGGCTCTATAACACAGGCAATTCGCCTGTTTTCATTCCCTTGTTTGTGACCGACCGCAGGGCCAAAATGCATGGAACTGATTTCGGATACTTTACCCATGCGGTCGGTCAATACTTTAAAGTTCCATAACTCCTGAACCATTTATCCGAATGGGCTGATTCTTGCATATGTTGTCCCCCTGAATAAGGGCTATCAGGGGATACCTGTTTTGGAGGTGTAGCATATGTATTTGGGGTACATCCAGGAATTGGGGAAAAAGGTGTACAGTATAATTGTGTTAAGTGTTAATCTAAGGGGAGGAAATGTGTGGGAGGTACATCCATGTGATTGGTTAATTTCATCCTCCCCCTGGGAGTGTCCTGTATGTACTTGTTGGTAATAAAAGCCAGACTGGGTGTCCCAGTCTAGAGTTCCTGCTTAACCCTCAAAATGAAGTGTCGTCTCGTTCTTGGGGGGATTGGATTGTAAGCTGACTGCCAAGAGTGTAAGCCGATTGTATGCTTTTCTTGTTCAGCTGTTCCAGTTCGGAGTGTATTTCGTATCCAGCTCGTGAGTTCTGATGTTCTGCAGTAGCTGTGCCTGTCTATGGAAAAGGGGATTATCGCCTAAACGCATTTTTCCCCTGGTATGCTGAAACGGTCCGTTACACACCTGTCCTCAAAACCCCTGATACACACTGACACAGAGCAGAATAGAGACTGTTCCCCCTACATAGGGTCACTTGGCAGATATGGCGGGGTCGTGGGAGGGGGAGGATGACTTTCACCTCTTCCCCTGTTAGATTCCCGTTGTGCTGTGACATCACCCTTATACGCTGTGTAAAGCAAACTATTTAATTTGATCAGCATGGCCACTTGAGTTTTTATAGTTTTCACGCTGCTTGTAGTTTATATATGGTTCACAAAAATCAAACAAACGATAAAGTAAACATGTAAGGATTCAGAATATTCTTTCAAACCCTTACACATTGTGTGTACGTATTTTTTGTCTTAAGTTTGTGGCTTTAAAGAGGTTCACGTTGTTTCTATGATGTGCATAACATGTTCTTGTAAATGTTTGTTAAATTTTTCCTGGAATTGTAATTTTTGAATCTGAATAAAGATAGTCAAATCCCTGATACACACTGACACAGAGCAGAATAGGGACTGTTCCCCCTACATAGGGTCACTTGGCAGATATGGATTGACACCTATCCTAATGATCCCTGATACACACTGACACAGAGCAGAATAGAGACTGTTCCCCCTACATAGGGTCACTTGGCAGATATGGATTGACACCTGTCCTCAAAACCCCTGATACACACTGACACAGAGCAGAATAGGGACTGTTCCCCCTACATAGGGTCACTTGGCAGATATGGATTGACACCTGTCCTCAAAACCCCTAATACACACTGACACAGAGCAGAATAGGGAATGTTCTTCCTACATAGGGTCACTTGGCAGATATGGATTGACACCTGTCCTCAAAACCCCTGATACACACTGACACAGAGCAGAATAGAGACCGGGGGTCTAGTAGCGTGGACACCCAGCACAGGTTGTTCTCCTTCAGCCTTTTTATACGAGGGTCCCTCAACAGGCACGACAGCATGAAAGACCCCATTTGCACAAGGTTGGATGCCGAGCTACTCATTTCCCGTTCCTCCTCCTCACACAGAGCAGAATCAGGACTGTTCCCCCTACATAGGGTCACTTGGCAGATATGGATTGACACCTATCCTAATGATCCCTGATACACACTGACACAGAGCAGAATAGAGACTGTTCCCCCTACATAGGGTCACTTGGCAGATATGGATTGACACCTGTCCTCAAAACCCCTGATACACACTGACACAGAGCAGAATAGAGACCGGGGGTCTAGTAGCGTGGACACCCAGCACAGGTTGTTCTCCTTCAGCCTTTTTATACGAGGGTCCCTCAACAGGCACGACAGCATGAAAGACCCCATTTGCACAAGGTTGGATGCCGAGCTACTCATTTCCCGTTCCTCCTCCTCACACAGAGCAGAATAGGGACTGTTCCCCCTACATAGGGTCACTTGGCAGATATGGATTGACACCTGTCCTCAAAGCCCCTGATACACACTGACACAGAGCATAAAAGGGACTGTTCCCCCTACATAGGGTCACTTGGCAGATATGGACTGACACCTGTCCTCAAAACCCCTGATACACACTGACACAGAGCAGAATAGGGACTGTTCCTCCTACATAGGGTCACTTGGCAGATATGGATTGACACCTGTCCTCAAAACCCCTGATACACACTGACACAGAGCAGAATAGGGACTGTTCCCCCTACATAGGGTCACTTGGCAGGTATGGATTGACACCTGTCCTCAAAACCCCTGATACACACTGACACAGAGCAGAATAGGGACTGTTCCCCCTACATAGGGTCACTTGGCAGATATGGATTGACACCTGTCCTCAAAACCCCTGATACACACTGACACAGAGCAGAATAGGGACTGTTCCCCCTACATAGGGTCACTTGGCAGGTATGGATTGACACCTGTCCTCAAAGCCCCTGATACACACTGACACAGAGCAGAATAGAGACTGTTCCCTGTCCACAGAGTCCATGATACACACTGACACAGAGCAGAATAGAGACTGTTCCCCGTCCACAGAGACCATGATACACACTGACACAGAGCAGAATAGAGACTGTTCCCCCTACATAGGGTCACTTGGCAGGTATGGATTGACACCTGTCCTCAAAACCCCTGATACACACTGACACAGAGCAGAATAGAGACCGGGGGTCTAGTAGCGTGGACACCCAGCACAGGTTGTTCTCCTTCAGCCTTTTTATACGAAGGTCCCTCAACAGGCACGACAGCATGAAAGACCCCATTTGCACAAGGTTGGATGCCGAGCTACTCATTTCCCGTTCCTCCTCCTCACACAGAGCAGAATAGGGACTGTTCCCCCTACATAGGGTCACTTGGCAGATATGGATTGACACCTGTCCTCAAAGCCCCTGATACACACTGACACAGAGCATAAAAGGGACTGTTCCCCCTACATAGGGTCACTTGGCAGATATGGACTGACACCTGTCCTCAAAACCCCTGATACACACTGACACAGAGCAGAATAGGGACTGTTCCTCCTACATAGGGTCACTTGGCAGATATGGATTGACACCTGTCCTCAAAACCCCTGATACACACTGACACAGAGCAGAATAGGGACTGTTCCCCCTACATAGGGTCACTTGGCAGATATGGATTGACACCTGTCCTCAAAACCCCTGATACACACTGACACAGAGCAGAATAGAGACTGTTCCCTGTCCACAGAGACCATGATACACACTGACACAGAGCAGAATAGAGACTGTTCCCCCTACATAGGGTCACTTGGCAGGTATGGATTGACACCTGTCCTCAAAGCCCCTGATACACACTGACACAGAGCAGAATAGAGACTGTTCCCTGTCCACAGAGTCCATGATACACACTGACACAGAGCAGAATAGAGACTGTTCCCCGTCCACAGAGACCATGATACACACTGACACAGAGCAGAATAGAGACTGTTCCCCCTACATAGGGTCACTTGGCAGGTATGGATTGACACCTGTCCTCAAAGCCCCTGATACACACTGACACAGAGCAGAATAGAGACTGTTCCCTGTCCACAGAGACCATGATACACACTGACACAGAGCAGAATAGAGACTGTTCCCCGTCCACAGAGACCATGATACACACTGACACAGAGCAGAATAGAGACTGTTCCCCCTACATAGGGTCACTTGGCAGTTATGGATTGACACCTGTCCTCAAAGCCCCTGATACACACTGACACAGAGCAGAATAGAGACTGTTCCCTGTCCACAGAGACCATGATACACACTGACACAGAGCAGAATAGAGACTGTTCCCCGTCCACAGAGACCATGATACACACTGACACAGAGCAGAATAGAGACTGTTCCCCGTCCACAGAGACCATGATACACACTGACACAGAGCAGAATAGGGACTGTTTCCCCTACATAGGGTCACTTGGCAGGTATGGATTGACACCTGTCCTCAAAGCCCCTGATACACACTGACACAGAGCAGAATAGAGACTGTTCCCTGTCCACAGAGTCCATGATACACACTGACACAGAGCAGAATAGAGACTGTTCCCCGTCCACAGAGACCATGATACACACTGACACAGAGCAGAATAGAGACTGTTCCCTGTCCACAGAGTCCATGATACACACTGACACAGAGCAGAATAGAGACTGTTCCCCGTGCACAGAGACCATGATACACACTGACACAGAGCAGAATAGAGACTGTTCCCCGTCCACAGAGACCATGATACACACTGACACAGAGCAGAATAGGGACTGTTACCCCTGTAACAGATCCTTCCAACTTAGTCTGTTGTTCGTTTCATGCCTCTGTTCGCCTGATTTCGTGCGAAGTCCGTATGTGAAATATAGGTGGCCGCCATTTCGGGACTTTACACGTGTTCGCGGCCATCTTGTGTACGAACAGCGGTGTTTGCCTGTAACCGCATGGAACTAAAAACGGAGACGCAAACAGGCGAACACCGCTGAGTCCTCCAGACCTCCATAAGTTCGCACAGAAACTACCGAACACTCCACCATTCGGTAGTTACACTCAGTCATCTATGGGGATTTCAGCGAACCCCGCGATTCGGATGGATGACAAGATTTTCATACCGTTTTACCGTGCGAACAGAGACCGACCGCAAGGCCAAAACTCATGGAACTATTTTCGGCTAGTTGGTCTGTGCGGTCGGTCAAAACTTTGAAACTCTGTAACTCCCGAACCGTTCATCCAATCGGGCTGATTTTTGGACAGAGTGTTCCCCTAACGAAGATCTCTCAAGCGGTGCCGGATTTAAAGGTGTACCCCCTGTTTTTGGGGTACATCCAGAACTGGGGTAAAATATTGTATGTTCTAATTGTATTATGTGGTTATCTGAGGGGAGGAGACGTGGGGGTGTTACCCTGTGCATAATTGGTTGTTTTTATCCTCCCCCTGGGAGTGTCCTGTGTGTACCCTTTTCTAATAAAAAGCAGGCTGGGTGTCCCAGTCCTCAGTTCATCTTGACCCTTCATAACGTAGCCTCGTCTCGTTCTTGAAAGGGGATTGTTTGGGAAGGTTATTCTGTTCCTGTTGCAGCGGAACCTGATTCTCGCTCTGGATATCGTGGATGGGATTACATCAGCCTACTTCTCCACAGCAGCTTGCAGGGAAAAAGGACGTCTCCAACGGCAGAAACCCTCTCTCTATCTGGGTAGCCGTTACATTGGTGGCAAGCGGTGGGATGGTCCTTTTATCCAAGGAGCAAGTGCTGAATGGAGTCTCAGTATGCCAAGCTGAAAAGACCCACACTAAAGGATTTATTGGAGAATCGTGGTAGGAGTGCCAGCAACAGACCACGGAGGGAGCTGATAGCTGACCTGCTGGAGCTGGACGAGATGGATAGGTCCATGGAGGTAACGGAACCAATGGCACCCATCAGTGAGGACGATGTGATTACGGCAATTGTGCAGCGGAGATTAGCATTGTATCCAGTCACGTCTACAGAGCTAATAACCCAACTGCTCCGGGAAACAAGGGAAGAGATCCAAACCAAGAGGGTACAAGAAATGGAACTGGTAAGAGCCAGACAGCTCACTACACAGACAGTTCCTACCCCGCTACCCACTACTACAGTAAAGAAAATTCCCTTCAATGCATTTAAAACCTTTGTGGAAAATGAAGAGGAAATTGATGGGTATTTGGCGGACTTTGAAAGACAGTGCTCGCTACATCAAATACCGCCAGGGCAATGGGTCACTATCCTGGCGGGAAAACTATCAGGAAAAGCTAGTGAGGCTTTTCGAGCGCTCACTACAGAGGAGATCACGCAGTACCAAACAGTAAAAGAGGCACTGCTCATCAGGTATGCGGTAACCCCAGAAGCATACCGTCGCCGCTTCCGGGAGTCCAAAAAGAAAGCTGTGGACTCCCACATGGAATGGGCCAACCGACTACAAAGAGTGGCATCACATTGGGTCCAAGGGTGTAAGGCCAACACCGGAGAGGAGATATTGCAATTGTTCTTAATGGAACATTTCTTCCAAAATTTGGCTGCGGACCTACAAGACTGGGTACGAGACCGGCGCCCCGCTAATTTAAATGAGGCGGCTCGGCTGGCCGATGAATACGCCGAGACAAGGAGAGTAAGCCAGGGTACTCCACGACCAGCTCATAAGATAGAGCCACGTACCCCAGCCGCTGTCTCACGCCCAGAGTTTCGAGCTCCAGTCCCACCAGGACCACCCCGTCCTCAGGGACCTACCAACTACCCCCGAGATTTGTCGAAAGTGACGTGCCATCACTGCGGCAACCTCGGACATATTGCTCGATATTGTCCCCTAAGATCCAATAGCAACAATTGGAGACGCGCAACTCCCAACACAGAGGCCCCTGCATCACGACCCTCTGCGGCTCACTGTGTGGAAGCTGAAATGGGCCCTGAGGAATGCCTGGGGATTTTGTATGAAGCAGATCCCATACAAGCTGCTTCGCCAGATAACCGACAGCATCATCGGCAGGAAGTTCGGGTGAATGGACAAATAGCACAAGGCCTAAGAGACACCGGGGCTACCATCACGTTGATCCAAAAACACCTAGTAAAGCCAGAGAATGTGTCTACCCGCACTGTTGCTGTTCGGGTCGCAGGGGGCGCTGTTTTTCGCTTGCCCACTGCCCGAGTACACTTAGACTGGGGAGTCGGATCGGGAAAAACCACAGTTGGCATTATGGACAACTTGCCTGCCGAGGTCGTCTTGGGAAATGACATTGGCCCCTTGACCTCAGCATATTTGCCCACACCTGCTGCCGCTTGTCCCGTAACCACCCGCTCACAGGCCCGTGTCACAGATGACCCTAATACAGGCCGGGAGACCCAGGTAAGCCAAGCACCCACATGTAACCCCACTACAACAAGCAGGCCCATAGCTTGGGACACCCCAGAGGAGTTTGGGAGGGAAACTAGAGAGGACCCCACCCTCCAAAAGTATCGAGAATTAGCAGACAGTAGGGAGGGCAAACAGGAACGTTTCCTATGGGATGGGGACAGGTTGTACAGACTGACGGAAGGAAAAAAGAGAGGCTGTCCCCCTTCGCAGAAGCGCCAACTAGTGGTACCCAGAAAGTACCGGTTGGAGCTTCTCCGAATCGGCCACGACATTCCGTTGGCAGGGCATCTAGGGGGTAACCGTACCGCCTTCCGGATCACCCAGACCTTCTTTTGGCCGGGGATCTCAAAGGATGTACGACGTTACTGCAGCACTTGTGACGTATGCCAACGGGTAGGGAAGAGAGGAGATCACCCTAAAGCTCGACTGTTACCTATGCCTGTGATCGAGGAACCATTTAGCAGGGTGGCAGTCGACCTAGTGGGACCCCTACCTAACCCCAGTCCCTCTGGTAAGAAATACATCCTTACCGTAGTGGACTATGCTACTCGCTACCCGGAAGCTGTCGCTCTGACGAATATCCAGGCTGACACTGTCGCCAGTGCTCTAGTCGGGATATTCACCCGAGTGGGATTTCCTCAGGAAATCTTGTCCGATAGAGGGACCCAGTTTACCGCAGACCTAACCCAGCAGCTATGGAAGGTTTGTAGTATAAAACCCCTACTTAGTTCCCCGTACCACCCTCAGACTAACGGTCTATGTGAACGTTTTAACGGTACCCTAAAGCAATTGCTACGGACCTTTACAGCGGAATACAAAGATTGGGAACGATTCTTGCCGCACCTCCTGTTCGCTTATCGGGGGGTGCCACAGGAATCCACAGGGTTCTCTCCCTTTGAACTGCTCTATGGCCGGAGAGTACGAGGCCCTCTCGACCTCATCCGAGAGCACTGGGAGGGAGAGACAGAACATGAGGGTGTCCCCATCGTGCCATATGTGCTGGAAATGCGGGACCGTATGGAACAGTTAGCCCGGATGGCACGGGACCATCTCCATGCGGCCCAGGGACGGCAGAAACGTTGGTACGATCAGGGCGCCCGCCAGCGAACGTTCCAAGTAGGCCAGAAGGTGCTGGTGCTTAGACCTGTCAAAGGGAATAAGCTCCAGACCTCCTGGCAGGGCCCTTACAAAGTGGTAGCACAGGTATGTGACACCACCTATGTAATTGCCAGCAGCAAAGATGAAAGGATTCAGAAGTCCTTTCACGTAAATCTATTAAAAGAATATCAAGAAAGGCCCGAGGATATAGCAGCCATATGTATACCAGCCACTGAAGACCCTGATAGCTTACCCATACCCGACCTTTTAGCTAACTCGGAACCTAAGACCCTGCTCAATACCATACAGCTAGGGGAGCGGTTAACCCCCGCTGAAAAGGGACAGATCCGACAACTGCTGACTGAAAAGAGGTTGACGTTTTCCCAAGAGCCCGGATACACCCCCTTAGCAACTCACTATGTAGAGACCCCAGGTCAAACTCCTCTCCGGCAAACTCCCTATAGGATCCCTGAGGCAGTAAAAGATGAGATGAGGAAGGAAATCCAGGAGATGCTAAGACTAGGAGTGATAGAGCCATCTGACAGCCCGTGGGCCTCACCGGTGGTCCTAGTCCCCAAAAAGGATGGGACTACCCGGTTCTGTGTCGATTATCGACGTCTCAATGACAAAACCCTGACAGACGCATATCCCATGCCCCGAGTAGACGAGCTATTAGATCGTATTGCCAGGGGACGTTATCTGACCACCATCGATTTGTGTAAAGGGTATTGGCAGATTCCCCTGGCCAAGGAGGCTATCCCTAAGTCGGCCTTTGTCACCCCATTTGGCTTGTACCAATTTAAGGTCATGCCATTTGGGATGAAAAACGCCCCGGCTACATTTCAGCGCTTAGTGGACCGCCTCCTTGATGGCTTCCAGGATTTCGCCTGCGCGTACCTGGATGACATTGCGATTTATAGCGAAACCTGGGGAGAGCACTTAAGGCATGTAGAGGCCGTACTGGATCAGATTCGGGCCGCAGGCCTGACTCTGAAACCAGAAAAGTGTAACTTCGGCATGGCAGAAGTCCAATACCTGGGACATCGAGTGGGATGTGGGAAGCAGCGCCCAGAACCCGCTAAAATTGAAGCTGTAGCTAACTGGCCCACACCCCACACCAAAACTCAAGTATTAGCATTTTTGGGGACCGCAGGATATTATAGGAGGTTTGTCCCTGACTATAGTACCATCGCAAAACCCTTAACAGACCTAACCAAAAAGAACTTGCCTAGGATAGTCCTGTGGTCTCCCGCCTGTGAAACAGCCTTTCAGGCCCTAAAGAATGCTCTGATTCATGCACCTGTCCTGTCTGCCCCCGTCCCTAACAAAAGATTTGTCGTTCATACAGATGCATCCATGTATGGACTGGGGGCAGTTCTAAGCCAGGTCGGAGAAGATGGAGGCGAGCACCCTGTCGCGTATCTCAGTAGGAAACTGTTACCTAGAGAAGTGAGCTACGCGGCAGTGGAAAAGGAATGCTTAGCCCTGGTCTGGGCATTAAAGAAACTCACCCCATATTTGTACGGACAGGAATTTACACTAATCACCGACCATAACCCCCTGGTGTGGTTAAACAGAGTAGCTGGAGATAATGGACGCTTGTTGAGATGGAGCCTAGCACTGCAACCCTACAACTTCTCCATTCAATACCGCCCGGGCAGGTTTAACGGGAATGCCGATGGTCTGTCCAGACAAACAGAACTATTACCCTAACAAGGGACCGGACAGTCCCAAGTTGACCCGAAAAGGATCAATCCGGGTCTGCCGGAGTGTTCCACAAAAGGGGAGCAGTGTAACAGATCCTTCCAACTTAGTCTGTTGTTCGTTTCATGCCTCTGTTCGCCTGATTTCGTGCGAAGTCCGTATGTGAAATATAGGTGGCCGCCATTTCGGGACTTTACACGTGTTCGCGGCCATCTTGTGTACGAACAGCGGTGTTTGCCTGTAACCGCATGGAACTAAAAACGGAGACGCAAACAGGCGAACACCGCTGAGTCCTCCAGACCTCCATAAGTTCGCACAGAAACTACCGAACACTCCACCATTCGGTAGTTACACTCAGTCATCTATGGGGATTTCAGCGAACCCCGCGATTCGGATGGATGACAAGATTTTCATACCGTTTTACCGTGCGAACAGAGACCGACCGCAAGGCCAAAACTCATGGAACTATTTTCGGCTAGTTGGTCTGTGCGGTCGGTCAAAACTTTGAAACTCTGTAACTCCCGAACCGTTCATCCAATCGGGCTGATTTTTGGACAGAGTGTTCCCCTAACGAAGATCTCTCAAGCGGTGCCGGATTTAAAGGTGTACCCCCTGTTTTTGGGGTACATCCAGAACTGGGGTAAAATATTGTATGTTCTAATTGTATTATGTGGTTATCTGAGGGGAGGAGACGTGGGGGTGTTACCCTGTGCATAATTGGTTGTTTTTATCCTCCCCCTGGGAGTGTCCTGTGTGTACCCTTTTCTAATAAAAAGCAGGCTGGGTGTCCCAGTCCTCAGTTCATCTTGACCCTTCATAACGTAGCCTCGTCTCGTTCTTGAAAGGGGATTGTTTGGGAAGGTTATTCTGTTCCTGTTGCAGCGGAACCTGATTCTCGCTCTGGATATCGTGGATGGGATTACATCAGCCTACTTCTCCACAGCAGCTTGCAGGGAAAAAGGACGTCTCCAACGGCAGAAACCCTCTCTCTATCTGGGTAGCCGTTACAACCCCTACATAGGGTCACTTGGCAGGTATGGATTGACACCTGTCCTCAAAGCCCATGATACACACTGGGGGGAGCTACTGTCCTCCCCAACCCCTGCGCGGTGGGTGGGGGCCATAAATCACAATGGGGGGACCTACTGTCCTCCCCCCCTCGGCCCCCACCCCTGCGCGGTGGGTGGGGGCCATAATTCACAATGGGGGGGCCTACTTTCCTCCCCCCCGGTTCCATCCCTGCGCGGTGGGTTGGGGGCATAAATCACAATGGGACGGACCTACTGATAGGAGTGGAGTATTGTTCATATCAGTTTAATACCTTCCGCGTCTCCTATCAGTGGACGTGTATATGGCAGCCATTTTAGGAACCGCACACCTGGGACCCGAGCAAGGTCACCTCGTTCAAGCTGCTCTGGTTCCTTGATGAGCCAGCTGCCCGTGAGTTAACATGTCCCGTGGAGAAGCACTCTGTCCTGTAAAGCCTCACTACAAAAAAATTAAATAAATAACAGCACTCGGAGTGGTGAGTTTAGTAAATGTTCATATCAGTTTAATACCTTCCGCGTCTCCTATCAGTGGACGTGTATATGGCAGCCATATTAGGAACCGCACACCTGGGACCCGAGCAAGGTCACCTCTTTCAACAGGCGACATGATTTGGCCCTGTAAAACGATCCTGGATATTCTCTACAATTTCTATGGATATGGCATTGATTTATGTAACAGGGAGATGGAAGAAGATGCTTGGTCGGTCCTCTTACTTGAAATTTGGGGCACTGCGCGGGCAAGCTAATGTGCCACCAGATAGGAGTGGTGAGTTTAGTATTGTTCATATCAGTTTAATACCTTCCGCGTCTCCTATCAGAGGAAATGTATATGGCAGCCATTTTAGGAACCGCACACCTGGGACCCGAGCAAGGTCACCTCTTTCAACAGGCGACATGATTTGGCCCTGTAAAACTATCCTGGATATTCTCTACAATTTCTATGGATATGGCATTGATTTATGTAACAGGGAGATGGAAGAAGATGCTTGGTCGGTCCTCTTACTTGAAATTTGGGGCACTGCGCGGGCAAGCTAATGTGCCACCAGATAGGAGTGGTGAGTTTAGTATTGTTCATATCAGTTGAATACCTTCCGCGTCTCCTATCAGTGGACGTGTAAATGGCAGAGATTTTTAATTGTTGAATCACCTCCCCTTTTTAGGCCAAGGTGGGAAGATGCTTAGACCACTGGTATATTGGTGCCATCTTGGAGGATTTTTTTTGGTTTGGTTTTTGAAGCCACAGTGCTGCACCAGTGGGCCTAAAAATTAGGCATGTACACATGCCTGAAAAATTTGGTATTGTTGCAGCCGCTGCTGTAGCAGCGGCCAGAAAAATTGATGTTTGTTTCACAGGCAGAAAGTGCCCTAAAACATGGCGGCTTGAACCCTAGTTAGTGGCGGATAAGTCACGCAAGTCAAACGTCATTCAGAGCTAAAATACAGCAGCGTGTGGACCATTTTTAGCCCAAGGCAGCTCATCTCATCAGGCCTTTTTTAATCGAATGTATCGCCCAGTGTCAGTCCCTTCGGGATCCATCCCTCATTCATCTTAATAAAGGTGAGGTAATCTAGACTTTTTTGACCTAGGCGACTTCTCTTCTCAGTGACAATACCTCCTGCTGCACTGAAGGTCCTTTCTGACAGGACACTTGAAGCGGGGCAGGCCAGAAGTTCTATCGCAAATTGGGATAGCTCAGGCCACAGGTCAATCCTGCACACCCAGTAGTCAAGTGTCGATATCTGCAGTTAAGGCGAGGTTGTCTGCTACCTGTCGGTCGAGTCGCTCTCTGAGGGTGGATCCCGAAGGGCTGTGGCGATGCGTAGGACTTAAAAAGGTCCGCATGTCCTCCATCAACAACACGTCTTTAAAGCGTCCTGTCCTTGCCGGCGTGGTTGTGGGAGGAGGAGGATGACTTCCACCTCTCCCCCTGTTAGATTCCCGTTGTGCTGTGACATCACCCTTATACGCTGTGTAAAGCATACTTTTTAATTTATTTTGCAAATGCTGCATCCTTTCCGACTTGTTGTAATTCGGTAACATTTCCGCCACTTTCTGCTTATACCGGGGGTCTAGTAGCGTGGACACCCAGTACAGGTCGTTCTCCTTCAGCCTTTTTATACGAGGGTCCCTCAACAGGCAGGACAGCATGAAAGACCCCATTTGCACAAGGTTGGATGCCGAGCTACTCATTTCCCGTTCCTCCTCCTCACTGATGTCATTGAAGGTATGTTCTTCCCCCCAGCCACGTACAACACCACGGGTACCAGATAGGTGACAACGAGCACCCTGGGATGCCTGTTGTGTTTGGTCTTGCTCCTCCTCCTCCTCCTCAAAGCTACATTCCTCCTCTGACTCCTCTTCCTCACAATCCTCTTCCAGCGTTGCCGCAGGTCCAGCAAGCGATGCTGATAAGGCTGTTTCTGGTGGTGATGGTGACCACAACTCTTCCTCTTTCTCTTCACGCTCATCTACAGCCTGATCCAGCACTCTTCGCAGGGCACGCTCCAGGAAGAAAACAAATGGTATGATGTCGCTGATGGTGCCTTCGTTGCGACTGACTAGGTTTGTCACCTCCTCAAAAGGACGCATGAGCCTACAGGCATTGCGCATGAGCGTCCAGTAACGTGGCAAAAAAAATCCCAGCTCCCCAGAGGCTGTCCTAGCACCCCGGTCATACAAATATTCATTAACAGCTTTGTCTTGTTGGAGCAGGCGGTCGAACATTAGGAGTGTTGAATTCCAACGTGTAGGGCTGTCGCAAATCAAGCGCCTCACTGGCATGTTGTTTCGCCGCTGGATATCGGCAAAGTGAGCCATGGCCGTGTAGGAACGCCTAAAATGGCCACACACCTTCCTGGTGTGTTCCTTCAGGACGTCCTGTAAGCCTGTGTACTTATGAACAAAGCGTTGTACGATCAGATTACACACATGTGCCATGCACGGCACATGTGTCAACTTGCCCAACTTCAATGCCGCTATCAAATTTTTTCCGTTGTCACACACCACTTTGCCGATATCCAGTTGCTGCGGAGTCAGCCACTTTTCCACCTGTGCGTTCAGGGCGGACAGGAGTGCTTGTCCGGTGTGACTCTCTGCTTTCAAGCAAGTCAAACCCAAGACGGCGTGACACTGCCATATCCGGGATGTGGAATAGTACCTGGGGAGCTGGGGGGGTGCCGTTGATGTGGAGCAAGACGCAGCAGCACAAGAGGACTCAGCCGAGGAGGTTATGGAAGAGGATGGAGTAGGAGGAGTAGAGGAGGTGGCAGCAGGACTGCCTGCAATTTGTGGCGGTGTCACCAACTCCTCTGCAATGCCACGCATTCCTTGCTTGTCAGCCATCAGCAGGTTTACCCAATGCGCAGTGTAGGTGATATACCTGCCCTGACCATGCTTTGCAGACCAGGTATCAGTGGTCAGATGGACCCTTGCCCCAACACTGTGTGCCAGACATGCCATGACTTCCTTTTGCACAATCGAGTACAAGTTGGGGATTGCCTTTTGTGAAAAGAAATTCCGGCCGGGTACCTTCCACTGCGGTGTCCCAATAGCTACAAATTTTTTGAACGCCTCAGACTCAACCAGATTGTATGGTAAAAGCTGGCGGGCTAATAGTTCGGACAAGCCAGCTGTCAGACGCTGGGCAAGGGGGTGACTTGGTGACATTGGCTTCTTACGCTCAAACATGTCCTTAACAGACACATGACTGTGGGCAGATGAGCGGGAACTGCTCAAGGCGGGTGATGGACAGGGCCGGATTAAGAGCACAGTGGGCCTGGTGCTGACAATTATGATAGGCCTAATTACGGAATCTTATCGACCAAAAACACTAAACCAGTCATACTTCCCAAGCATCATGTATCTGATGGAGATGGTGCTGGAGGGAAACTCATAGGATACAGCTATAAGAAAACACATACTCTATGCTAATCTCTCTCTAATTTATGCTTTCATCTTTCAAGTAAATCCATAACCCATAACAGCAGTGTCCAGTGAAGCAGGAAGTCAATGGGCACGGTAAAAAGGTGTGCCACTGCGAATCACGTGACCAGACCTGCCAAAAGGGGTGAACATGCCCAAAAAGGGAGCATGTTTGTCCAAAGAATTGGAAGGTCAGCCTGGCATTAATGCATGTCAGGCTGCCTGCCAATCCTGCAGGCTGTCCAACTAAGGGCATACTATGCAGGCAGCACCCTGAGCTTGACATAAATGCGTCTAATGATGCGCTCACTCCATGCTTTCTAAGGACTGTCCCCTAGCACTCGCTGGTCCACTAGTCTCCTTACCTTCTTACTAGCAGGCAGAAGTTCCTGGTATAAAGTCTGAGACAGAGAAAAGGTGTATGCAGTGAGTGTAGAATAAAGGGGACATGCCACAGTGTTAGAGAGACCAACGTCTGCATTACCTAAACTAATTTTATTGTCAGCCCGTCCACACAAGTTTTATTCCCATACATCCCTCTTAAGCTTCCAAACTTAAAGGGACACTATAGTCACCAGAACAACTACAGCTTATTGTATTTGTTCTGGTAAGTAGAATCATTCCATTCAAGCTTTTTGCAGTAAACACTGTCTTTTCAGAGAAAATAACTCTAGTGGCCGCTCCTTAGATGGCTGCTAGAGGTGCTTCCTGGGGCAGTACTGCCTAGTGTGCAGCACTGCCATTCAGTGTCTCCACCCTCTGCATGCAGAAACTGAACTTTCCTCATAGAGATGCATTGATTCAATTTATCTTTATGAGGAGATGCTGATTGCCCAGGGCTATGTTGGACTTGAATTTTTCCCTTTAAAAAGTTAAGACAAAGGGAAGAGAGGGGCTAAGTCAAAGAATCGGGGGAAGTGAGCAGTGGAGGCGATCGTAAGAAGTCAGGATCGCAGGCTAAGAAAGAAAAGCAGAGTCAGAGCGAGAAATCCAAACAAGTTCCTGAGACTACCTACTCATATGATGAGAATATCTACCTAACTGGTAATTATACTGGTTTCATTTAATTAATCTAAATTAATTAAAATTGTCTAATAGCATGATATATGACTGGATAAATCACGATCAGTTTTCGATATTTAGAAATCTTAGTTAACTAAGAAATATATAGTTATAACCATTCCATTCTGCAGAAGGAATTAGAATAATTATGTATTAATGTGACATATCACATGTTAGCATATCGTGATATTTATCCAGGTGTATTGATTGGCTATAAAATAAGATAAAATATCTGTTTAGGCAAGTTAAAATTCAGCTTGTAGAATCGGGTAGATTATTTTTATTGGATGGTTCCAGGAAATTACTAATGAGCTGGTTTAGATGTTGTGTTAATTAAAATTACATGAAATAGGATAATATATCCCTAGAAGGACCTAACCAGCATTGAATGTTATTCTAACTGCTAGCTAAAGTTTTATAGCTGTTCGCTGGAAGCTTTCTCTCTGTGAAACTTTCACTTTCTTTCTCTGTGAAGCACCGTCATAAATATTGTCTTGACAATTGACTGTGTTAACCATTGGAATGTGTATTGCCATTGTATTGCATACTATGTTATACTAAATATTCATTGATTATTATCACGCATGTTACATATTATTATTTAAATTGTCACAATAAATTGTATCTATTTTTATAACAAATTGTGATTTTTATTTGTATGGAATACATTTCACTTACATCATAACGAATCTTTGGGATCTGAGAATTCAAATAGTGGGCAATTCTCAACTGTTTACTATTATTATCCCATAAATATCCCCACAACTCGCTGGTCCACTTGTCTCCTTACCTTCTTACTAGCAGGTAGAAGTTCCTGGTGTATAGTCTGAGACAGAGAAAATGTGTATGTAGTGAGTGTAGAAGAAAGGGGACATGCCACAGTGTTAGAGAGACCAACGTCTGCATTACCTAAACTAATTTTATTGTCAGACAGTCCACACAAGTTTTGTTCCCATACATCCCTCTTAAGCTTCCAAACTTAAAGGGACACTATAGTAACCAGAACAACTACAGCTTATTGTATTTGTTCTGGTAAGTAGAATAATTCCATTCAGGCCTTTTGCAGTAAACACTCTGTCTTTTCAGATAAAATAACTCCACTGGCCACTCCTTAGATGGCTGCTAGAGGTGCTTCCTGGGGCAGTAATGCCTATTGTGCAGCACTGCTATTCAGTGTCTCCACCCTCTGCATGTAGACACTGAACTTTTCTCATAGAGATGCATTGATTCAATTTATCTTTATGAGGAGATGCTGATTGGCCAGGGCTATGTTAGGCTTGTGCTGGCTCTGCCCCTGATCTGCCTAGTTTACAGTCTCAGCCAATCCTATGGGGAAGTATTGTAATTTGCTCAGACCACCACTTCTAATGATGTCAGCAGACAGTCTGTTTACATGCAGAGCCAGCAGCTGCAGACTTGAATACAAGTAATATTTTACTATATTTAGGGAGGCAAGAAGGGGCCAGGGTGGTGGTTTTAACATAATAGGGTCAGAAATACATGATTGTGTTCCTGACCCTATAGTGCTCCTTTAAGCAAGAGTATGTAAAGAGTAGTTAAGGTTGCCACCTTTCTTGGAAAAAAAATACCAGCCTTAATCATTTGTATAATTAATTAGTTATGCGTGACATCACATGATGTAAATCACAAGGAGTGACATCAGAGAAAATTCTGTAAAATCACCAACAAACTACTCACAGTTTTACATAGTTACATAGTTACATAGTTACATAGCTGAAAAGAGACTTGCGTCCATCAAGTTCAGCCTTCCTCACATATGTTTTTAGCTGTTGATCCAAAAGAAGGCAAAAAAAAAACCAGTTTGAAGCACTTCCAATTTTGCAACAAGCTAGGAAAAATTCCTTCTTGACCCCAGAATGGCAGTCAGATTTATCCTTAGATCAAGCAGTTATTATCCTACATTGAAAGATTATATCCTTGAATATTCTGTTTTTGCAAGTATGCATCTAGTAGCTGTTTGAACATCTGTATGGACTCTGATAAAACCACTTCTTCAGGCAGAGAATTCCACATCCTGATTGTTCTTACAGTAAAAAAACCTTTCCTTTGCCTTAGACGAAATCTTCTTTCTTCTAGTCTAAACGCATGACCTCGTGTCCTATGTAAAGTGATTCTGCTGTATAGATGGATTGCTCCCAGTGTCTCCCTGTCTCCCAGTGTCTCAGTCTCGAAAGTCACCCAGTGTCTCAGTGTCCCTATGTATCACAGTGTCAGTGTCCCCATGTCGCCCAGTGTCTGTGTCCCCATTTCTCCCAGTGTCCCAATGTCTCAGTGTGTCCCCATGTCACTAGGATACGAGAGACATGGGGACACTAGAGACATGGGGACACTGAGAGACCCGGGGAAACTGGGAGACAGGGGGACACGGAGACATTTAGGGAAACTGGGAGAAATGGGGACACTGAGACACTAGGGACACAGACACTGGGAGACATGGGGACACTAAGACACTAGGGACACAGAGACATGGGAACACAGACACTGGGAGACTAGGGGACACTGGCTGGGAGACAGACACTTGGGGACACTGGGAGACATGGGGACAGTTGGGACATAGACATGGGGGCACTGGGACATATAGGAACACTGGGAGACATGGGGACACTAGGCACACTGAGACACTAGGAACACAGACACTGGGAGACATGGGGACACTAAAACATTTGGGGACACTAAGACACTAGGGACACAGAGACATGGGAACACAGACACTGGGAGACTAGGGGACACTGGCTGGGAGACAGACACTTGGGGACACTGGGAGACATGGGGACAGTTGTGGACATAGACGTGAGGACACTGGGACATATAGGGACACATGGGGTCACTAGGCACACTGAGAGACATGGGACACAGACACTGGGAGACTTGGGGACACAGACACTAGGGACACTGGCTGGGGGACACTGGGAGACATGGGGACGATGTCCCTATGTCTTACAGCATCCCCATGTGTCTCAGCATCCCCCTGTGTCCCAGTGTGCCCTAGTGTCTCAGTGTCCCCATGTTTTCCAGTGTCCCCAAGTGTCTCAGTGTTCCCAGGTCTCCCAGTGTCTGTGTCCTAGTGTCTCAGTGTCCCCTAGTGTCTGTGTCCCCATGTGTCTCAGTGTCCCCTAGTGTCTCAGTGTCCCCCAGTGTCAGTGTCCCCATGTTTCCCAGTGTCCCTAAGTGTCTCAGTGTTCCCATATGTCCCATAGTGTCTCAGTGTTCCCTAGTTTCTCAGTGTCCCCTAGTGTCTCAGTGTCCCCATGTGTCCCTGCTGCCTTTCCCCCCATCCCTCACTTACCTGAGCTGTAGAGCTGTTGTCTGGACTCTGTGCTGTGTTGCTGCTCCCCCAAGGATCAGTGAGTAGAAGAGAGAGGCAGGGATATGCTGTAACTTCCTATCCCTGCCTCTCTCCACACACAGTGACCCCTACTGGCCGGTGCTGGTATTGCAGAGTAATCTATTTATTTTCTCATTTATTCTGAGAAAAATACCTGCATTTGTATTGCTGGTATTACTGCAATACCAGCACGGCCAGGCAGCCTCAAATACCGGCTGTGCCAGTAAAATACCAGTCAGGTGGCAAACCTAAGAGTAGTGTGTAAAAAAAAAAAAAAAAAAAAATTTTTTTTTTTTTTTTTTTAAATGGGCCTATTCCATGGGCCTGGGCCTGGAGCTGCCCCTATGTTAATCCGGCCCTGGTGATGGAGTGGCGGATGGTTGAGAGGGGGCAAGGAGGACAGCAGTGGTTGACGTGGCTGAAGATGCTGGACCAGGAGGAGGATGGCGGCTTAGAGTAGGCGTGCTGCTTGTACTCATGTGTTGATCCCATAGGCGTTTGTGATGTGAGATCATGTGCCTACGCAAAGCAGTTGTACCTAGGTGGGTGTTGGACTTCCCACGACTCAGTTTCCTTTGGCACAGGTTGCAAATGGCATCGCTGTTGTCAGAGGCAGACACACAAAAAAAATGCCACACTGCTGAGCTCTGCAATGACGGCATTGTGGTGGTGGACACAGCATGCGTTGATTGGCGTGCTGTCGGGCTGACCCTGGGTGCCGATGCATGCTGTCTGACTGTGCCACTAGCTCCTTGCGACGACCCCCCCTGCTTCCAACTCGTCTCCTCCTCCTCCTCTCTGTCTCCCCATCTGAACTTTCGCCCTGTTCTTCTTCTTGCCGAGCGGGCACCCACGTGACATCCATGGACGCATCGTCATCATCAACCGCTTCGCTTGTATCTGACAACTCAGAAAAGGAAGCAGCAGCGGGTACAACATCATCATCATCACACCGTACCTCCATGTGTTTAATGCTGCCTGCCTGAGACATATCCCTGTTATCTACATCCTCTAGCAATAATGGTTGCGCATCACTCATTTCTTCAAACGGGTGTGTGAATAAATCCTCTGACATACCAAGTAAAGCGGCTGTGGTGCTAGTTTTGGTGGTGGCGGCAGGCGGGTGAGTGGTATCTTGAGAGGTGCCTGAAGCTAAGCTGGAGGAGGATGGTGCATCAAGGTTCCGAGCGGAGGCTGTACAAGATTGGGTGTCCTGTGTTAGCCAGTCAACTATGTCCTCAGAACTTTTCAAGTTCAGGGTACGTGGCTTCTGAAAACTGGGCATTATTCTAGGGCAAAAGGGAATCACAGCACCACGACCACGACGGCCCCTGCGGGGTGCCCTGCCTCTGCCTGTCATTTTTTGGGGGATTAGTGGTACTATGCGTGCAAGCTACTGTGAGACCAGATATGATTGGCAATGTGAACTGTAACAGTTCTGCAGAGCACACACTGTAGGCCTGACACACCCGCTTGAAGACAAGTGTGGCGAAACCAACCTCGCCACTGGGCCCTGGAGAAGCCTGTTTGCTAGCCTCCTACCTGCTGACTATGGCCCCTGGGTTATTTGGGGCATATTGTACTGTATATTGCTGCTACTGGCCCTTTTAACAGCATCTATGGACATATTGGGACTTTTGGGACTACTGTCCCTTTAAGACTGTGATACATATTCTAGTGTACTGCCTGTAATATTATATGTGTATTAAGTTTAACCTGGGATATGTATGCAGCATTCACCTGATTGTTCGGTAGAATCACTCCATTTATTATATTGAGTGAAACTACCGAACAACCAGACCACCCAGGAATAAGTGTGCCTCCAATTACAGTTTGCAACAATGTTGCAAACGGGTAATTGGCAATCAGTGTAATGTATTCTTTGTCCTCTGGGTGGCCGCCATTCGGGAAACAAACACGTGGCGGCGGCCATCTTAAACTACCGAACAGCGGTGTTTTGCCGTCGAGTGTCTGGAACTAAAATCGGACACTTGACTAGGCAAACACCGCTGAGACCTCCATACTTCCAGAAATTCGTATGGAAACTACCGAATGACCCGCCGTTCGGTAGAAAGAACCCCATAAACAAGGGAATTCATTCAAACCCTCTCCAGGCTCTATAACACAGGCAATTCGCCTGTTTTCATTCCCTTGTTTGTGACCGACCGCAGGGCCAAAATGCATGGAACTGTTTTCGGATACTTTACCCATGCGGTCGGTCAAATCTTTGGAACCCCATATCTCACGAACCATTCATCCAAATTACTTGAATTTTGGATATGTTGTCCCCCTGAATAAGGGCTATCCAGCGATGCTGGATTTAAAGGTGTACCCCCGGGTTTTGGGGTACATCCAGAACTTGGCTGAAAAAGTGTACCGGATAATTGAGTTTAATGTTATCTGAGGGGAGGGGATGTGTGGGCTGAACCATGTATGTGATTGGTTATTTTATGCCTCCCCCTGGGTGTGGCCTGTATGTGGATTAGTGTAATAAAAGCCAGGCTGGATGAGCCAGTCCAGAGTTCCTGTTTTAACCTCAAAGTGATGTGTCGTCTCATTATTGGGGGAAGGATTTATTGTATGCTGTTCCAGTTGACTGCTAGGGGTACAAGCCTATTCGTATGGTTCCTATTCAATGGTCTACAGCATTCATACGCTTGGGAGAATTTAAAGGTTTCTTGGATTCGGTGATTATGGTGTCTGCCAGAGTGCTTGGAGTCCTCAGGAAGCACTAGGAGCATCCTTTAACGGAGGTACCAAGTCGGGGTGCCAGGCGATCCGTTACATTGGTGGCAAGCGGTGGGATGGCGTCCTAGTGCGAGGTAAAGCAGCTCGGAGACACAGTGCGTTTGGATTTACAATTGAGGGCGACGCTGGTGTACATACAGCGTCCCTGTTTACATAAAGATTTGGGAAAATGGGGTTCGTAGACCCCTGGGCAACACACACACCTGAGGAAGAGAGTGAATTAGAATGGAGAGATAATGCCCGGATAGAATTATGGTACGATGCCCTGGAGGAAGTCCAGTATCAACGGCAGCAGCGCCTTCCTGGTGTCGCATACCGGTTGGAGGAACAAATGGCCTGGCGGATGCCGCTTCTGGGAGACCAACCTGGAGGGCAGCGGGTAAGACAACTCGAGTACCTCGTGGAAAGGGAACTGAGCTTGGACACCTCATACCGGGCACTGTGGTGGTGCACTGTCCAGCCAGAGACGTGGAGGGCTGAGGGCATCCAGCCAGAGGGGGAGAACTACACGAGCCCTGGCCTGTTGTGGAAAGCCTTAGTGGAGGATGTCGACTTCGGCAGTCCAGCAGAGTCACGGTACTGGGCTATCTTTCATTACCGAGGTGAGATGATACAGGGCCCGAGATCTATTGGACTGGGACAAGACCTCCGCCGTTTCGCTGCCATGGAACGAGAGCTGGAGATGGACTATGTAGAACTATTAAATTCCTGCCAGCCGCAGAGCAGGGACGCAGACCGGGAAAACTGGGTGGCAGACCCAGACCTGCTAGCCTACAGCTGGGAAAAGGTGGCTGAGGTACCCCCTGCTTCACTACCAGCTGCAGAAGTTGGGGACCTCATAGACTGGTCCTGGAGAGACCCACAGATGGCAGGTGAAGATGGGACCGAGATCTCTCTACCGGCCCTACAGGGATGCTGGGCAGTTGGCCCAGATCCCCAGCGGCAGTCTACGGTTCAGGGAGAGGAGCCTGTTATTACCTCTCCCCAGCGGCAGCACAGCTCACCAAGGGGAGACAGTAAGCCCCTCACCAGCGCAGATGGGACTGTGGTCTCTGCGCCCTGCCTACAGGGAGTACAGAGGGTCAGCCCTGATCCCCAGCGGCAGTCTACAGTGCAGGGAGAGACGCCTGATACCCCCTCTCCCCACCGACAACCTAACCCACCAAGGGGAGACAGAAAACCCCTCACCAGCGCAGATGGGACCGTGGTCTCTGCGCCCAAGTTACAGGGAGCTGAAGGGGCCGTCCTCCCTTCCCAGCGGCAGTGTGATTTGTTGGGAATTGGGAGCCCAGTCTCCATTTCCCAGCGGCAGTGTGAATCACAGGGAATTGGGAGCCCAGTCTCCATTCCCCAGCGGCAGGCTGAGTTACAGGGGGCAGAGGTAGTTGGTCCTACCCCCCAGCAGCAGCATGATTGTTTGGGAATAGAGAGCCCAGTCTCTATTCCCCAGCAGCAGGACACTGAATTGGGAGGAGAGACAGTCGGTCTCCCTCCACAAAGACTGAAAGTAGGCATGGGAGAGGAGATTGTTACCACCTCTCCCCAGCGACGGATCAGCGATGGGCAGAGTGTTCTAACGGGAGAGGAGCTGGTTACCACCTCTCCCCAGCGACAGCTTAATGTACCAGGGGGAGACTGTAAGCCCCACACCTGTGCAGATGGGACCGTGGTCTCTGCACTTCCAGCACAGGGGGTAGGGACGGTCGGTCCTGCCCCCCCACAACAGGGCTGTTTAGCCAAAGGGGAGACAGTCTGTCTCCAGCAGCAGAGCTGTGTAACTAAAGAGGAGACAGTCGGTCTCCAGCAGCAGAGCTGTGTAACTCAAGGGGAGACAGTCGGTCTCCAGCAGCAGAGCTGTGCAGCTAAAGGGGAGGCAGTCGGTCTCCAGCAAGGCTCCAACCAGACTACTCCCGGGGTAGTGCTGGCACCAGGGCAGAGTACCGCTGGGCTCTGCCCACTCAGCAACCCACCAAAACAGCCTACCAGTCCCCCACACAGCCATGGTGAGGCACCTGGACCTGGACAAGTTTTTCTCTTACTCAGGTGTAGTAACCATTTATTGTGGGTGGGCTGTACTGCTGTTTCTGTTTTGTGGGTGGGCTGCTGGACTAACAAGGGCACTGACCGGCAAGAGGTCAGGTACCCTGTTAGTCTGTTTGGAAAAGGGGAGAAATGTGGCGAAACCAACCTCGCCACTGGGCCCTGGAGAAGCCTGTTTGCTAGCCTCCTACCTGCTGACTATGGCCCCTGGGTTATTTGGGGCATATTGTACTGTATATTGCTGCTACTGGCCCTTTTAACAGCATCTATGGACATATTGGGACTTTTGGGACTACTGTCCCTTTAAGACTGTGATACATATTCTAGTGTACTGCCTGTAATATTATATGTGTATTAAGTTTAACCTGGGATATGTATGCAGCATTCACCTGATTGTTCGGTAGAATCACTCCATTTATTATATTGAGTGAAACTACCGAACAACCAGACCACCCAGGAATGAGTGTGCCTCCAATTACAGTTTGCAACAATGTTGCAAACGGGTAATTGGCAATCCATGTAATGTATTCTTTGTCCTCTGGGTGGCCGCCATTCGGGAAACAAACACGTGGCGGCGGCCATCTTAAACTACCGAACAGCGGTGTTTTGCCGTCGAGTGTCTGGAACTAAAATCGGACACTTGACTAGGCAAACACCGCTGAGACCTCCATACTTCCAGAAATTCGTATGGAAACTACCGAATGACCCGCCGTTCGGTAGAAAGAACCCCATAAACAAGGGAATTCATTCAAACCCTCTCCAGGCTCTATAACACAGGCAATTCGCCTGTTTTCATTCCCTTGTTTGTGACCGACCGCAGGGCCAAAATGCATGGAACTGTTTTCGGATACTTTACCCATGCGGTCGGTCAAATCTTTGGAACCCCATATCTCACGAACCATTCATCCAAATTACTTGAATTTTGGATATGTTGTCCCCCTGAATAAGGGCCATCCAGGGATGCTGGATTTAAAGGTGTACCCCCGGGTTTTGGGGTACATCCAGAACTTGGCTGAAAAAGTGTACCGGATAATTGAGTTTAATGTTATCTGAGGGGAGGGGATGTGTGGGCTGAACCATGTATGTGATTGGTTATTTTATGCCTCCCCCTGGGTGTGGCCTGTATGTGGATTAGTGTAATAAAAGCCAGGCTGGATGAGCCAGTCCAGAGTTCCTGTTTTAACCTCAAAGTGATGTGTCGTCTCATTATTGGGGGAAGGATTTATTGTATGCTGTTCCAGTTGACTGCTAGGGGTACAAGCCTATTCGTATGGTTCCTATTCAATGGTCTACAGCATTCATACGCTTGGGAGAATTTAAAGGTTTCTTGGATTCGGTGATTATGGTGTCTGCCAGAGTGCTTGGAGTCCTCAGGAAGCACTAGGAGCATCCTTTAACGGAGGTACCAAGTCGGGGTGCCAGGCGATCCGTTACATTGGTGGCAAGCGGTGGGATGGCGTCCTAGTGCGAGGTAAAGCAGCTCGGAGACACAGTGCGTTTGGATTTACAATTGAGGGCGACGCTGGTGTACATACAGCGTCCCTGTTTACATAAAGATTTGGGAAAATGGGGTTCGTAGACCCCTGGGCAACACACACACCTGAGGAAGAGAGTGAATTAGAATGGAGAGATAATGCCCGGATAGAATTATGGTACGATGCCCTGGAGGAAGTCCAGTATCAACGGCAGCAGCGCCTTCCTGGTGTCGCATACCGGTTGGAGGAACAAATGGCCTGGCGGATGCCGCTTCTGGGAGACCAACCTGGAGGGCAGCGGGTAAGACAACTCGAGTACCTCGTGGAAAGGGAACTGAGCTTGGACACCTCATACCGGGCACTGTGGTGGTGCACTGTCCAGCCAGAGACGTGGAGGGCTGAGGGCATCCAGCCAGAGGGGGAGAACTACACGAGCCCTGGCCTGTTGTGGAAAGCCTTAGTGGAGGATGTCGACTTCGGCAGTCCAGCAGAGTCACGGTACTGGGCTATCTTTCATTACCGAGGTGAGATGATACAGGGCCCGAGATCTATTGGACTGGGACAAGACCTCCGCCGTTTCGCTGCCATGGAACGAGAGCTGGAGATGGACTATGTAGAACTATTAAATTCCTGCCAGCCGCAGAGCAGGGACGCAGACCGGGAAAACTGGGTGGCAGACCCAGACCTGCTAGCCTACAGCTGGGAAAAGGTGGCTGAGGTACCCCCTGCTTCACTACCAGCTGCAGAAGTTGGGGACCTCATAGACTGGTCCTGGAGAGACCCACAGATGGCAGGTGAAGATGGGACCGAGATCTCTCTACCGGCCCTACAGGGATGCTGGGCAGTTGGCCCAGATCCCCAGCGGCAGTCTACGGTTCAGGGAGAGGAGCCTGTTATTACCTCTCCCCAGCGGCAGCACAGCTCACCAAGGGGAGACAGTAAGCCCCTCACCAGCGCAGATGGGACTGTGGTCTCTGCGCCCTGCCTACAGGGAGTACAGAGGGTCAGCCCTGATCCCCAGCGGCAGTCTACAGTGCAGGGAGAGACGCCTGATACCCCCTCTCCCCACCGACAACCTAACCCACCAAGGGGAGACAGAAAACCCCTCACCAGCGCAGATGGGACCGTGGTCTCTGCGCCCAAGTTACAGGGAGCTGAAGGGGCCGTCCTCCCTTCCCAGCGGCAGTGTGATTTGTTGGGAATTGGGAGCCCAGTCTCCATTTCCCAGCGGCAGTGTGAATCACAGGGAATTGGGAGCCCAGTCTCCATTCCCCAGCGGCAGGCTGAGTTACAGGGGGCAGAGGTAGTTGGTCCTACCCCCCAGCAGCAGCATGATTGTTTGGGAATAGAGAGCCCAGTCTCTATTCCCCAGCAGCAGGACACTGAATTGGGAGGAGAGACAGTCGGTCTCCCTCCACAAAGACTGAAAGTAGGCATGGGAGAGGAGATTGTTACCACCTCTCCCCAGCGACGGATCAGCGATGGGCAGAGTGTTCTAACGGGAGAGGAGCTGGTTACCACCTCTCCCCAGCGACAGCTTAATGTACCAGGGGGAGACTGTAAGCCCCACACCTGTGCAGATGGGACCGTGGTCTCTGCACTTCCAGCACAGGGGGTAGGGACGGTCGGTCCTGCCCCCCCACAACAGGGCTGTTTAGCCAAAGGGGAGACAGTCTGTCTCCAGCAGCAGAGCTGTGTAACTAAAGAGGAGACAGTCGGTCTCCAGCAGCAGAGCTGTGTAACTCAAGGGGAGACAGTCGGTCTCCAGCAGCAGAGCTGCGCAGCTAAAGGGGAGGCAGTCGGTCTCCAGCAAGGCTCCAACCAGACTACTCCCGGGGTAGTGCTGGCACCAGGGCAGAGTACCGCTGGGCTCTGCCCACTCAGCAACCCACCAAAACAGCCTACCAGTCCCCCACACAGCCATGGTGAGGCACCTGGACCTGGACAAGTTTTTCTCTTACTCAGGTGTAGTAACCATTTATTGTGGGTGGGCTGTACTGCTGTTTCTGTTTTGTGGGTGGGCTGCTGGACTAACAAGGGCACTGACCGGCAAGAGGTCAGGTACCCTGTTAGTCTGTTTGGAAAAGGGGAGAAATGTGGCGAAACCAACCTCGCCACTGGGCCCTGGAGAAGCCTGTTTGCTAGCCTCCTACCTGCTGACTATGGCCCCTGGGTTATTTGGGGCATATTGTACTGTATATTGCTGCTACTGGCCCTTTTAACAGCATCTATGGACATATTGGGACTTTTGGGACTACTGTCCCTTTAAGACTGTGATACATATTCTAGTGTACTGCCTGTAATATTATATGTGTATTAAGTTTAACCTGGGATATGTATGCAGCATTCACCTGATTGTTCGGTAGAATCACTCCATTTATTATATTGAGTGAAACTACCGAACAACCAGACCACCCAGGAATGAGTGTGCCTCCAATTACAGTTTGCAACAATGTTGCAAACGGGTAATTGGCAATCAGTGTAATGTATTCTTTGTCCTCTGGGTGGCCGCCATTCGGGAAACAAACACGTGGCGGCGGCCATCTTAAACTACCGAACAGCGGTGTTTTGCCGTCGAGTGTCTGGAACTAAAATCGGACACTTGACTAGGCAAACACCGCTGAGACCTCCATACTTCCAGAAATTCGTATGGAAACCCGCCGTTCGGTAGAAAGAACCCCATAAACAAGGGAATTCATTCAAACCCTCTCCAGGCTCTATAACACAGGCAATTCGCCTGTTTTCATTCCCTTGTTTGTGACCGACCGCAGGGCCAAAATGCATGGAACTGTTTTCGGATACTTTACCCATGCGGTCGGTCAAATCTTTGGAACCCCATATCTCACGAACCATTCATCCAAATTACTTGAATTTTGGATATGTTGTCCCCCTGAATAAGGGCTATCCAGCGATGCTGGATTTAAAGGTGTACCCCCGGGTTTTGGGGTACATCCAGAACTTGGCTGAAAAAGTGTACCGGATAATTGAGTTTAATGTTATCTGAGGGGAGGGGATGTGTGGGCTGAACCATGTATGTGATTGGTTATTTTATGCCTCCCCCTGGGTGTGGCCTGTATGTGGATTAGTGTAATAAAAGCCAGGCTGGATGAGCCAGTCCAGAGTTCCTGTTTTAACCTCAAAGTGATGTGTCGTCTCATTATTGGGGGAAGGATTTATTGTATGCTGTTCCAGTTGACTGCTAGGGGTACAAGCCTATTCGTATGGTTCCTATTCAATGGTCTACAGCATTCATACGCTTGGGAGAATTTAAAGGTTTCTTGGATTCGGTGATTATGGTGTCTGCCAGAGTGCTTGGAGTCCTCAGGAAGCACTAGGAGCATCCTTTAACGGAGGTACCAAGTCGGGGTGCCAGGCGATCCGTTACAACAAGTAACTGCTATTCAATCTATAACAGTGAAAAACAAATGTTGGTTTTAAAAGCACGCTATAGAGACACCAGATATGATTGGCAATGTGCACTGGAACAGTTCTGGAGAGCACACGCTGAAGGAAGGACTGACAGAGCCACTTGAAGGACACTGACTGGCTGCTATTAGCTTACACTAGAAACCTTTTTTCTTTGTAAAAGCACGCTATAGAGACACCAGATATGATTGGCAATGTGCACTTGAACAGTTCTGCAGAGCACACACTGTAGGCCTGACACACCCGCTTGAAGACAAGTAACTGCTATTCAATCTATAACAGTGAAAAACAAATTTTGGTTTTAAAAGCACGCTATAGAGACACCAGATATGATTGGCAACTGTCAAAGCACGCTGGCACAGGTCTGCAGAGCACACGCTGAAGGAGGCCTGACACCCAGACGCTTGCAGACAACTAACTGCTCTTCTATTACAGTGAAAAAAATTATTTATTTTAAATCTAAAGCTTAAGCTATTGTAAAAACAGATATGAGTGGTGGCACTGGGCAAGAGGGCACAGTATCCACTGTGACCTCACACAGAAGCTGGCAGGCAGGCAACTGCTCTTCTATTACAGTGGAAACAAAATTTTGGTTTTAAAAGCACGCTATAGAGACACCAGATATGAGTGGCAACTGTCAAAGTACGCTGGCAGGGTTGTGCAGGGCACACGCTGAAGGAAGGCCTGACAGAGCCGCTTGAAGGACACTGACTGGCTGCTATTAGCTTACACTGGAAACCTTTTTTCTTTGTAAAAGCACGCTAAAGAGACACCAGATATGATTGGCAACTGTCAAAGCACTCTGGCACAGGTCTGCAGAGCACAAGCTGAAGGAGGCCTGACACCCAGACGCTTGCAGACAAATAACTGCTCTTCTATTACAGTGAAAAAATTTATTTCTTTTAAATCTAAAGCTTAAGCTATTGTAAAAACAGATATGAGTGGTGGCACTGGGCAAGAGGGCACAGTATCCACTGTGAACCTCACACAGAAGCTGGCAGGCAGGCAACTGCTCTTCTATTACAGTGAAAAAAAATTATTTCTTTTAAATCTAAAGCTTAACCTATTGTAAAAACAGATATGAGTGGTGGCACTGACTGTGCAAATGGGCAAGGCATCCAGCCTGACACAGAAGCTGGCAGGCAGGCAACTGCTCTTCTATTACAGTGAAGAAAAATTATTTCTTTTTAAATCTAAAGCTTAACCTATTGTAAAAACAGATATGAGTGGTGGCCAGGGCCGGACTGGGATAAAAATTCGGCATGGGCATTTTTTTATCAGAGCGGCCCACTAAGAAGGGGCGGGGCAGAGAGGGTGTGTTTTGTCATCACTAACGACAAACACGCCCCCTTCTCAAAGTGCAGGCCAGGGCAGACCATGCGCAGAGCTCTGCTAAAGATCTCTAGCATGAGAAAAAAGCCCTGTATTTGTTCTGCACAGTGCAAGCAAATTTAATAACATGCTTGCACTGTGTTTCCTTGCAACTTGTCTCTGGTGTCTCTATAAATGGATACCAGGAGACAAAAATGCCAGGAAAGAGTATTGTGCATGTGTTTGGAGCTTGCTTGTGGGATTGTGTGTGTGTATAGTGTGAGCTGATTGTGGTGTGGTATTGTGTAATAAGGTCGGTTTTAGTCGTGTTGTGTTTGTGGTGTAATGTAATGCATATGTGGCTAGGGGCTGTAGAGAATGTGTGTATAGGGGATGTAACAAGTGTGTGCATACAGGCTATAGTGTGTGTGTGTGGGTGTGTGTATATATGTGATGTAGTGTTTGTAGAGAGTGTGTGTTTAGGGGTGTAGTATGCGTTTGCTTACAAGGAATCTAGTGTGTGTATAGGGGATCCAGAGTGTGTGTGTGTGTGTGTGTATATATATATATATATATATATATATATATATGTGTGTGTGTGTGTATGTTTGGAAGTATTGTGTATGTGTGTTGGGGAGGTTCTGTGTGTATGTGAGGGGTGCAGTATGTGTGTATGATGGATGCTGTGTATGATGTGTGTGAGGGTGCTGAGTGTGATGTGTGTGAGTCCTGAGTGTGATAGTGCTGTGGATGATGTGTGTGAGTGCTGAGTGTGATGTGTGTGAGAGTGCCGAGTGTGATAGTGCTGTGGATGATGTGTGTGAGTGCTGAGTGTGATGTGTGTGAGTGCTGTGTATGATGTGTTTTGTGATAGTGCTGAGTGTGATGTGTGTGTGAGTGCTGAGTGTGATGTGTGTGTGAGTCCTGAGTGTGATGTGTGTGTGTGAGTCCTGAGTGTGATGTGTGTGAGAGTGCTGAGTGTGATAGTGCTGTGTATGATGTGCGTGAGTGCTGAGTGTGATGTGTGTGATAGTGCTGTGTATGATGTAGCCCATGGAACAGCGCAGTCAGGGGAGTGGGCCTTGACAGAGCCAGGAGTAGGCAGGGGAGTAACCAGTTAAAGGGGTGTGGTTATTGGTAAATGGGGGTTGGACTATAGGAGTATATTAAGCGGCCATTTTATGTCCAAGGGACATTTTAACTAAACTGACACTTACCTGGTAATTGTTTTTGGCAGGTCTGTGTTGGTTTTTTCTTTTGTCTTGCAGATCATGGCATCAATGGAAGAAATCCTGGAGGGAGTGAGAGCTGCTGTGCGGGATAGAGGACTGGCCTGGCTTCACGAACAACTGGGGGCTCAGGGTCCCCCCCCTACAACCCCTGCGGCGGCTGCACGGCGTTCCATGAGGAGGGCGAGACTGCCCCAGCGGCTGAGCCCGGGCATGGAGCCTGAAGTCGGCAGACGGAGGAGCCCGTCAGCGGAGTCTGTTGGGGCCCTGGATGAGGTAGCGGGCCCCAGCGGAGTGGATGTACCGCGGCCGGCATCGTCGGTCCGACGCGGTGCTGGCCGGGCGCGGGCAGCAGCTAGGCCGAGGCCTACCACGCGGTGTGCGCCCCGCCGGGAGGCGGCAGGCGGGACGGTTGCGGCTGGAGCCAGGACCCAGAGCAGATCGGATGGTGGAAGCAGTGAGCGGTTGCGGCCCGGTGAGTCAGGGAATGGCGCTGGGGCTGGGCAGCGGGCGGGGGGCAGAGCGGAGGCCTCTAGTGATCAGGCGGTCCCCCTGATGGCAGGGGGAGCCCCTGGGCAACGGGACACATCGGGGGCGGCCTCTAGTGGGGCCAGGTTCAGCACAAGGGACGCAGACGGCGGGTCCGCTCAGCCAGGTACATTGGGGCCAGCAGGGCCCGCGGCTTTAGCAGACAGAAAACGCCAGGATAGACAGGCGGAATCCCCAGTTCGCAAGGCGGCCCAAAAGGGGCCAGGTTCAGCAGGTCGGGAGAGCTCCCAGGACTCAGCTCAGGGCATGGAGACAGGACGGGCTGGGAGAGAGCGGGAGGGCCGCAGGGGCGGCTCCCGGGGACCGAGGGGTCTCTCGCGGAGCCCTAGGCCGCATCGCAGCAGGGAGCAGCACGGCGTCAGTGCCAGGCATGACAGGAGGCAGGCTGACGGGTGGAGGGGTAGAGAGAGGAGCAGGTCTGCAAGCAGGTTTAGCAGAAGGAGATCGGCCTCAAGGGACCGGAGGTGGAGGCAGCGGCGCAGTGCGTCTGGGTCCTCAGGCAGGAGCTCGCCAGGTCAGCGGCGCAGTGCTTATGGCCGGGAGGGCCAGGCAGGGAGTCGGGATATGGTGCGGAACTACAGGCATGAACATAAGGATGTTGGGCGGGTATGTGATCATGTGGACACACTACCCAGGTGTCGTTCTCCTTGCAGGTCTCGCAGCACTACACCCGCGGTCCTGAGGCAGGGCCAGGCTGACGGGAGTCGGCGCCAATTGGATGCTCCGGAGCCAAGCATGGCGGACGGAAGGGAAACGAACCCACAGCCTTCTGCGGCTTCGGGCTCAGGCGGTGAGTCAACTGTTACACCACACGCAGGAACACTATTGAATTGCTTAAAATCTTTCTTAGATTCATGGGCGGGTGGGGAAATGGCTTCACCTCAGTTTGGGAGAGTGTGGACGTGTGAGAAAGGCCAGGGGTTACAAGGTAGGGCCGTGGGCCCAACGCTAGATAGCGAAGTGGGGTTATCTGGGTCGGAAACTAGTAAGGAGTCGGGGGACAAGGTAGGTATTGGGGGCGAAATTACCGACGCTGCGCGGCAAAACGTGCACGTGTCTTTTTCGGGCCCATTAGGTTGTCATCTGAAAATGGACATCAAGGAGAAAATTTGGAAGGGTGAGTTTGTGGAGGTTTTTTCCTTGCTCCCGCTGGAGGAGTTCTTAGACATGAAGGAGGAGGACAAGAAGGACGCAAAGAAAGAGGAGGAGGAGAAAAAGCGTAGGTATCGGAAGATTCCTAAAACGTTTGGGAACTGGCTGCGGGCCTTCTGTATCCTGGCCAGCGTGATAGGGGAAAAGTCGCCGGATAAATGCTCCCAATTGTTTTGCTACCTAGATGGGATTGGGGAAGCGTACCGGACCTATGGCGGGGTCGCCTGGTGGCGGTACGACGAGCAGTTTCGCCAGAGGTTAGCGGCGAATCCCAGCATGCGGTGGGATCAAATGGACCTTCCCCTCTGGATGCGGCTCATGATGGCGCAAAAGGCTGCGCCCTTTCAAGGGACGGCCGGTGCGGCCCCTGGGGGACCTGCATCGGCCGGGCAAAAGAAAGGCTTCTGTTGGCTCTTTAACGAGGGCCAATGTAAGTGGGGTGCGTCGTGCCGGTTTAAGCACGAGTGCTCAGGTTGTGGGGGTGCACACGGAGCCAGCCGGTGTTTTAAGCGAGGTAAGTCTGCACCAGGAGCGGGAGCCGTTGGAGCGTCGGCCCCCTCCGCTGCCGCGGGGGGCAACCCCGGTGAAAGTAGGCGAGATGCTGCCGTGGCTAAAACAGTACGGTAACCGTCAGGACGCTGAATTCTTATGGCACGGCTTTACGGAGGGTTTTTCAATACCGTTTCAGAGTAGGGATGTGGGGAGGTTATGCAGTAATCTCAAGTCGGTGGGTGAACACCCGGGAGTTGTGAGGGACAAGTTGCTGAAGGAGGTGCAACTGGGTAGGATGGCTGGGCCGTTCGAGGCTCCGCCGCTGCCTGACTTGAGGGTATCCCCGCTGGGGGTAGTCCCCAAGAAGGAGGCGGGTAAGTTTAGGTTGATTCATCATTTATCATTCCCGAAAGGGGCGTCGGTAAATGATGATATCGATGAGGCCCTGTGCTCCGTATCGTATGCATCATTCGACCATGCTGTCGAGTTGGTTCGGAGAGCAGGGCGAGGGGCTTTGATGGCGAAGGTGGATGTGGAGGCAGCATTCCGGCTCCTTCCTATCCACCCAGACTGTCACCATTTGTTAGGGTGCCTTTTTGAGGGTAAGTTTTTCGTGGACCTGTGCCTACCCATGGGTTGCTCCATTTCGTGTGCGTATTTTGAAAAGTTTAGCACGTTCCTGGAGTGGGTAGTGCGCAGGGAATCGGGCGGGGGTACGGTGGTCCATTACTTGGACGACTTTCTGTGTGTGGGCTCGGCTGGGTCCGACAGATGTGCCCAAATACTGCGGGTGTTCCAGAGGTTAGCCCAACAGTTTGGGATTCCTCTGGCCGAGGACAAGACAGTGGGCCCGACCGAGTGTCTGAGTTTTTTAGGGCTGGAAATCGACTCGGTCGTGGGGGAATGTAGGCTGCCGGAAGAGAAGTTGAGGGCGCTCCGCCAGCAGGTGCACGCGATAAAGGGCGCTAGGAAAGTTACGCTGCGGGGACTGCAGTCCTTGCTCGGCAGCCTTAATTTCGCTTGTAAGGTGATCCCTATGGGAAGAGTTTTTTGTAGATTGCTGGCTAGGGCTACCTGTGGGGTCCGTCTGCCGAGTCATTACATCAGGGTGTCGGTAGGTATGAGAGAGGACTTGGACATATGGGACCGCTTCCTCACTGAGTTTAACGGACGGGTGTTTTTCAGGGATGTGATGAAGGCATCTGGCGAAGCCGGGCTGTTTACGGACGCCTCGGGGAGCGTTGGCTTTGGGGCTTACCTTGGGGGCAAGTGGTGTGCCGAGGTTTGGCCTGAGGCCTGGTCCGAGAGCCCCTTGATTCGGAACCTCGCCTTTTTGGAGCTTTTTCCAGTTGTGGTAGCGGTGTCACTATGGGGCGAGGAGCTCAGGGACAAGAAAGTTATCTTTCACTCTGATAATATGGCAGTGGTACAGGTAATTAACAGTCTATCGGCTTCGTCCCTGCCAGTAGTTAGGTTGTTACGGCAGCTAGTGCTATTGTGTATGTCTTGGAACATTGTCTTCCGGGCGCGGCACGTGCCGGGCCTGCTGAATGTGGTCGCTGACGCTCTGTCTCGTTCACAGTGGGTGCGGTTCCGGGAAGCAGCGCCGGACGCACAAGCGACATGGCAAGCATGCCCGGAGGAGATGTGGCGGCTCGGGACGTTGTGCTTGGGCGATACATAAGGAGCTCACTGGCGCCGGGGACTTGGACCGCTTATACTAAGGTTTGGTGTGAATGGGAGGAAATGTTGTCCCAGGCGGGAGCAGGCGATTCTGCAGCGGGTAGGTTGGACACGCTGTTGTGGCTTCTTTGCAGGTTGGTGGCAGGTGGGTCATCCCCTTCTAGGGTGGAACGCTACATGTCTGCGTTAGCCTTCCTGTTCAAGTTTAACGGGTGGGAAGACCTGACCAAACATTTCTTGGTAAAGCAAACTTTGAAGGGTTTCAAGAAGGGCAGGAGGTCTGTGGATACGAGGAGGCCGGTGTCCTTTGCCACCCTTCAAGGGTTGGTGGGGTTGTTGAACGAATTGTGTAGTTCGGCATTTGAAGTAACTTTGTTCTCTGTGGCTTTCGTGTGGGCTTTCTTTGGGGCTTTTCGTATTGGCGAATTGGTGAGCGCCAATAGGTCGGGGGCATCGGGCCTCCGGTATGAGGATGTGGCTATAGAACAGGACAAGGTTGTGATTTGGCTCCGGCGCTCGAAGACGGACGTCTTCGGAAAAGGTAAGAATGTTGTCCTGTCCTCACTTCCAGGGTCCCCGGTGTGCCCGGTTGCGTGTGGGGACGTGTTTTTACGGGTTCGCCCGCAGGTTGGTGGTTGCTTCCTGATTCATGAGGATGGGAAGGCGCTGTCGCGCTTTCAGTTCTTGCGAGTCTTCCGCATGGGATTGACGAGATTGGGCTTGCAGCCCGGACAATTTGGTACGCACTCCTTCCGTATCGGGGCTGCGACTGAGGCGGCGCGGCTTGGGCTGGGGGAGGAGCGGATAAAGCAGATTGGGAGATGGGAATCCATCAGGTTCCGTGCATATGTAAGGCCGGAAAGGTTGGTGTGAATGGAATGTTGTGGATGTGGGAAAAGGGTGCTCTGCCGGTTAACTGAATTTGTTTCCTTTCAGGCTTGGTCGCTTGGCTGGTGGGTCACTCGTTTGTCTACTGGGCGGAGAAGAGGGCCGCAGTTCGGAGACAAGGCACACAACTGGGTTTTCTTCGGGACACAGTGGACCTGCGGTGGTTTGGTTTTAGGGGTTTCAGCTGGCAGAGTATAAGTGGTGAAATTTTTGGGATGTTGGCCAAGGGGTTTGCCCCGGATATATTGTTGATTCACGGTGGGGGCAATGACTTAGGTTTGGTCCCCCAGAAGGTGTTGGTCAGGAGAATGAAGAGGGACCTGGACAGGGTGAGGGCTCTGGTCCCTGGAGTTACAATAGTTTGGTCTGAAATGGTGCCGCGGTTGAACTGGAGGCATGCCAGGGACCCGGCGGCTGTGGCACGTTGCCGTGGTAAAGTAAATAAGGCCATGTCTGTCTATATTAGGAGATTAGGGGGGGTCCCAGTGAGGCACTTGGAATTGGAGGGCGGGTTGCCCGGTTATTTTAGGCGGGATGGTGTGCACCTGTCTGATGTGGGGTGTGATCTACTAAACTTAGGATTCCAGGAGGGTATTTCCGAAGCCCTATTTATGTGTGGTGGGGGTCGCTCGAGACATTAAGGGGTCAAGTCTCTTGCTATGGCGGGATAGGGCTTGGGTAATTGGAAGGTAGGAGGAGTATAAATTGGTTAGGCTGGATTAAACTGGAGTGTGAAATGGTTTGTGGGTTCGAGCTCATCGGTGGCTCCGAACCAGGTGGTGTAGGGGGGTCTCGGTACACCCCTACAGTTTAAAAAGTTATGGATATGGGGCCTCTTTGGTAGGCCATATGTTATGTGTTAATTGGTTATTTATAATGTTATTTATTGTTATTGGCGGGGTCATTGCCGGGGGTAATTTATGTACGGTGGGGGGTGGAGGTATATTTACTTTTGTGGCAATGACCCCAATTTGTTATCTTGTTTATAATAATAAATAAAGCTGTGGACTTTTTTATTCCAACAGAAATACGGTGTCTGTAAGTTATTGGGGGGTTTGGGGTAAACAGCGCACCTGCCGAATAATCGACTGTGCGCATGTCATGTAGCCCATGGAACAGCGCAGTCAGGGGAGTGGGCCTTGACAGAGCCAGGAGTAGGCAGGGGAGTAACCAGTTAAAGGGGTGTGGTTATTGGTAAATGGGGGTTGGACTATAGGAGTATATTAAGCGGCCATTTTATGTCCAAGGGACATTTTAACTAAACTGACACTTACCTGGTAATTGTCCCTCCCACCCTCCCTATTGATTTGGAGTTCCCGTTTGGTCACAGCGGCGGGATAGGGCTTGGGTAATTGGAAGGTAGGAGGAGTATAAATTGGTTAGGCTGGATTAAACTGGAGTGTGAAATGGTTTGTGGGTTCGAGCTCATCGGTGGCTCCGAACCAGGTGGTGTAGGGGGGTCTCGGTACACCCCTACAGTTTAAAAAGTTATGGATATGGGGCCTCTTTGGTAGGCCATATGTTATGTGTTAATTGGTTATTTATAATGTTATTTATTGTTATTGGCGGGGTCATTGCCGGGGGTAATTTATGTACGGTGGGGGGTGGAGGTATATTTACTTTTGTGGCAATGACCCCAATTTGTTATCTTGTTTATAATAATAAATAAAGCTGTGGACTTTTTTATTCCAACAGAAATACGGTGTCTGTAAGTTATTGGGGGGTTTGGGGTAAACAGCGCACCTGCCGAATAATCGACTGTGCGCATGTCATGTGTTTTGTGATAGTGCTGAGTGTGATGTGTTTTGTGATAGTGCTGAGTGTGATGTGTGTGTGAGTCCTGAGAGTGATGTGTGTGAGAGTGCTGTGTGTGAGAGTGCTGTGTGTGAGTGCTGAGTGTGATGTGTGTGAGAGTGCTGTGTGTGAAAGTGCTGTGATGGGTTTGAGAGTGCTGTGTGTGATAGTAGTGAGAATGATGGGAGTGAGAGTGCTGTGTGTGATGGGAGTGAGAGTGCTGTGTGTGATGGGAGTGAGAGTGATGGGAGTGAGAGTGCTGTGTGTGATGGGAGTGAGAGTGATGGGAGTGAGAGTGCTGGGAGTGAGAGTGATGGGAGTGAGAGTGCTGTGTGTGATGGGAGTGAGAGTGATGGGAGTGAGAGTGCTGTGTGTGATGGGAGTGAGAGTGATGGGAGTGAGAGTGCTGGGAGTGAGAGTGATGGGAGTGAGAGTGCTGTGTGTGATGGGAGTGAGAGTGCTGTGTGTGATGGGAGTGAGAGTGCTGTGTGTGATGGGAGTGAGAGTGCTGTGTGTGCTGTGTGTGAATGTTAGAAGGGATTGAGTGTTGGGGGGGTAAAATAAAATGTAGCATTATGCCCCCCCTCCCTTCTTACCTGTAGCCTGGGAGGTGGGGGGGGTACCGGCACGCTGGTGAGTGAGAGGGGGGGACCGGCACGCTGGTATCTTCCCTAGCGGTCCAGTGGGTGAGTGAACTCTAGCCTGCGAGGCTAGAGTTCACTCTCGCGAGATCCGGTCGTTGCCATGGCAACGCGCCGGATCTCGCGAGAGGAACCCGGCGGAGCTGCAAGATAGAGCTCCGCCGGGTCCTCTCCCTCCCTCCCCAGCCGCATGTCTCTCCAAGTGGGCCGGTGAGGGAGATCTCTGATCTCCTCACCGGCCCTTCATTGAAAACAGCGGGGCCGGCGCTCGGATAGTGCCGGCCCTGCATAGACCGGCAGGGGAGATCCTGGGACTTCCCCTGCCGGCCTCGGCCCCTGGCCACCGCGGCCCACCGGGCATTTGCCCGGTGTGCCCGATGGCCAGTCCGGGCCTGGTGGTGGCACTGGGCAAGTGGGCACAGTATCCAATGTGAACCTCACACAGAAGCTGTCAGGCAGGCACCTGCAATTACATTACACAGGAAAAAAAAAAAAAGCAGCCTGATGTTATAGCCCTAAAAAGGGCTTTTTGGGGTGCTGTCCTTGCAGCAGAGATCAGATGAGTCCTTCAGGATTGTAGTGGACACTGAATACCCTAGCCTAGCTATCAATTTCCCTATCTAATCAGCAGCAGCTAAACTTTCCCTCCTCTCACTAAGCATGCATCTTCCGAATGAATCGAAAATGGATGCTGGGAGGGAGGGAGGTTGGAGGGTGTGGAAGGGAGGGAGTGCTGCTGATTGGCTGGAATGTGTCTGCTGACCGAGAGGCACAGGGTCAAAGTTTGCCCAATGATGACGAATAGGGGGCGGATCGAACTGCGCATGTGTCCGCCCGCCGCGGCGAACGCGAACACGCTAAGTTCGCCGGGAACTGTTCGCCGGCGGACAGTTCGGTACATCACTAAATGTCAGTTCTGAGCTTTATAAACAGATAAATTCCTTTTATTAATGAACTCTTATATTTGAGCTCCCGAGATATAACGACCCTTAGTAAATAACCAATTCTAACGTCAGCTAACATTCAGAGATTGTTACCAAAAATTACAATTCATCCGCAAATTCCCAGTTCATTGATCTAATGTGGCTATACTGGCCTAAATTGGGAAATTCATTTAGAAATTTACTGTGCACTTAATTTGAAAAATCATTTTAAATTCAATTTTAAAATCCACCTTGGACTTGCTTTCAATTATCAACTGAAGAACCTTGTGAGTGTATATTCACACTCGATAATAATCTTCACTCACCTGTCCCCAAACAAGTCACTGACATTTGGAGTGTACACTAACTCTCTCACCCAATAATAATCCCCACTCACTTGTCCCCTGACTTGTAACTGTATACTCACTGTCACTCTAATAAGTTTAACTCAACTTTTACATCACTGGCACACACCATGTATACTCACTCGCACATCAACTAATACTCCTCACTCACCTGTCTCCACACAAAGAGAGAAGAAAGTTCTTGCAATTAAAGTAATTTTATTGCTTTAGCAGAATATAAGCAGAATCAATGATAGAAAGGATTAAATAACTGGACCGTCCCAATCTTCAGCTTGAACTTGTGTCCCCCACAACAACTCATTAACAGGACTCTCTATATTTTCTTGGCAACACGCTCTGCGATATCACTGGTCTTGTCCCATTGAGGTCCCAAGCTGGTTCGCCCCATCACTGATTTCACTCTATCGATGTCGCAAGGATGAGTCACCCATCATTGACCTTGTTCAAAAGATGTCACGGGCAGGGTCTCTCTATCAGAAGAAACTGGACACATGGAGAAGTATCTGCTGTAACAGCAACTTCAAGGCAGCGGAAGGGAGGAAGACTTCTTAATCATTTTTAATCATCATAACTGATTGTAGGAGACTGATTGAGATGTGAGCAGGCAAAGGAACATTCAAGGGACCCGGGGAGGTTGTTAGCTGGTAATAAAGCAGGCAGACTGTGACTTGGCAATTAGTAGGTCACTCAGCATCACAGGGAATGATGTGCTTCACAGAATTGACTCTATCATTCCAGTCGATATCAACATAATTAGGCATATGGTCTCCAGGCAGAGCCACCATTCTTGCTCCTTCATAGTATTTCTTCTCATATAGGATCCACACTCCGCCCTTCACTTTGTGAGATGAAACCATGTTCTCCATCTCATAATGTTCTAAATTGTCTGAGTTTTTTTTCAGGGTTATGCTTTTGCCACGATAAAAGATATGCTCGAAAAGAGTGATCTCTGGATCGTATAGGCCACCTTTCACAACTCTCACCGAGCGGATCTTTCCTTCAAAGTGTGGGATTGAATGGTGTTCACCTGGTTTTAGGATTTGAAATTCACCTTTGTAGTTTTTCTCGGAAAACAGAACCCAGGGATCTCCTGTGATTCTGAGGGACTTGGTTTTATCAAGAAATCCCACCAATGACAAATTACTTGTATCAACTTCTACGCACACAGACTGTCCCTTCATGTCTTCAAACTCAAACAGCTCCAGGGAATTCATGATGACTCTTGGCTTGATGTGTAATTTTGACGTGATGTGTAATCTCTTTGCAGTCAGTTTGAGGTGTTCTCTTGTTTGCTCCAGGATCTTATTTATACTGTGAGTGTTGAGGTTGTTGTGTAAATGATCACCGAGATAAGGAGGTGACTCCTTTTCCAGCGAATTGTTACTTCATAAGAAAATGGAATTTTATACAATTAAATGGAACATATTTTATTAGAAAACATCGTTTAGAGGTTTATAGTACTTTATGGAGTTTATGGTCCTCTTTAGTTCAGAATCAATAAAATATCACTATAAAGCAAATTCCATTAGTTATATTAGCTTCTGAATAACTCAACTCTGCAACTGAAATACATCTGTCTGTCTGTCTGTCTGTCTGTCTGTCTATCTGTCTGTCTGTCTGTCTGTCTGTCTATCTGTCTGTCTGTCTATCTGTCTGTCTGTCTGTCTGTCTGTCTGTCTTTATGAATATTTTGTATAGTTGCATACATACATAAGTTAGAAGATAATATTCCAATAGTAGGAAATTAATGTAAAATGTGCAGTTAACACGTGTATAGTATGACAATGCACTCAGCAATTTAGATTAAATATACCAAATAAACAGAAAAGTAAAAAAAAAGTTTTTTGACCCGAAACTGGGATTCCATGTGAAGGAAGACAGAGGGAAAGCACTTATTAATAATATTACATAGAAACATAGAAACATAGAAACATTGAATGTGACGGCAGATAAGAACCATTCGGCCCATCTAGTCTGCCCAATATTTCTAAATACTTTCATTAGTCTCTGGCCTTATCTTATAGTTAGGATAGCCCAGGGGTCAAGTCCTGGGTAAAAAAGTGCAGGAACTCACCCAAGATCCACTCCCCGCCCCCCCTCACCCCCAAAAAAATGATACGCTTGTATGCAGGGGCTGAGTAAGGGCACGGGGCTGAAGAGGGGGACAGGAGCTGAGGAAGAGCTACAGGAGCTTAGGAGGGGGGGCATGGGCTGAGGAAGGGGATAGGGGCTGAGGTAAGGGATAGGGGCTGAGGTAAGGGATAGGGGCTGAGGTAAGGGATAGGGGCTGAGGTAAGGGACAGGAGCGGAGGTAAGGGACAGGAGCGGAGGTAAGGGACAGGAGCGGAGGAAAGGGAACGGGGCGGAGGAAAGGGACAGGGGCGGAGGAAAGGGACAGGAACTGAGGGGCGGAGGAAAGGGACAGGAACTGAGGGGCTGAGGAGGGGGAGGAGTGGGACAGGGGCTGAGGAAGGGGACAGGGGCTGAGGAAGGGGGACAGGGGCTGAGGAAGGGGGACAGGGGCTGAGGAAGGGGGACAGGGGCTGAGGAAGGGGGACAGGGGCTGAGGAAGAGGGACAGGGGCTGAGGAAGAGGGGCAGGGGCTGAGGAAGGGGACAGGGGCTGAGGAGGGGGACAGGGGCTGATGCTCGTATGCAGGGGCTGAGTAAGAGCACGGGGCTGAGTAAGGTGGACAGGGGCTGAGTAAGGTGGACAGGGGCTGGGGAAAGGGACTAAGGAGGGAGACAGGGATTGGGGAGGGGGGACAGGGCCTTAAATAGGGGGACAGGGACTGAGGTGGGAGACAGGGACTGAGGTGGGAGACAGGGACTAAGTAAGGTGACAGTGCTGTGGAAAAAGGGACAGGAGCTTAGGAGGAGGGGGGGACATGGGTTGAGGAAGGGGCCATGGGCTGAGTAAGGTGGCAGGGCTGAGGAAGAGGGACAGGAGCTTAGGAGGAGGGGGGGCATGGGCTGAGGAAGGGGCCATGGGCTGAGGAAAGGGACAGGGGCTGAGGATGGGGACAGAGGCTGAGGAGGGGGGCAAGGGCTGATGAAGGGAGCAGGGGCTGGAGGAGGGGGACAGGGACTGAGAAGGGGGACAGGGACTGAGGAGGGGGGAGCAGGGCCTTAAATAGGGGGACAGGGACTGAGGAGGGAGACAGGGACTGAGGAGGGGGGACAGGACCTTAAATAGGGGGACAGGGACTGAGGAGGGAGACAGGGACTGAGGAGGGGGGACAGGACCTTAAATAGGGGGACAGGGACTGAGGAGGAGGACAGGGACTGAGTAAGGGGATAGGGCTTGAGGAGGGGGACAGGGACTGGGGAAAGGGACTAAGGAGGGAGACAGGGATTGGGGAGGGGGGACAGGGCCTTAAATAGAGGGACAGGGACTGAGGTGGGAGACAGGGACTGAGGTGGGAGACAGGGACTGAGGTGGGAGGACAGGGACTGAGGAGGGAGGACAGGGACTGAGGAGGGGGGAAAGGGCCTTAAATAGGGGGACAGGGACTTAGGAGGGGGGACATGGACTGAGGAGGGGGACAGGGACTGAGGAGGGGGGACAGGGCCTTAAATAGGGGGACAGGGACTTAGGAGGGGGGACATGGACTGAGGAGGGGGACAGGGACTGAGGAGGGGGGACAGGGCCTTAAATAGGGGGACAGGGACTTAGGAGGGGGGACATGGACTGAGGAGGGGGACAGGGACTAAGTAAGGTGACAGTGCTGTGGAAAAAGGGACAGGAGCTTAGGAGGAGGGGGGGACATGGGTTGAGGAAGGGGCCATGGGCTGAGTAAGGTGGCAGGGCTGAGGAAGAGGGACAGGAGCTTAGGAGGGGGGGGGGCATGGGCTGAGGAAGGGGCCATGGGCTGAGGAAAGGGACAGGGGCTGAGGATGGGGACAGAGGCTGAGGAGGGGGGCAAGGGCTGATGAAGGGAGCAGGGGCTGGAGGAGGGGGACAGGGACTGAGAAGGGGGACAGGGACTGAGGAGGGGGGAGCAGGGCCTTAAATAGGGGGACAGGGACTGAGGAGGGAGACAGGGACTGAGGAGGGGGGACAGGACCTTAAATAGGGGGACAGGGACTGAGGAGGGAGACAGGGACTGAGGAGGGGGGACAGGACCTTAAATAGGGGGACAGGGACTGAGGAGGAGGACAGGGACTGAGTAAGGGGATAGGGCTTGAGGAGGGGGACAGGGACTGGGGAAAGGGACTAAGGAGGGAGACAGGGATTGGGGAGGGGGGACAGGGCCTTAAATAGAGGGACAGGGACTGAGGTGGGAGACAGGGACTGAGGTGGGAGACAGGGACTGAGGTGGGAGGACAGGGACTGAGGAGGGAGGACAGGGACTGAGGAGGGGGGAAAGGGCCTTAAATAGGGGGACAGGGACTTAGGAGGGGGGACATGGACTGAGGAGGGGGACAGGGACTGAGGAGGGGGGACAGGGCCTTAAATAGGGGGACAGGGACTTAGGAGGGGGGACATGGACTGAGGAGGGGGACAGGGACTGAGGAGGGGGGACAGGGCCTTAAATAGGGGGACAGGGACTTAGGAGGGGGGACATGGACTGAGGAGGGGGACAGGGACTAAGTAAGGTGACAGTGCTGTGGAAAAAGGGACAGGAGCTTAGGAGGAGGGGGGGGACATGGGTTGAGGAAGGGGCCATGGGCTGAGTAAGGTGGCAGGGCTGAGGAAGAGGGACAGGAGCTTAGGAGGAGGGGGGGCATGGGCTGAGTAAGAGCACGGGGCTGAGTAAGGTGGACAGGGGCTGAGTAAGGTGGACAGGGGCTGGGGAAAGGGACTAAGGAGGGAGACAGGGATTGGGGAGGGGGGACAGGGCCTTAAATAGGGGGACAGGGACTGAGGTGGGAGACAGGGACTGAGGTGGGAGACAGGGACTAAGTAAGGTGACAGTGCTGTGGAAAAAGGGACAGGAGCTTAGGAGGAGGGGGGGACATTAAATGTCAGTTGCCACAACTCTGACCATTTTTCTAGTTTAAACCAAAGAAAAGAAAATGTTACTTGCGCTTTCTCCTTTAATCCCTATGTATATTTAGACAAATGGAGGTCATTTAGTTGCTCCAATGGCCATTGGAGGGATGCCCGCCTGCCAACGTCAAGGCAGACCCCCCTAAGCGGGTCCTAACACTGACCCTTCAGCCTGCTTCCTTGAGCTTCTGGCAAAGATATCTCTAATGAGACAGAAAGGGGTATTTTTTATATACACCCCTTTACTTATTAACCCTTAATAGGGAACACATGGGATGGGTAGCAGCATTGTAACCAGGCTGTGTGATACAAAGTAAATACAAATACAAAAAGAGAAGTCCTGCGCTTAAGCAGCTAGGACTGCAACACACATCAGCCCCAATATATAGTAAAAACCAAAGAAAAGAAAATGTTACTTGCGCTTTCTCCTTTAATCCCTATGTATATTTAGACAAATGGAGGTCATTTAGTTGCTCCAATGGCCATTGGAGGGATGCCCGCCTGCCAACGTCAAGGCAGACCCCCCTAAGCGGGTCCTAACACTGACCCTTCAGCCTGCTTCCTTGAGCTTCTGGCAAAGATATCTCTAATGAGACAGAAAGGGGTATTTTTTATATACACCCCTTTACTTATTAACCCTTAATAGGGAACACATGGGATGGGTAGCAGCATTGTAACCAGGCTGTGTGATACAAAGTAAATACAAATACAAAAAGAGAAGTCCTGCGCTTAAGCAGCTAGGACTGCAACACACATCAGCCCCAATATATAGTAAAAACCAAAGAAAAGAAAATGTTACTTGCGCTTTCTCCTTTAATCCCTATGTATATTTAGACAAATGGAGGTCATTTAGTTGCTCCAATGGCCATTGGAGGGATGCCCGCCTGCCAACGTCAAGGCAGACCCCCCTAAGCGGGTCCTAACACTGACCCTTCAGCCTGCTTCCTTGAGCTTCTGGCAAAGATATCTCTAATGAGACAGAAAGGGGTATTTTTTATATACACCCCTTTACTTATTAACCCTTAATAGGGAACACATGGGATGGGTAGCAGCATTGTAACCAGGCTGTGTGATACAAAGTAAATACAAATACAAAAAGAGAAGTCCTGCGCTTAAGCAGCTAGGACTGCAACACACATCAGCCCCAATATATAGTAAAAACCAAAGAAAAGAAAATGTTACTTGCGCTTTCTCCTTTAATCCCTATGTATATTTAGACAAATGGAGGTCATTTAGTTGCTCCAATGGCCATTGGAGGGATGCCCGCCTGCCAACGTCAAGGCAGACCCCCCTAAGCGGGTCCTAACACTGACCCTTCAGCCTGCTTCCTTGAGCTTCTGGCAAAGATATCTCTAATGAGACAGAAAGGGGTATTTTTTATATACACCCCTTTACTTATTAACCCTTAATAGGGAACACATGGGATGGGTAGCAGCATTGTAACCAGGCTGTGTGATACAAAGTAAATACAAATACAAAAAGAGAAGTCCTGCGCTTAAGCAGCTAGGACTGCAACACACATCAGCCCCAATATATAGTAAAAACCAAAGAAAAGAAAATGTTACTTGCGCTTTCTCCTTTAATCCCTATGTATATTTAGACAAATGGAGGTCATTTAGTTGCTCCAATGGCCATTGGAGGGATGCCCGCCTGCCAACGTCAAGGCAGACCCCCCTAAGCGGGTCCTAACACTGACCCTTCAGCCTGCTTCCTTGAGCTTCTGGCAAAGATATCTCTAATGAGACAGAAAGGGGTATTTTTTATATACACCCCTTTACTTATTAACCCTTAATAGGGAACACATGGGATGGGTAGCAGCATTGTAACCAGGCTGTGTGATACAAAGTAAATACAAATACAACAAGAGAAGTCCTGCGCTTAAGCAGCTAGGACTGCAACACACATCAGCCCCAATATATAGTAAAAACCAAAGAAAAGAAAATGTTACTTGCGCTTTCTCCTTTAATCCCTATGTATATTTAGACAAATGGAGGTCATTTAGTTGCTCCAATGGCCATTGGAGGGATGCCCGCCTGCCAACGTCAAGGCAGACCCCCCTAAGCGGGTCCTAACACTGACCCTTCAGCCTGCTTCCTTGAGCTTCTGGCAAAGATATCTCTAATGAGACAGAAAGGGGTATTTTTTATATACACCCCTTTACTTATTAACCCTTAATAGGGAACACATGGGATGGGTAGCAGCATTGTAACCAGGCTGTGTGATACAAAGTAAATACAAATACAAAAAGAGAAGTCCTGCGCTTAAGCAGCTAGGACTGCAACACACATCAGCCCCAATATATAGTAAAAACCAAAGAAAAGAAAATGTTACTTGCGCTTTCTCCTTTAATCCCTATGTATATTTAGACAAATGGAGGTCATTTAGTTGCTCCAATGGCCATTGGAGGGATGCCCGCCTGCCAACGTCAAGGCAGACCCCCCTAAGCGGGTCCTAACACTGACCCTTCAGCCTGCTTCCTTGAGCTTCTGGCAAAGATATCTCTAATGAGACAGAAAGGGGTATTTTTTATATACACCCCTTTACTTATTAACCCTTAATAGGGAACACATGGGATGGGTAGCAGCATTGTAACCAGGCTGTGTGATACAAAGTAAATACAAATACAAAAAGAGAAGTCCTGCGCTTAAGCAGCTAGGACTGCAACACACATCAGCCCCAATATATAGTAAAAACCAAAGAAAAGAAAATGTTACTTGCGCTTTCTCCTTTAATCCCTATGTATATTTAGACAAATGGAGGTCATTTAGTTGCTCCAATGGCCATTGGAGGGATGCCCGCCTGCCAACGTCAAGGCAGACCCCCCTAAGCGGGTCCTAACACTGACCCTTCAGCCTGCTTCCTTGAGCTTCTGGCAAAGATATCTCTAATGAGACAGAAAGGGGTATTTTTTATATACACCCCTTTACTTATTAACCCTTAATAGGGAACACATGGGATGGGTAGCAGCATTGTAACCAGGCTGTGTGATACAAAGTAAATACAAATACAAAAAGAGAAGTCCTGCGCTTAAGCAGCTAGGACTGCAACACACATCAGCCCCAATATATAGTAAAAACCAAAGAAAAGAAAATGTTACTTGCGCTTTCTCCTTTAATCCCTATGTATATTTAGACAAATGGAGGTCATTTAGTTGCTCCAATGGCCATTGGAGGGATGCCCGCCTGCCAACGTCAAGGCAGACCCCCCTAAGCGGGTCCTAACACTGACCCTTCAGCCTGCTTCCTTGAGCTTCTGGCAAAGATATCTCTAATGAGACAGAAAGGGGTATTTTTTATATACACCCCTTTACTTATTAACCCTTAATAGGGAACACATGAGGAGGGGGACAGGGACTGAGGAGGGGGGACAGGGCCTTAAATAGGGGGACAGGGACTTAGGAGGGGGGACATGGACTGAGGAGGGGGACAGGGACTAAGTAAGGTGACAGTGCTGTGGAAAAAGGGACAGGAGCTTAGGAGGAGGGGGGGACATGGGTTGAGGAAGGGGCCATGGGCTGAGTAAGGTGGCAGGGCTGAGGAAGAGGGACAGGAGCTTAGGAGGAGGGGGGGCATGGGCTGAGTAAGAGCACGGGGCTGAGTAAGGTGGACAGGGGCTGAGTAAGGTGGACAGGGGCTGGGGAAAGGGACTAAGGAGGGAGACAGGGATTGGGGAGGGGGGACAGGGCCTTAAATAGGGGGACAGGGACTGAGGTGGGAGACAGGGACTGAGGTGGGAGACAGGGACTAAGTAAGGTGACAGTGCTGTGGAAAAAGGGACAGGAGCTTAGGAGGAGGGGGGGACATTAAATGTCAGTTGCCACAACTCTGACCATTTTTCTAGTTTACCTAAATCATTTTCCATTTGGCTTATCCCTCCTGGAACATCAACCCTGTTACATATCTTAGTATCATCCGCAAAAAGACACACCTTACCATCAAGACCTTCTGCAATATCACTAATACAAATATTAAAGAGAATGGGTCCAAGTACAGATCCCTGAGGTACCCCACTGGTGACAAGCCCAAGCTTCGAATATACTCCATTGACTACAACCCTCTGTTGCCTGTCACTCAGCCACTGCCTTACCCATTCAACAATATTGGAATCCAAACTCAAAGATTGTAGTTTGTTGATAAGCCTTCTATGTGCAACAGTGTCAAAAGCCTTACTGAAATCTAGGTGAGCAATGTCTACTGCACCACCCTGATCTATTATTTTAGTTATTCAATCAAAAAAATCAATACGATTAGTTTGGCATGATCTCCCTGAAGTAAACCCATGTTGTCTCTGATCTTGAAATCCATGTATTTTAGATGTTCAACAATCCTATCCTTTAACATGGTTTCCATCACTTTCCCCACTACTGAAGTAAGGCTTACTGGCCTATAGTTACCCGACTCCTCCCTATTACCTTTCTTGTGAATGGGCACAACATTCGCCAACTTCCAATCTTCTGGGACTACTCCTGTTAACAATGATTGGTTACATAAATCTGTTAATGGTTTTGCTAGTACACCTCTAAGCTCTTTTAATAGCTTTGGGTGTATTCCATCAGGTCCCATTGACTTATTTGTCTTTACTTTTGACAGTTGAAATAGAACCTCTTCCTCTGTAAAGTCACGTGTAATAAATTACTCATTTATCCTTTTTCTTAACTGAGGTCCCTTTCCTTCATTTTCATCTGTAAATACTGAACAAAAATATTCATTGAGGCAGTCAGCTAGACCTTTATCCTCTTCTACATACCTTCCTTCTTTTGTTTTTAATCAAACTAATCCTTGTTTTACTTTTCTTTTCTCATTTATGTATCTAAAAAAGTTTTGTCCCCCTTTTTACTGACTGTGCTATTTTCTCTTCTGTGTGTGATTTGGAAGCTCTTATAACTTGCTTAGCCTCTTTCTTCCTAATCTTATAGGTCATTCTGTCTTCCTCACTCTGGTTTATTTTTTTTTATAATTACTAAATGCTAACTTTTAGTTTTTTACTATTTTGGCCACATCTGCGGAGTACCACAGTGGTTTCTTTAATTTTTTGCTTTTACTGACAAGCCTAATACAGTTTTCTGTTGCCTTTCTTAGTGCAACTTTTAAATAATCCCATTTCTCTTGGACTCCATTTAAATTGTTCCAGTCTGATAATGACTCCTTTACACATATTCTAATTTTAGAAAAGTCTCTTTTTCTAAAGTCTAATTTAATGATACTTGATAATGGACCTGGGAATGAGGGATCAGCATGCCAAGGATCCAGATCCTGTTATCATGTGAGTAAGCTGTGAGATTGTCTGTATCCAAGTATAATGGTCTTTAGAGAAAGGATTGAATGGCTGCTCCAGAGACGTGATATAGATAACCTAGCTGTAACGTCTTTGATCTAATTTGAAATATAAAGGTCTGAAATGATTAATTATATTAGAAATGTGAGACTTTCCATCTAGATTCTGACAGTTGGGATGGATAAGGAGGTCCTTTGATTTATGTCGGGACACCCTAAATCCAGAACAAGTCAGTACAGGGTTTCCCTATTGAAGCCAAGACAGGAGGTGGAGTAAGAGGTTAAACTGTTCACAAGTAATTAAAATGGCAACCCATAAGGAAGTTAGAATTCTGGATCAATTTAAGGATGGATTCTGACTAGTGAGGAAATATCAGGGTATGTCCATGCCAGAGGCTCTAGAAACAGCCAAGCTATGACAATCAGACTGAGCAGATACAGCAGAGAAGGAGAGGCTGGAGTCATACTTATTAATTACTAAACAGGGCTGGAAGAACATCTGGGGTATAGAAGTATCACATAACACCAAGTTCCAGCAGCTACTAAAACTGGAAGCTGACCACTGCATGCTCCCAGAACTGGAACAAGTCACCTTCATGGTGTGACATATCCAACAACGAGTAGCCCACATGTCATGGTCTACACCCTCTGGATAAAGAAATAACATCTCTGCATGAACACTTAGCAGCACAACGTACACCACTAATAGCAGGCCCCCACAATGACTGGCTAACACAAGGCAGTAAAATACTAACCATTAAAGACCATCACAAGAGAACATCACCATCATATTAATATAACTAGATTATCTCTAGCATAAAGAATAGAGAAAGATACATATTCTGGTGAAAAGAATGGTCAACAGAGTATTACTAACACACAATTTGTTACAATAATTCAAATGCAAGTGGGCAGATGGTGTTAATTGCCTCTATTTCCAATCAAACACTTGATCTCGATTTTTCATAAGGATAGATACAGACAATACCCAAAATGATAGTAATAAAGCAAAATCAAAACTGCGTAACTAATAAAAACTTATATAAACAGGGGTCAAAAGAGGTCAAATAAAATGTAAAAACAGAGAAAGAATAGTACAATTTCATAAAGTCTGAGAGAGAACACGTAAAGGATCACAATAGTGTTAGAAACACAGATATGAATTCCTGTAGTGTTAAAACAGCTATTTAGGTATTCGAACCCTGTGGCGAAACCGACCTCGCCACGTGTCCTTGGAGGGGGCTGCTTGCCTGCCTCTTGCCTTTGGACTATGGACCAGACTTTATGTGAATGTGTTAACCCAGATAGCTATGCCATGGAGCCCATTCGTGTAGTTAAAGACTTCGGCTCCATGGCAATTGAACTGTGTGAATAGGATCGACTGTTACAAACCCCCTCAGTCTTTCTCCGCCTTAATGGCTGAGATCATTCCACGTAATGATCTCAGCCAATCCAATGTTTTTTCATAGGAGACTATAGTGCGCCAATCAACCTCTCCTTAGAGAGATACATTGCATCAACACATCTCTATAGGAAACATTCAGCGCCTCCGTGCAAAGAATGTAGGTTCTGCACACTGTGCGGCACTGCCCCCGGAAGCACCTCTAGTGGCCGTCTGAGTGAATGCATCTAGAGGTGTAACAAGCCAGCAATGTAAGCACTGCATTTTCTCTGAAAAAGTAGTGTTTACATTAAAATGACTGCAGGGACAGGTTATAGACCCCAGAATCACTCCATTAAGCTATAGTGGTTCTGGTGACTATAGTGTCCTTTTAACAAATAGGTTCATTGTATAGAGATTGCTGCTGTTAATAAATATAGCAACATTTAGTTACACGTCATAAGGTGCTTTGTCATTTTGGTTCTTTCAGGATTTCCAATTAATTTGTTATTATTCATTTTTTTCACCAGAATATGTATGTCTGTCTGTTTTTTTGCCAGAGATACTCTAGTTTTATTATATTCTTAAGGGCTGAGATGTACGGACTGATGCTATATTTGAAGATCCTTTTTCCATTTTGTATAATTTTTTTGAACAACGCCATCATATTCTTGAAGATCGCTGAGCATATGAGTCAATACATGAGCAATACTCAGAAGAGGATGGGAAACAAACTTAGAGGCTCACAACTCCAACTACTGGAAGGCCAAGTAGTCACATGGGATTTCAAGACCAGACAGGCCAATCTGTGCACAGCCTGAGTTGATTATAAGAAAACCTATGACACAGTGCCACACGCATGGGTACTGGAATGTTCAGCTTCTATAGAAGGTCAATAAGACGTAAAGAACCTTCAGTAAGTACTTGATGGGCAAGTGGAGAAAAACTGTAGAAGACAATTCCAGAACAATTACACACGTGAACATCAAACATCAAGTATAAGGAGGTTTGCTTTAAGGTTAGGCCTTAACCTGCTCTACCAGATCATCGTGAAGAGTGGATACGGATACAGCTGCTATCAGCCACCTTCTCTGCATGGACAACATCAAGCTGTAAGCCAAGAAGGAGTGGACATTGACTCAATTATCCACCTCCCTAGGATAGACAGAAAGGACATCAGACTATATAGCTGTGGGATCAGATTGAAGTTACTTGTAAACACGTTTTTATCAATGATTGGTTAAATACAAGTATGGCTGTGTGGAAGAATACATATTGCTCAGTGATATATGTTAGATTAATGCAAGTAATTGTATTAATGCTGTCTCCGCAGTGTCCTTATTGAGAGCTAGATTAACTCTCCCGTGGAGACCACACGTGGATGTTCTTCAATAAACCACATAAACTGACCTCAGTGTTCTCTCTTGACTGTGTGTAGAGAAAAGAAAATGACCGACCCTGGTTTAATAGGAAAGCTGTTAAAAAGCTCATAATACAATTCTAATCAATTCAGTACATAAATTAATATGATTTACTTATTGTTCGGTTCAATCATGAAAGGTAGTCTTGGAAGGTTGCATTATGGGTCACTAGATTCAGTTCTCCACTGGCAGACATTTAGCAACATGAGAGAGAGCAGGAAAAATCTCCAGGCTGCTATGGATTAGAATTCTGTAGAAGAAGTTAATGAATGAAATAGGTTACATATAACTATATAGAACTATAACTACATTGTAAAATCAGCCACCTCTTTACCCAAATGGTTTGTGTGGGCGTGAGACGTAAAGGATTATTTAGATAAAAAGTAGGTTCCTTTTCCAGCTAACTGTAATTTCATGAGAAAATTGCATTTTCTAAGTTTATCCATTACCTCTGCATAGCATTTAAAATCTTTATTACACTGTTTGCTGATAAACACCCACAAATTCACCTTTTTTTTTTTTTTTCAATAAAACATTTTGATTGACATTTTTACAAGATATATTCAACAAAGACGAACACTCATAAAAAGGAGCAATATGACACATATCCATAGTACAGTGCATGATTACGATGAATAAAAGAAAACAAATGTCAAATAAAACGTCTATTAAATAGAAAACGTATTAACTGAAACCTTGCGTTACTCGCAGTCCTGTAGTTACAATAAAGAATGCCTTCCCGAATGGACATTGCATTAATTGAACCTCAATGCAGGTCCTTCAATACACAAAATGCCCATGAATCGACATATGTGGCGAAAGTAACTTCGTCACTGGTTTTTGGAGGGGCCTGTTTGCCAGCCTCCTGCCCTGCGACTATGGCCCTGGGATGTATTGCCCTTTAAGGAACTGCGTTGGGGCTTACGGACTGATATTATACTGTTACTGACCCTTTAAGAACTGTATTTGGGCATAATGGATTTTTATAATGCTGTTTCTGGCCCATTAATTACTTTGGAGCATGGTTGCAACTTTAAATTGGCACATCGGATACAGTCAAAGTGCCGCAGTAGTCGAAGTGGCCGCCATTCGACAAACGAACACGTGGCGGCGGCCATCTGTGTTCATTCAAACGAGGTCAGCGGTATGTGTAGCCAAATCCATGGAACTGAAATCGGCTACACATTTCAACGAGCACCGCTGACCTTCTCCTGCACCGAGTTTTCAGCCACAGAGACTAAGTCCCGTTTGAATATTCAAACGCACATTCGAATGGGACTTAGTAATTGAAATTGAGCGACCGCACAGCCCAAATCTATGGAACTGTTTTGGGCAGGAAAATGTGCTTGCGGTCGGTCATAAAGGATTTCCAGCTAACTCTTTAACCCCTGGATGGAAATGGCTGGATATGTTTGTAAGTAAAGTGTGCTGAGTTTGAATATGTAATTGTTATGAAGATTGAATGTATAGTTTTAGAGTTATGAAAGTTGGGTAAAAAGTATGTTTTAACCCCTTAAGACCGCAGGACGTACCATGCCGTCCTTATTTGGGCGGCTCTAAACGCCGCAGGACGGCATGGTACGTCCTGGGCGGTCTTCAGCCCCACGTGGCCGGCGGCACATGGCCGCTGCAGATCGCGGTCGGGGGGCATGCCTGGCCCCCCAGGCAGCCCCCCTGTGCCCGGGGACCGCAGTCTGCAGCTTCCGATCGCAGTGACAGGCTGTCACTGCGATCGGTATTTACCATGTGTCAGCCGATTTTAAAATCGGCTGACACATGGAGCCGGCCGCGTTTTCACTGTGCAGATCGCGGTCGGGGGACATGCCTGGCCCCCCAGGCAGTCCCCCTGCGGTCAGTGACCGCGATCTGCAGAGTCTGATCGCAGGGAGAGGCTGTCTCTGCGATCTGAATGCAGAGACAGCCTCTCCCTGCGATCTGATCGCAGTGACAGCCTGTCACTGCGATCAGAGTTACTATGTGTCAGCCTATTGGCTGACCCATAGTAACTCCAATCAGGATCCCCCTGCAGATCGCGGTGGGGGGCATGCCTGGCCGCCCAGGCACTCCCCCTGTGGCCAATTACCGCGATCTGCAGGAAGTGATCACAGTGACAGCCTGTCACTGTGATCACTGATCCTGTGTGTCAGCCAGTGATGTAAAATCACTGGCTGACACTGTCTCTGCCCCTCTCCTCCCCTATTAACCCCTTAAAGTAAAAAACAATAAAAATTAAAGTTAAAAATAAAATACACTTACATCATTTATATATATATTATATATATGATCTATATATAATATATATATATATATACGCACACATTTACACATACACTAAGTGTATTTTAATATTTATATATATATATATATAATATATATAATTATATATATATATATATATATTAATATCAAAATACACCTAGAAGGATATTGATTAAATATATACATAATTATAATTATATATATATATATATATATTATAATAAAAAATATGTAAATACGTAAAAAAAAAAAATTAAAAAAAAAAAATTAAAAATTTATATGTGTGTAATTTCGTTCTAACTGTATTTTGATATTAATATATATATATATATATATATATATATATATATATATCAAAATACACGTAGAACAAAATAATATATATATGTATATACCCAAGTATATACGTATACATCACTATATGTATAACTATATATAAATAAAAAATAATAGTAAAAAAATTATATACATATATATACATATATATATACACACACACGTGTATATATAATAATTTTACATATATATTTATGTAATAATTTTACATAATTAGGTCCTTTTATTAATTACAATTTGCAGGACCTGCCTAACAACCCAGGCCGAAAGTATAGGGAATTTAATTTGCTAGCACTATATTTAACCCTATAACTTTCCAAGACACTATAAAACCTGTACATGGGGGGTACTGTTTTACTCGGGAGACATCGCTGAATACAAATATTTGTGTTTCAAAACCGTAAAATTTATTACAACAATGATATCGTCAGGGAAAGTGAAATTTATTGCATTTTTCGCACACAAACGGCACTTACACTGACGATATTTTTGCTGTCATACTTTTTACTGTTTTGAAACACAAATATTTGTGTTCAGCAAAGTCTCCCGAGTATAACAGTACCCCTCATGTACAGGTTTTATGGTGTTTTCAAAAGTTACAGAGTCAAATATAAGGCTTGCGTTTCAGTTTTTTCATAATGAAATTCGCCAGATTGGTTACATTGGCTTTGAGACCGTATAGTAGCCCAGAAATAAGAATTACCTCCATAATGGCATACCATTTGCAAAAGTAGACAACCCAAGGTATTGCAAATGGGGTATGTTCAGTCTTTTTTAGTAGCCACTTAGTCACAAACACTGGCCAAAATTGGCTTTCAAATTAGTTTTTTGCATTTTTCACACACAAACAAATATTAACGTTAACTTTGGCTAGTGTTTGTGACCAAGTGGCTACTAAAAAAGACTGGACATACCCCATTTGCAATACCTTGGGTTGTCTACTTTTGCAAATGGTATGCCATCATGGGGGTAATTTTCATTCCTGGGCTACCATACAGTCTCAAAGGCAACGTAACCAAACTGGCAAATTTCAATGTGAAAAAACTGAAAAGTGTAACATGCTATATTTGACCCTGTAACTTCCCAAAACACCATAAAACCCGTACATAGGGGGTACTGTTTTACACGTGAGACATCGCTGAATACAAATATGTGTATTTTATTGCAGTAAAAGCAAACAGTATTATGACATTCACAGTTAGAATGTCACATAGAACTAAGAAAATTTTAAAAAAATCATATTTTCTCTCATTTTTTTATATTTTATTCATATTACGTTATGTTCCATACCTAAATATTTGATGTTAAATGAAAGCCCTGTTTCCCCTGAACAAAATGATATATAATAAGTGTGGGTGCATTTAATATGAAAGAGGTAAATTATTGTTGAACAGACATATAGTCAAAATCTGTGGTTTGTTTACATTTTTTTTGGTTCACAACTTGTACATTTGGCTGCGGTCTTAAGGGGTTAAACTGTACGGATAATTGGGTTACCTCTCAGGCTAAGGGGAGGAGATGTGTGGGATGTAACAATTGTGTGATTGGCTAATGTGTAATTGTCTGTGGGCGTCTCCCTTGCATGGGAGAATTGCATAAAAGCAGAGTGTGTGCCATTAAACATCAGTTCTACTTCACCCTCAATCTAGAGTCCTGTCTCTTATTGGGGGAATTGCTATATCACTACAAGGGATTGCTATGCTCTGCATGCTCCCTTGGATAATCACTTCTAAGCTCTTTTAAGAACTTGTTCCTGCTTCACTCTCTTGGAGGAGATGTTCACCCACTGGAACCTGGAGCCTTGTAGTAGGTCCAGGGTGGGTAGGAGACGGCGAGACCCCAACCAAGCTGCGGCAGTTAGTGGGGTCTGCGGTGGTTGTGGTGTCTGGCAGAGCGATTGGAGCCCTCTGTAAGCGCTAGGAGCATCCTTCAACGGAGGTACCCAGTCGGGGTGCCAGGTAATCCGTTACACTCAGCACTCCAGTCTATTACTAACATAAAAAGCCTCTCTGACCCTCCCACAGTGCCTATAGTGGTCCTTTAAGTTATGGTTATTTATGTTTTTACATTTTGGTTATATCAAATAAAAGAGAATTTTAAAATAAATGATGGATGTGTTATACTGTAATTATCATATCGTATAATACATGCTGTGGCCTGTTTCATCCATACTATGTTGTCTGTCATTATTTGTGTGAATTGGGTTGGTTTTGTTATTATGCTGCATTGCGATTCCCCACTATGTACATACATGTTTCAGGAGGGATAAGCCAAATGGCTAATGATTTAGGTAAACTAGAAAAATGGTCAGAGTTGTGGCAACTGACATTTAATGTGGATAAGTGCAAGATAATGCATCTTGGACGTAAAAACCCAAGGGCAGAGTACAGAATATTTGATAGAGTCCTAACCTCAACATCTGAGGAAAGGGATTTAGGGGTGATTATTTCTGAGGACTTAAAGGTAGGCAGACAATGTAATAGAGCAGCAGGAAATGCTAACAGAATGCTTGGTTGTATAGGGAGAGGTATTAGCAGTAGAAAGAGGGAAGTGCTCATGCCATTGTACATAACACTGGTGAGACCTCACTTGGAGTACTGTACGCAGTACTGGAGACCGTATCTTCAGAAGGATATTGATACCTTAGAGAGAGTTCAAAGAAGGGCTACTAAACTGGTTCATGGATTGCATGATAAAACTTACCAGGAAAGGTTAAAGGATCTTAACATGTATAGCTTGGAGGAAAGACGAGACAGGGGGGATATGATAGAAACATTTAAATACATAAAGGGAATCAACACAGTAAAGGAGGAGACTATATTTAAAAGAAGAAAAACTACCACAACAAGAGGACATAGTCTTAAATTAGAGGGACAAAGGTTTAAAAATAATATCAGGAAGTATTACTTTACTGAGAGGGTAGTGGATGCATGGAATAGCCTTCCAGCTGAAGTGGTAGAGGTTAACACAGTAAAGGAGTTTAAGCATGCGTGGGATAGACATAAGGCTATCCTAACTATAAGATAATGCCAGGGACTAATGAAAGTATTTAGAAAACTGGGCAGACTAGATGGGCCGAATGGTTCTTATCTGCCGTCACATTCTATGTTTCTATGTTAATACTACAAGACTGCGCATGTTTATACCCTAGAGGACTGCGCTATTTGCAATACAGGATCACACAGCTTATTGCATTACAGCTCGGTGTATTATTACAGCTTACTGTATTATTGCAGCTTATTGTACAGCTTATCTCGTTGTGAGAGTGGATATGATAACATTATACAAATATATTTGTGGCCAATACAAACCATTGTGTGGAAATCTATTCACAAACCGGAATTTACTTAGGACACGAGTCCATGCGTTTAGACTGGAAGAAAGAAGATTTCGTCTAAGGCAAAGGAAAGGTTTTTTTACTGTAAGAACAATCAGGATGTGGAATTCTCTGCCTGAAGAAGTGGTTTTATCAGAGTCTGTACAGATGTTCAAACAGCTACTAGATGCATACTTGCAAAAACAGAATATTCAAGGATATAATCTTTCAATGTAGGGTAATAACTGCTTGATCCAAGGATAAATCTGACTGCCATTCTGGGGTCAAGAAGGAATTTTTTTCATAGCTTGTTGCAAAATTGGAAGTGCTTCAGACTGTTTTTTTTTTTGCCTTCTTTTGGATCAACAGCAAAAAACAAATGTGAGGAAGGCTGAACTTGATGGACGCAAGTCTCTGTTCAGCTATGTAACTATGTAACTATATAACTATATAACTATATAACTATGTAACTATGTAACTAGGTAACTAGGTAACTAGGTAACTATATAACTATGTAACTATGTAACTAGGTAACTATGTAACTATATAACTATATAACTATATAACTATATAACTATATAACCATGTAACTATATAACTATGTAACTATATAACTATGTAACTAGGTAACTATATAACTAGGTAACTATATAACTATATAACTATGTAACTATGTAACTATGTAACTATATAACTATATAACTATGTAACTATGTAACTATGTAACTATGTAACTAGGTAACTAGGTAACTATATAACTATGTAACTATGTAACTAGGTAACTATGTAACTATATAACTATATAACTATATAACTATATAACCATGTAACTATATAACTATGTAACTATATAACTATGTAACTAGGTAACTATATAACTAGGTAACTATATAACTATATAACTATGTAACTATGTAACTATGTAACTATGTAACTATGTAACTATATAACTATATAACTATATAACTATATAACTATGTAACTATATAACTATATAACTATATAACTATATAACTATATAACTATATAACTAGGTAACTAGGTAACTATATAACTATATAACTATGTAACTATGTAACTATGTAACTATATAACTATATAACTATATAACTATGTAACTAGGTAACTATATAACTATATAACTATGTAACTATGTAACTATATAACTATGTAACTATGTAACTATATAACTATATAACTATATAACTATATAACTATATAACTATATAACTATATAACTATATAACTATATAACTAGGTAACTAGGTAACTATATAACTATATAACTATGTAACTATGTAACTATGTAACTATATAACTATATAACTATATAACTATGTAACTAGGTAACTATATAACTATGTAACTATATAACTATGTAACTATGTAACTATATAACTATGTAACTATATAACTATGTAACTATGTAACTATATAACTATGTAACTATATAACTATGTAACTATATAACTATGTAACTAGGTAACTATATAACCATGTAACTATATAACTATGTAACTAGGTAACTATATAACTATATAACTGTGTAACTATGTAACTATGTAACTATATAACTATGTAACTATATAACTATGTAACTATGTATTGTTCCAACTCAGTGTTTCATTACAGCTCAATGTATCATTACAGCTTATTGTAATGTATTACAGCTCAGTGTGTTATTACAGCTTGATATATTATTATATCTTTGTATATTATTTAGGATTGGTTTTAATGAGTTTTCCTACCTCCGTGGCTCGTTTCTTCCCTAATTTAGGTCAGATATTTCAATACTGTTCTAAAAATTTTCCATAGACTTTAACAGAACCTTGTGTAGATAAATCATTCGGTCAATTTAGAAAAATCAAATGGCAATTCCAGGAGATTTTAAAATGATTTTTTAAATTTTAGGCCAGGAAGCGAACTGAAATTAAAAGTCATTTCGAGATTTTTCCAGTCCCGCTATTTTCGGTCAATAATGTAAAGTGTTTGAATTCTCTTCAATTCCTAGTTTGGTAAATCTCTCCAGTAGTGTGTGCATTAAATCTGGCACGTTCCATTCCCACGCAGATATGTAGAGGAATCACGGATCCGTTTCCCGTGCAGTAGGAGGGAATGAGACGAAGCCGCACGATATTACCACAAGCCAAGAGAATGAGGTAAAGCACTCACCTGTAAGGCGTACTCCAGTGCTCGCTCACGGAAGGTTTTGCGAGATGCTTGGACAGAGTTTGCGGCATCCTGCACTTCCTGGACTTTCTTGCGTGATAATTCTGCATTGTGATGCAGCGCACTCTCAAGACCTTCCCGGCAGCGCTCGACTTCTTTACGGCTGTCACGGAACGACCTCAGGTCTCTAGACCGAAGATTAAAAAAACAGTATGTCATGCAGTCTTTTAGATACAATTTGTTACAGCTTTCCAGACTAATGGTGATTTAGAAAGAGTAGTAGAGACCTGGAATAGCCTTCCAGTGGGAGCAGTAACAGTGATACAGAAAGGGTAGTAGATACCTGGAACAGCCTCCCAGTGGGAGCAGTAACGGTGATTTAGAAAGGGTAGTAGATACCTGGAATAGCCTTCCAGTGGGAGCAGTAACAGTGATATAGAAAGGATAGTAGATATATGGAATAGCCTTCCAGTGGGAGCAGTAACAGTGATATAGAAAGGGTAGTAGATACCTGGAATAGCCTTCCAGTGGGAGCAGTAACAGTGATATAGAAAGGGTAGTAGATACCTGGAATAGCCTTCCAGCGGGAGCAGTAACAGTGATATAGAAAGGGTAGTAGATACCTGGAATAGCCTTCCAGTGGGAGCAGTAACAGTGATATAGAAAGGGTAGTAGATACATGGAATAGCCTTCCAGTGGGAGCAGTAACAGTGATATAGAAAGGGTAGTAGATACCTGGAATAGCCTTCCAGTGGGAGCAGTAACGGTGATATAGAAAGGGTAGTAGATACCTGGAATAGCCTTCCAGTGGGAGCAGTAACAGTGATATAGAAAGGGTAGTAGATACCTGGAATAGCCTTCCAGTGGGAGCAGTAACGGTGATATAGAAAGGGTAGTAGATACCGGCAATAGCCTTCCAGTGGAAGAAGTAACAGCGATATAGAAAGGGTAGTAGATACCGGCAATAGCCTTCCAGTGGAAGAAGTAACAGCGATATAGAAAGGGTAGTAGATACCTGGAATAGCCTTCCAGTGGAAGCAGTAACTGTGATATAGAAAGGGTAGTAGATATCTGGAATAGCCTTCCAGTGAGAGCAGTAACAGTGATATAGAAAGGGTAGTAGATACCGGCAATGGCCTTCCAGTGGAAGAAGTAACAGCGATATAGAAAGGGTAGTAGATACCTGGAATAGCCTTCCAGTGGAAGCAGTAACTGTGATATAGAAAGGGTAGTAGATATCTGGAATAGCCTTCCAGTGGGAGCAGTAACAGCGATATAGAAAGGGTAGTAGATACCTGGAATAACCTTCCAGTGGGAGCAGTAACAGTGATATAGAAAGGGTAGTAGATACCTGGAATAGCCTTCCAGTGGGAGCAGTAACGGTGATATAGAAAGGGTAGTAGATACCTGGAATAGCCTTCCAGTGGGAGCGGTAACAGTGATATAGAAAGGGTAGTAGATACCTGGAATAGCCTCCCAGTGGGAGCAGTAACGGTGATATAGAAAGGGTAGTAGATACCTGGAATAGCCTTCCAGTGGGAGCGGTAACAGAGATATAGAAAGGGTAGTAGATACCGGCAATAGCCTTCCAGTGGAAGAAGTAACAGCGATATAGAAAGGGTAGTAGATATCTGGAATAGCCTTCCAGTGAAAGCAGTAACAGTGATATAGAAAGGGTAGTAGATACCTGGAATAGCCTTCCAGTGGAAGCAGTAACTGTGATATAGAAAGGGTAGTAGATATCTGGAATAGCCTTCCAGTGAAAGCAGTAACAGTGATATAGAAAGGGTAGTAGATACCTGGAATAGCCTCCCAGTGGGAGCAGTAACGGTGATTTAGAAAGGGTAGTAGATATCTGGAATAGCCTTCCAGTGGGAGCAGTAACAGTGATATAGAAAGGGTAGTAGATACCTGGAATAGCCTTCCAGTGGGAGCAGTAACGGTGATATAGAAAGGGTAGTAGATACCGGCAATAGCCTTCCAGTGGAAGAAGTAACAGCGATATAGAAAGGGTAGTAGATACCTGGAATAGCCTTCCAGTGGAAGCAGTAACTGTGATATAGAAAGGGTAGTAGATATCTGGAATAGCCTTCCAGTGAGAGCAGTAACAGTGATATAGAAAGGGTAGTAGATACCTGGAATAGCCTTCCAGTGGGAGCAGTAACAGTGATATAGAAAGGGTAGTAGATACATGGAATAGCCTTCCAGTGGGAGCAGTAACAGTGATATAGAAAGGGTAGTAGATACCTGGAATAGCCTCCCAGTGGGAGCAGTAACGGTGATATAGAAAGGGTAGTAGATACCTGGAATAGCCTTCCAGTGGGAGCAGTAACAGTGATATAGAAAGGGTAGTAGATACCTGGAATAGCCTTCCAGTGGGAGCAGTAACGGTGATATAGAAAGGGTAGTAGATACCGGCAATAGCCTTCCAGTGGAAGAAGTAACAGCGATATAGAAAGGGTAGTAGATACCTGGAATAGCCTTCCAGTGGAAGCAGTAACTGTGATATAGAAAGGGTAGTAGATATCTGGAATAGCCTTCCAGTGAGAGCAGTAACAGTGATATAGAAAGGGTAGTAGATACCGGCAATAGCCTTCCAGTGGAAGAAGTAACAGCGATATAGAAAGGGTAGTAGATACCTGGAATAGCCTTCCAGTGGAAGCAGTAACTGTGATATAGAAAGGGTAGTAGATATCTGGAATAGCCTTCCAGTGAGAGCAGTAACAGTGATATAGAAAGGGTAGTAGATACCGGCAATAGCCTTCCAGTGGAAGAAGTAACAGCGATATAGAAAGGGTAGTAGATACCTGGAATAGCCTTCCAGTGGAAGCAGTAACTGTGATATAGAAAGGGTAGTAGATATCTGGAATAGCCTTCCAGTGAGAGCAGTAACAGTGATATAGAAAGGGTAGTAGATACCGGCAATAGCCTTCCAGTGGAAGAAGTAACAGCGATATAGAAAGGGTAGTAGATATCTGGAATAGCCTTCCAGTGGAAGAAGTAACAGCGATATAGAAAGGGTAGTAGATACCTGGAATAGCCTTCCAGTGGGAGCAGTAACTGTGATATAGAAAGGGTAGTAGATATCTGGAATAGCCTTCCAGTGGAAGAAGTAACAGCGATATAGAAAGGGTAGTAGATACCTGGAATAGCCTTCCAGTGGGAGCAGTAACTGTGATATAGAAAGGGTAGTAGATATCTGGAATAGCCTTCCAGTGAGAGCAGTAACAGTGATATAGAAAGGGTAGTAGATACCGGCAATGGCCTTCCAGTGGAAGAAGTAACAGCGATATAGAAAGGGTAGTAGATACCTGGAATAGCCTTCCAGTGGAAGCAGTAACTGTGATATAGAAAGGGTAGTAGATATCTGGAATAGCCTTCCAGTGGGAGCAGTAACAGCGATATAGAAAGGGTAGTAGATACCTGGAATAGCCTTCCAGTGGGAGCAGTAACAGTGATATAGAAAGGGTAGTAGATACCTGGAATAACCTTCCAGTGGGAGCAGTAACAGTGATATAGAAAGGGTAGTAGATACCTGGAATAGCCTTCCAGTGGGAGCAGTAACGGTGATATAGAAAGGGTAGTAGATACCTGGAATAGCCTTCCAGTGGGAGCGGTAACAGTGATATAGAAAGGGTAGTAGATACCTGGAATAGCCTCCCAGTGGGAGCAGTAACGGTGATATAGAAAGGGTAGTAGATACCTGGAATAGCCTTCCAGTGGGAGCGGTAACAGAGATATAGAAAGGGTAGTAGATACCGGCAATAGCCTTCCAGTGGAAGAAGTAACAGCGATATAGAAAGGGTAGTAGATATCTGGAATAGCCTTCCAGTGAAAGCAGTAACAGTGATATAGAAAGGGTAGTAGATACCTGGAATAGCCTTCCAGTGGAAGCAGTAACTGTGATATAGAAAGGGTAGTAGATATCTGGAATAGCCTTCCAGTGAAAGCAGTAACAGTGATATAGAAAGGGTAGTAGATACCTGGAATAGCCTCCCAGTGGGAGCAGTAACGGTGATTTAGAAAGGGTAGTAGATATCTGGAATAGCCTTCCAGTGGGAGCAGTAACAGTGATATAGAAAGGGTAGTAGATACCTGGAATAGCCTTCCAGTGGGAGCAGTAACGGTGATATAGAAAGGGTAGTAGATACCGGCAATAGCCTTCCAGTGGAAGAAGTAACAGCGATATAGAAAGGGTAGTAGATACCTGGAATAGCCTTCCAGTGGAAGCAGTAACTGTGATATAGAAAGGGTAGTAGATATCTGGAATAGCCTTCCAGTGAGAGCAGTAACAGTGATATAGAAAGGGTAGTAGATACCTGGAATAGCCTTCCAGTGGGAGCAGTAACAGTGATATAGAAAGGGTAGTAGATACATGGAATAGCCTTCCAGTGGGAGCAGTAACAGTGATATAGAAAGGGTAGTAGATACCTGGAATAGCCTCCCAGTGGGAGCAGTAACGGTGATATAGAAAGGGTAGTAGATACCTGGAATAGCCTTCCAGTGGGAGCAGTAACAGTGATATAGAAAGGGTAGTAGATACCTGGAATAGCCTTCCAGTGGGAGCAGTAACGGTGATATAGAAAGGGTAGTAGATACCGGCAATAGCCTTCCAGTGGAAGAAGTAACAGCGATATAGAAAGGGTAGTAGATACCTGGAATAGCCTTCCAGTGGAAGCAGTAACTGTGATATAGAAAGGGTAGTAGATATCTGGAATAGCCTTCCAGTGAGAGCAGTAACAGTGATATAGAAAGGGTAGTAGATACCGGCAATAGCCTTCCAGTGGAAGAAGTAACAGCGATATAGAAAGGGTAGTAGATACCTGGAATAGCCTTCCAGTGGAAGCAGTAACTGTGATATAGAAAGGGTAGTAGATATCTGGAATAGCCTTCCAGTGAGAGCAGTAACAGTGATATAGAAAGGGTAGTAGATACCGGCAATAGCCTTCCAGTGGAAGAAGTAACAGCGATATAGAAAGGGTAGTAGATACCTGGAATAGCCTTCCAGTGGAAGCAGTAACTGTGATATAGAAAGGGTAGTAGATATCTGGAATAGCCTTCCAGTGAGAGCAGTAACAGTGATATAGAAAGGGTAGTAGATACCGGCAATAGCCTTCCAGTGGAAGAAGTAACAGCGATATAGAAAGGGTAGTAGATATCTGGAATAGCCTTCCAGTGGGAGCAGTAACAGCGATATAGAAAGGGTAGTAGATACCTGGAATAGCCTTCCAGTGGGAGCAGTAACAGTGATATAGAAAGGGTAGTAGATACCTGGAATAACCTTCCAGTGGGAGCAGTAACAGTGATATAGAAAGGGTAGTAGATACCTGGAATAGCCTTCCAGTGGGAGCAGTAACGGTGATATAGAAAGGGTAGTAGATACCTGGAATAGCCTTCCAGTGGGAGCGGTAACAGTGATATAGAAAGGGTAGTAGATACCTGGAATAGCCTCCCAGTGGGAGCAGTAACGGTGATATAGAAAGGGTAGTAGATACCTGGAATAGCCTTCCAGTGGGAGCAGTAACAGTGATATAGAAAGGGTAGTAGATACCTGGAATAACCTTCCAGTGGGAGCAGTAACAGTGATATAGAAAGGGTAGTAGATACCTGGAATAGCCTTCCAGTGGGAGCAGTAACGGTGATATAGAAAGGGTAGTAGATACCTGGAATAGCCTTCCAGTGGGAGCGGTAACAGTGATATAGAAAGGGTAGTAGATACCTGGAATAGCCTCCCAGTGGGAGCAGTAACGGTGATATAGAAAGGGTAGTAGATACCTGGAATAGCCTTCCAGTGGAAGAAGTAACAGCGATATAGAAAGGGTAGTAGATACCTGGAATAGCCTTCCAGTGGAAGAAGTAACAGCGATATAGAAAGGGTAGTAGATACCTGGAATAGCCTTCCAGTGGGAGCAGTAACTGTGATATAGAAAGGGTAGTAGATATCTGGAATAGCCTTCCAGTGAGAGCAGTAACAGTGATATAGAAAGGGTAGTAGATACCGGCAATAGCCTTCCAGTGGAAGAAGTAACAGCGATATAGAAAGGGTAGTAGATACCTGGAATAGCCTTCCAGTGGGAGCAGTAACTGTGATATAGAAAGGGTAGTAGATATCTGGAATAGCCTTCCAGTGAGAGCAGTAACAGTGATATAGAAAGGGTAGTAGATACCGGCAATAGCCTTCCAGTGGAAGAAGTAACAGCGATATAGAAAGGGTAGTAGATACCTGGAATAGCCTTCCAGTGGGAGCAGTAACAGCGATATAGAAAGGGTAGTAGATACCTGGAATAGCCTTCCAGTGGAAGCAGTAACAGTGATATAGAAAGGGTAGTAGATACCTGGAATAGCCTTCCAGTGGGAGCAGTAACAGTGATATAGAAAGGGTAGTAGATATCTGGAATAGCCTTCCAGTGGGAGCAGTAACAGCGATATAGAAAGGGTAGTAGATACCTGGAATAACCTTCCAGTGGGAGCAGTAACAGTGATATAGAAAGGGTAGTAGATACCTGGAATAGCCTTCCAGTGGGAGCAGTAACAGTGATATAGAAAGGGTAGTAGATATCTGGAATAGCCTTCCAGTGGAAGCAGTAACAGTGATATAGAAAGGGTAGTAGATACCTGGAATAGCCTTCCAGTGGGAGCAGTAACGGTGATATAGAAAGGGTAGTAGATACCTGGAATAGCCTTCCAGTGGAAGCAGTAACAGTGATATAGAAAGGGTAGTAGATACCTGGAATAGCCTTCCAGTGGGAGCATTAACAGTGATATAGAAAGGGTAGTAGATACCTGGAATAGCCTTCCAGTGGGAGCAGTAACAGTGATATAGAAAGGGTAGTAGATACCTGGAATAGCCTTCCAGTGGGAGCAGTAAAGGCTAACAGTTATATAGGAAGGGTTAGTTTTATTAGGTTATTTTTATCAGAAGCTAATGTGACTAAGATACTGTAGCGGAGCTGCAATATTAAAATCAATATCTCCGCTGGTAGACTGTAGAACATCAAAGAGCAGTCCAGTACAGCAACACAATCCCAATCTCCCAATAACTGGACGATACACAGTTCTGGGAGTCAACTCCTTTTTATTCTGCCACAGCTGGCTTTTTTGCAACTCCCCATACAAGGGGGGTTTCCGTAATTACATTCCAGGGGTTTTCCACTGGTGGACCTTGTTGGAGACTCTTTAATTACATTATCTCCCAGGTACAGAAAATAAACAATATTTCAAACTCTCATAACATACATCGATATTAGTCAGAACTCCACGAAAGATACTGTAACAGAACCCCTGTTATTGCCTGGCCAACAGACTTGAAACATTGTAAACCCCTGGATTTGTTACCATTGTTATATTTAAACATACGAATGGGAAAACGAATGACAATGCTAACCCATTCGTATGAACGAACAAACAGCCGAAAGAGAGACCACCCAGCCCAGGAGTGTGCCGCCAATTACCCTCTTGACTCTGTGCCAGACCGCAAACCGCAAGCATTCTAAGTGGTTCACTGGGTGGCTGTCCATTCGCATGTACGAACACGTGGCGGCGGCCATCTTGTTTTGTCGAACGCGTTCAGCGGTGTTTGATCATCGAGTGTCTGGAACTATTTTCAGACACTCTAACTCCCGAACACCGCTGGGACTTCCAGGACCACTTAGCTTTGCCCAGATTTATACGAACGAGGTGGCGTTCGGCAAAAGTATTGCACGAATGGGGCGGCACACGACCAGCAAAGGCACGAACAATAAAAATAATAACTGTTCTGTATTTTTAACATGCGAAAAGGGACCGGCCGCACCAGCTGAATGTATGGAACTATTTTGGGCAGGAGCCTCGTGTGCGGCCGGGCAGGGATGGGACTTTCAGCTATCTCCTGAACCCCTGAACGGATTCGTATGATTTTTGAATATGTTTGTCTAATTATGCTTGTTCAGAAATGTAACTTTTATTGAAATTGAATGTGTAGTTTTGGTGTTATAAAAATTGGGTAAAAAGTATATTTTTCGCTTGGAGATAATTGAGTTGATACAGCAATTAACTCAATTATCCCCTGTAACGGACCGTTTCACTTACAAGAGGATAAAACCCAGTTTAGGCGATAATCCCCTTTACAGATGCACAGGCAGCTACTGCAAACACCATTCTCCCGACTGGAGACACACGAACACTGAATCCGAGAAACCTTTTAAATTCTCCCAAGCATATGAATGCTGTAGACCATTGAATAGGAACCATACGAATAGGCTTGTAATCCTAGCAGTCAACTGGAACAGCATACAATAAATCCTTCCACCAATAATGAGACGACACTTCACTTTGAGGGTAAAACAGGAACTCTGGACTGGCTCATCCAGCCTGGCTTTTATTTCCAACTCACACATACAGGCCACACCCAGGGGGAGGCATAAAAGAACCAATGACATAGATGTTACCTCCCACACATCCCCTCCCCTTAGTGTGACACATAATCCCATTATGCATACAGTGTAAAATATACTTTTACACAACTTTCATAACTTTAAAGCCATACATCACATTCATATAAAAATACATATCCACAATCAATCCATTCAGGGGAACAACATATTAAAAAATGGCATGGATCAGACCAGGGGTTCAAAAGTTAGTAAAGTATCTTTTAAAACCCCTAGCTTCCCAGCTCAGACTGTCTAATTATCTCCAGCACATAGACAGACTCCATTAACCACATGGTTACAGAAAGACATAAAACACTTTAAAATACAGAAAGTTACTTTTTAACCATAACAACCAGACATTTCACATATCCCCAGATAGCTGGGATCTGCGCGCACAAAACTACCGAATAGCGCGCAGATCCTACTCACACAGTACAATTGCCATGGAGCTAAAGTCTTTCCCATAGTCTTTCATTATATGAATAGGCTCCATGGTATGGCTATCTGGGGTATCACATTCCCATAAAGTCTGGTCCATAGTCCAAAGGCAAGAGGCGGGCAATCAGCCCCCTCCAAGGACACGTGGCGAGGTCGGTTTCGCCACATCCCCCAAGCAGAGGGGGGGAATGTACAGTAATGAATGGGAGTGTTTAACTGTGTAACTGTTTGGTTGCTAAGTTTGTGTCTTCGGTGTCCAACAAGGTCCACGTGGGTGGTAACCTTGTGGGAAAATGTGTATAAAAGAAGTGTTTGTGCTGTCATTAAAACATTTCTGCTTAACCCACAATACGTAGCCTTGTCTCATTATTGAAGGGTACCTGCATCCAGCTAAATCACTAGCTCTTGTAAGAGCTCTGCCTCCCTCTCTGCACTGATCCAGCTGATGGGATATCGTGAATACTCTGCAGCATAGCCTCTTGCCGGGAAAAGGACGTCTCCAATGGCATACACCCCTCCAATAACCTGGGTGGCCGTTACAGATACGTCACCGAATGGCAGGAATCTGAGCGCCAACTCTGTTGAAATACCGCTCAGATCCGTTTGGTAGAATAGGAACGCCATTAGAGTGAAGTTTAGACCGTTCAACCACGAGGTGAAGTCCTAAAATAGTTCCAGATGGTTTTAGGCTTTGACCGGTCTTCTTTTGAGAGTATTCACCATTAAAATAACAAAGGGAACTGTTCGTGTAACACGGGGTCATGTGCCCTGTGTTCGGTAGTTTCTTTCATACGAATACTGCTCTTTATAGGTGAAGGGAAACAAACCCATGAAGGGATGGTAGTTCACCAGTGTTCACGCCGTCGAGTGTCCAATTATAGTTCCATTCACTCGATGACCAAGCACCGCTGTCTGTTCGTGAACAAAGATGGCAGCCGCCACGTGTTCGGTCATACGAACGGCGGCCACCCATCCGACCTCTTAGAACCTTGCGGTTTCTAAGTGTGGATACTGTCAATTGGAGGCACACGATTCCCCTGGGTGGTCTCACTGTTCGGTAGTTTGTTCGACAGACAAACAATATGCCTTTAGTCTGTTCGGGAACCCAAAATTGTCGAACCAACTCAGTCTTGAATACGAATAGGTGGCTGGTTTTGCCACAAATACCATGTGTAGGAGACAACTAACTAAAGAAGACACAGTGAAGTCCATTTTCCTCATCTTAAACACAGAAGAGATAAGAGAACGCAGAAAGCTGACTGACACAGAAAGAGACCGTTGGGGACAGAGTTAGGAGGCCATCGCTAGTTTTCTCACTCTTTCAGAAGATGCTGCAGTCTCTGTTTGAAGCTCTCTTGAATGGAGTCCAGGAGTTCCTGAGAAGACAATATGTAATGAGAACATTGAGATGAAGTTGTTACAGTATGGTTGTATCATAAAATATTATAAAACACTTATATTAACTAGAATTCCTCTTATTCCATAGAACTGGGTCCCTCCAGAGATCCCCATCCTTGTACTCGCATGCATTCTGAGTAACTCTAACTCTAAAAAAGGGTGGGAGGGGGGGAAAGACCCCGGAAAGTGACAGTGACTTTAAGACTAACCAATGAGCATTGAGAACATGGAGGACATATTTTTTTATGAGGGAACACAGGATGGTTAAATGGCCACTATAGTCACCAGAACAACTACAGCTTGATGTACGGTATACAGCTTAATGTATAATATACAGCTTGATGTACGGTATACAGCTTAATGTACGGTATACAGCTTAATGTACGGTATACAGCTTAATGTATTGCATACAGCTTAATGTACGGTATACAGCTTATTGTATAATATACAGCTTAATGTACGTTATACAGCTTAATGTGTAATATACAGCTCAATGTACAGTATACAGCTTAATGTATTGTATACAGCTTAATGTACGGTATACAGCTTATTGTATAATATACAGCTTAATGTACGGTATACAGCTTATTGTATAATATACAGCTTAATGTACAGTATACAGCTTAATGTATAATAATGTACGGTATACAGCTTAATGTATAATATACAGCTTAATGTATAATAATGTACGGTATACAGCTTAATGCTTAATGTACAGTATGCAGCTTGTTGTATAATATACAGCGTGTGTGTGTGTGTGTGTGTTTTAATACATGTTTGTATTCCTGACCCTATATTGTTCCTTTAAACTGAATAGATCAGAGAACTAATAGACAACATTAGAGAAAAGAATACAATTAAAAACCACATGTTAACAGAAACTTTAGTGATTAGTGTTTACTGGGTAAATATGGGACAATAGGAGGGAGCCTACAAGTATTAAAAGCAGCCAATGAGGTGAGAGCACTAAGGAACAAACATAAAGCTGGAATATACAAACATGCAACAAGTGTAAGCAGACAAGAACGGACGGAAACTGATAGGAAACATAAATGAATAGGATGTTACAAAGTAGAAAATATATAGAGAATATATATAGTTATTGGGTGCTGCTATACCCAAGTTTATTGCCACTAAATATACCGGTACTTAAAATACAGTAAACGAAATATGGGAAAGGTGAAAGCGCACAACCAAAAGGGAAATAAAAGTGGTTACCTGCAGTTGGATATATTAACCGGTAACTGCTTAGTAGATAATCCATTATTTTATATAGAGAGGGTATGTTCAAATGTACACGATACAGATTGCCTATACAAAAAATATACAACAAAACATAGTGTAATCTGTATAAAATTCCAAATATAAAAGAAATATGAGCTAGAACCACTCACACTTTTTAGAGCCGTTTGGAAGTTGGCTCAGAACTTAAAACGCCTTTTATGTCACTTTCCAGGACATTCAGCAAGCCCTCCTTCTCTCAGATAGGTCCAGTAATTGTAGTGGCCATTCAAGAAGAGATTGGAGTCAGGAGTAGAAAGTATGAAGATATAAAATTTATTACATAAAAAATAATAAAATAAAGTATGTATAACGCGTTTCAACCAATTGTATATGGTCTTCCTCAGGTGCTGTTCAACATAACAATGACATAACAATGACAACAGTATTTATATAGGTTGGTATTGATAGTAAATTGCATTATCCTCTACACATGTAGCACTTAATTACATTTATCCATTTAGAATTACGTACTCTAATCCCAAAAGGTCTTAATATAGACTTTGAGATTAATACGATTTTGTAACATATTTGAGTTTTTATATTTATATCATTATTCTTATTGGGCATTTTAGACATTTTTTTCTGGGCTTATATGTTTTCTATCATTTTTTTTATAATTTATTATTATATGTATATGTTGTAGATAGGTATCTTCTTGTATATATGTATTCAATTCTTAAGTATGAAATCTATCTTAATTATGACTATATTCAGGGATATTTTACAAGTCTTTGTTCCCTTTTTCTTTTATTTATATATATGTCTCTTTGACTAATATATGGGACTATTACCACTTCCAAAATGGCTACTTCGGATATGGGGAGAGACCAATAAGAATTTTGAATGATTTCTGAAAAAGAGCGGACACTTTGTTATGATCGGACTCAACCGGACGTGACGTGATGCACCGGAGTTCGGAATGAGAACGTCACAGGAAGTGACGCGACGGCCGGGCAAAGATGACTCTTAGCTCCCTGATCTTTCCGGGACACCCACGAGTGAATTATCTCGTGAGGGCGATCCCGGATAGAGAGAAGAGCTTCTCTATAACGTTCATGTATGCCGTTTTTTATGTATTGTTTGCTCTGTTATATTTTACAGATTGAGGATGGTGGTACATTGTGTGATATGTCCGGACCGGATGTGTGGTCATATTGGAGGTGGCATCACATATCCGGTTCGGACCATATAAGGAGATAAATGTAATTAAGTGCTACATGTGTAGAGGATAATGCAATTTAGTATCAATACCAACCTATATAAATACTGTTGTCATTGTTATGTTGAACAGCACCTGAGGAAGACCATATACAATTGGTTGAAACGCGTTATGCATACTTTATTTTATTATTATTTTTTATGTAATAAATTTTATATCTTCATACTTTCTACTCCTGACTCCAATCTCTTCTTGAATGGCCACTACAATTACTGGACCTATCTGAGAGAAGGAGGGCTTGCTGAATGTCCTGGAAAGTGACATAAAAGGCGTTTTAAGTTCTGAGCCAACTTCCAAACGGCTCTAAAAAGTGTGCGTGGTTCTAGCTCATATTTCTTTTATATTTGGAATTTTATACAGATTACACTATGTTTTGTTGTATATTTTTTATATTTTTTGTATAGGCAATCTGTATTGTGTACATTTGAACATACCCTATCTATATAAAATAATGGATTATCTACTAAGCAGTTACCGGTTAATATATCCAACTACAGGTAACCACTTTTATTTCCCTTTTGGTTGTGCACTTTTACCTTTCCCATATTTCATAAATTAATAGGACTCCAATAGCAAATTATAGAATAGAGATTACCATGTGATTGTCTATCATTGAATAAAGACCTTCAGAGAAGCAATCCAGGCATTCCTACAGAGGAAACACAAAAGACAAATAAAGTGAGGAAACCTACACACTGAAACGGAAGCCACCATTTCCTTGTCTCATGGAGGGGCCTGCAGGTCAACCTCCTTCCCACCGACTATGGGCCCTGGCCTGTAACGGGGTTCTGATTCTGAGGGACAGGAACACGGGGGCCAATCGGACTTCACCCCCCTCGGTTCGGGTTTACCATGTTTCCCCCTCTCAGGACTGCAGAGCTCTGTTAAGATATTGGGGTTCAGTGTTTTGGAAGGGGGTTTTGCAGACTGTTGCACCTGGTTACATTCATAGCAGAGTTTGTTTTATTGTGCAAGTTTCCTGGCAGCATGGAGGATACAGGATTATGTAGGTTGATGTGATAATCCCTCCCTGCTGTGAGTTATCAATCAGTTCCTGTATCACCTCCAGACTGCTAGATGCCAGGACGGAATTGATTGTACTGTTGTTTCCTGTTTGGAGGGACATTTGGTATGAATGTCTGTGCTTGTTTCCCTTATAAAGAAGTTCCTGTTTGACCATCAAGCACTGAGCACCGGTTGTCTCCTCTCCCTGAAACTCACACTGCTCTGGCGGTACCTTCAGGGTATATCGTGACAGAATGGAGCTGAGCAGGTACTGGTACTCCTGCTCCAGATCCCATTCCCTGATGGCCAATTGAATCAGGTCTGGTCCTAGGTCATCAGCCATAGGGAGATCCAGCACGGCTTCTCTGTAGTCATGTGTTACAAGAGCTCTACAGACTGCTACAATATTACTCCTTTCTGTTTCCACAAGGAACCTTGTTTTGGTATTTTAACTTTGTAGCCTAATCCCCGAACCGTTATCCCGACTCATTCGTGTATCCGAACGACGGACCACTCGGCCCCTGGCGTGTGCCGTCACTTAACCCTTGTCACCTTTCAAATACCTGAACAGCCGACCACCCTACGAGTGGTGTGTGCCTCTAATTAACCGCCAAGGAAGCTGCGGTCTGCGGTTAGCCACAGCCTAATTGACGGTCCCAGGGCATTCACGTTCGTGCACCATTTCCCGAACAAAAACTACCGAAAGACTCTCGAACGAGGACCACCTACATCCTGGCGTGTGGCCTCAATTAGAATGTTGGTTTTGCGGTTAACCGCTGTTTAAGTACCCCCTTCCTGGCGGTCTCCGTTCGTTTCCAGAACGGCTGGGACAACCATCATGAGAGCGGGGATTCGTGTAAATACTTGGCGGCCACTCGCTCCATGAGTTCAGGTCGAGCTCCCGCTGCCCATTGACCAACCTGAAAACATGGCCGCCATCTCGTGTTCGGGACAAAAGACACGAACTGATTTTATATTGATGAGACTAGCTATACCGTTCGTGAGTTCTGAGCGCTATTTGACTATCTGCTGCACTCAGATCTGGGCTACATAATGAACGGTAGAATGCATGAATTGTCTATTAAAGTGTTAAAGTTATGTATTTTTATACTGTTTTATATGTTGCAATAAAACGTGGGATTTTGGGCGCTTGGAGATAATGACATTGTCATAACCGTTGGATTCATTATCTCCAAGCTGGGCGGTAACAATTTCAAAAGATACATTGTGTTTCTATTGGTTAACTGCTTGCATTGTCCCTGTATCCCATCAGGTCCAGAGGGGGCTGTTTCGCATTAATAGCGATGCCTGTGTGCCATTAAATCCGGTTCTTTCTTGACCCTCAAATCGCAGCCTCGACTTGTTTTGTGGGGAAAAGGGTATCCTAGATGTACCATAGCTAGTGGGATTATTCTGCATTAATCTTGTTTCTAGTACTGGATACATCTCAGCATATGTCTGCTCTGGCTTCCACTAAGCTGCTACAGGGTCTTGGTTTGTGGCCGCACCAGGGGGTGTGCGGTTACCCTGCACCTGGCCCTACTGATCCACTTTCACGCTTAAGACTCCGCTCATCTCCACATCAGGCACAGGGGTCCCGGTCTCCGGACTGCCACCCTGACAACTTTGGAGTATGCTGATTCTGAAAATGTACGTTTTATGTGAATGGGATGTATACTTTTAGAGTTATGAATATTGTGTAAAACTGTGTATTTTCCTGGGGAGGATTCTGCTGGTATGAATGGGAGTGTTTTACTGTGTATTACGTGTTTATTAGTTGTTTTCCAAAACCCTGTGGGTGCTACTAATGTGTATATAAGCACAATAAACCCACAGCTCTGTCTGTTCCTGCTTCACCCTCAACACGGAGCCTTGTCTCGTTCTTTGGGGGATTTATTGTATGCTGTTCCAGTTTGACTGCTAGGAGTGCAAACCTTTCGTATGGTTTTTCCTATTCGTCTGTTTACAGCATTCGTATGTTTGAGAGCATTCGTATGCTTTTTAGGTTCGGTGGATTGGTGTCTACAGTAGCTGCATGTATATCTGGAAGGGAATATCTCCTAAACAGCTGTTAACCCCTTTTATGCCCGGGGTGCCGTTACAATGTCTGTTGGAAAATAGAGAAGCCATCCAACCCAGTGAGAATATTATTTCGGTAAGTCTGTGCTCAGAAGACCAAGGATTTTGTTTTGATTTATTTTGTTATACGTTTCTGTACCTGATGAATTTTGAAGCCACAATGAAAAGCACAAGCCATTTTACCATATTCTGCGTGTGAAGTGTCTCTGGAGCTTGAAATGCCTGCGTGTAACACCCTGATCCCAGGACCTGGTACCAAGGGAAGGAGTACTTTTGTCATAACACCTATTCTCCTATGGGATAGTGCTTTGCTCTCTCCTCCAGCTCTGCTTCACTCCTACTTGATATTTCCTATCCTAATGTTTCTAATACCCCACCTCCTATAGACTGTAAGCTCATTTGAGCAGGGTCCTCTTCAACCTATTATTCCTGTAAGTTTTCTTGTAATTGTCTTATTTATTGTTACATCCCCCCCTCTCAAAATATTGTAAAGCGCTACGGAATCTGTTGGCGCTATATAAATGGCAATAATAATAATAATAATAATAATAATATAACTGTACATCAACCACTTCTAACAGAGTACCACCTTGCCTTAACCTTAACCAATCACCTGGGCGCCTGTCTTCCCTCTCGTACTTACCACCAAAATGGCCTCATGTAAACGTAATGCTACTACCTGTCTATTGGCTCAGTGGGCAATGTCCATTAATCTATACTAGTGATTAGTGTTGTCGTGAATCCGAAATTTTCGGTTCGCGAACGGCGAACCCGAACTTCCGCAAATGTTCGCGAACCGGCGAACCGCGCGAACCGCCATTGACTTTAATGGGCAGGCGAATTTTAAAACCAACAGGGACTCTTTCTGGCCACAAAAGTGATGGAAAAGTTGTTTCAAGGGGACTAACACCTGGACTGTGGCATGCCGGAGGGGGATCCATGGCAAAACTCCCATGGAAAATTACACAGTTGATGCAGAGTCTGCTTTTAATCCATAAAGGGCAGAAATCACCTAACATTGACACCTGTCCTCAAAGCCCCTGATACACACTGACACAGAGCAGAATAGAGACTGTTCCCCCTACATAGGGTCACTTGGCAGATATGGATTGACACCTGTCCTCAGAGACCATGATACACACTGACACAGAGCAGAATAGGGACTGTTCCCCCTACATAGGGTCACTTCGCAGATATGGATTGACACCTATCCTAATGATCCCTAATACACACTGACACAGAGCAGAATAGAGACTGTTCCCCCTACATAGGGTCACTTGGCAGATATGGATTGACACCTGTCCTCAAAACCCCTGATACACACTGACACAGAGCAGAATAGAGACTGTTCCCCCTACATAGGGTCACTTGGCAGATATGGATTGACACCTGTCCTCAAAACCCCTGATACACACTGACACAGAGCAGAATAGAGACTGTTCCCCCTACATAGGGTCACTTGGCAGATATGGATTGACACCTGTCCTCAAAACCCCTGATACACACTGACACAGAGCAGAATAGAGACTGTTCCCCCTACATAGGGTCACTTGGCAGATATGGCGGGGTCGTGGGAGGGGGAGGATGACTTTCACCTCTTCCCCTGTTAGATTCCCGTTGTGCTGTGACATCACCCTTATACGCTGTGTAAAGCAAACTATTTAATTTGATCAGCATGGCCACTTGAGTTTTTATAGTTTTCACGCTGCTTGTAGTTTATATATGGTTCACAAAAATCAAACAAACGATAAAGTAAACATGTAAGGATTCAGAATATTCTTTCAAACCCTTACACATTGTGTGTACGTATTTTTTGTCTTAAGTTTGTGGCTTTAAAGAGGTTCACGTTGTTTCTATGATGTGCATAACATGTTCTTGTAAATGTTTGTTAAATTTTTCCTGGAATTGTAATTTTTGAATCTGAATAAAGATAGTCAAATCCCTGATACACACTGACACAGAGCAGAATAGGGACTGTTCCCCCTACATAGGGTCACTTGGCAGATATGGATTGACACCTATCCTAATGATCCCTGATACACACTGACACAGAGCAGAATAGAGACTGTTCCCCCTACATAGGGTCACTTGGCAGATATGGATTGACACCTGTCCTCAAAACCCCTGATACACACTGACACAGAGCAGAATAGGGACTGTTCCCCCTACATAGGGTCACTTGGCAGATATGGATTGACACCTGTCCTCAAAACCCCTAATACACACTGACACAGAGCAGAATAGGGAATGTTCTTCCTACATAGGGTCACTTGGCAGATATGGATTGACACCTGTCCTCAAAACCCCTGATACACACTGACACAGAGCAGAATAGAGACCGGGGGTCTAGTAGCGTGGACACCCAGCACAGGTTGTTCTCCTTCAGCCTTTTTATACGAGGGTCCCTCAACAGGCACGACAGCATGAAAGACCCCATTTGCACAAGGTTGGATGCCGAGCTACTCATTTCCCGTTCCTCCTCCTCACACAGAGCAGAATCAGGACTGTTCCCCCTACATAGGGTCACTTGGCAGATATGGATTGACACCTATCCTAATGATCCCTGATACACACTGACACAGAGCAGAATAGAGACTGTTCCCCCTACATAGGGTCACTTGGCAGATATGGATTGACACCTGTCCTCAAAACCCCTGATACACACTGACACAGAGCAGAATAGAGACCGGGGGTCTAGTAGCGTGGACACCCAGCACAGGTTGTTCTCCTTCAGCCTTTTTATACGAGAGTCCCTCAACAGGCACGACAGCATGAAAGACCCCATTTGCACAAGGTTGGATGCCGAGCTACTCATTTCCCGTTCCTCCTCCTCACACAGAGCAGAATAGGGACTGTTCCCCCTACATAGGGTCACTTGGCAGATATGGATTGACACCTGTCCTCAAAGCCCCTGATACACACTGACACAGAGCATAAAAGGGACTGTTCCCCCTACATAGGGTCACTTGGCAGATATGGACTGACACCTGTCCTCAAAACCCCTGATACACACTGACACAGAGCAGAATAGGGACTGTTCCTCCTACATAGGGTCACTTGGCAGATATGGATTGACACCTGTCCTCAAAACCCCTGATACACACTGACACAGAGCAGAATAGGGACTGTTCCCCCTACATAGGGTCACTTGGCAGATATGGAGTGACACCTATCCTCAAAACCCCTGATACACACTGACACAGAGCAGAATAGAGACTGTTCCCTGTCCACAGAGACCATGATACACACTGACACAGAGCAGAATAGAGACTGTTCCCCCTACATAGGGTCACTTGGCAGGTATGGATTGACACCTGTCCTCAAAGCCCCTGATACACACTGACACAGAGCAGAATAGAGACTGTTCCCTGTCCACAGAGTCCATGATACACACTGACACAGAGCAGAATAGAGACTGTTCCCCGTCCACAGAGACCATGATACACACTGACACAGAGCAGAATAGAGACTGTTCCCCCTACATAGGGTCACTTGGCAGGTATGGATTGACACCTGTCCTCAAAGCCCCTGATACACACTGACACAGAGCAGAATAGAGACTGTTCCCTGTCCACAGAGACCATGATACACACTGACACAGAGCAGAATAGAGACTGTTCCCCGTCCACAGAGACCATGATACACACTGACACAGAGCAGAATAGAGACTGTTCCCCCTACATAGGGTCACTTGGCAGTTATGGATTGACACCTGTCCTCAAAGCCCCTGATACACACTGACACAGAGCAGAATAGAGACTGTTCCCTGTCCACAGAGACCATGATACACACTGACACAGAGCAGAATAGAGACTGTTCCCCGTCCACAGAGACCATGATACACACTGACACAGAGCAGAATAGAGACTGTTCCCCGTCCACAGAGACCATGATACACACTGACACAGAGCAGAATAGGGACTGTTTCCCCTACATAGGGTCACTTGGCAGGTATGGATTGACACCTGTCCTCAAAGCCCCTGATACACACTGACACAGAGCAGAATAGAGACTGTTCCCTGTCCACAGAGTCCATGATACACACTGACACAGAGCAGAATAGAGACTGTTCCCCGTCCACAGAGACCATGATACACACTGACACAGAGCAGAATAGAGACTGTTCCCTGTCCACAGAGTCCATGATACACACTGACACAGAGCAGAATAGAGACTGTTCCCCGTGCACAGAGACCATGATACACACTGACACAGAGCAGAATAGAGACTGTTCCCCGTCCACAGAGACCATGATACACACTGACACAGAGCAGAATAGGGACTGTTACCCCTACATAGGGTCACTTGGCAGGTATGGATTGACACCTGTCCTCAAAGCCCATGATACACACTGGGGGGAGCTACTGTCCTCCCCAACCCCTGCGCGGTGGGTGGGGGCCATAAATCACAATGGGGGGACCTACTGTCCTCCCCCCCTCGGCCCCCACCCCTGCGCGGTGGGTGGGGGCCATAATTCACAATGGGGGGGCCTACTTTCCTCCCCCCCGGTTCCATCCCTGCGCGGTGGGTGGGAGGCATAAATCACAATGGGACGGACCTACTGATAGGAGTGGAGTATTGTTCATATCAGTTTAATACCTTCCGCGTCTCCTATCAGTGGACGTGTATATGGCAGCCATTTTAGGAACCGCACACCTGGGACCCGAGCAAGGTCACCTCGTTCAAGCTGCTCTGGTTCCTTGATGAGCCAGCTGCCCGTGAGTTAACATGTCCCGTGGAGAAGCACTCTGTCCTGTAAAGCCTCACTACAAAAAAATTAAATAAATAACAGCACTCGGAGTGGTGAGTTTAGTAAATGTTCATATCAGTTTAATACCTTCCGCGTCTCCTATCAGTGGACATGTATATGGCAGCCATATTAGGAACCGCACACCTGGGACCCGAGCAAGGTCACCTCTTTCAACAGGCGACATGATTTGGCCCTGTAAAACGATCCTGGATATTCTCTACAATTTCTATGGATATGGCATTGATTTATGTAACAGGGAGATGGAAGAAGATGCTTGGTCGGTCCTCTTACTTGAAATTTGGGGCACTGCGCGGGCAAGCTAATGTGCCACCAGATAGGAGTGGTGAGTTTAGTATTGTTCATATCAGTTTAATACCTTCCGCGTCTCCTATCAGAGGAAATGTATATGGCAGCCATTTTAGGAACCGCACACCTGGGACCCGAGCAAGGTCACCTCTTTCAACAGGCGACATGATTTGGCCCTGTAAAACTATCCTGGATATTCTCTACAATTTCTATGGATATGGCATTGATTTATGTAACAGGGAGATGGAAGAAGATGCTTGGTCGGTCCTCTTACTTGAAATTTGGGGCACTGCGCGGGCAAGCTAATGTGCCACCAGATAGGAGTGGTGAGTTTAGTATTGTTCATATCAGTTGAATACCTTCCGCGTCTCCTATCAGTGGACGTGTAAATGGCAGAGATTTTTAATTGTTGAATCACCTCCCCTTTTTAGGCCAAGGTGGGAAGATGCTTAGACCACTGGTATATTGGTGCCATCTTGGAGGATTTTTTTTGGTTTGGTTTTTGAAGCCACAGTGCTGCACCAGTGGGCCTAAAAATTAGGCATGTACACATGCCTGAAAAATTTGGTATTGTTGCAGCCGCTGCTGTAGCAGCGGCCAGAAAAATTGATGTTTGTTTCACAGGCAGAAAGTGCCCTAAAACATGGCGGCTTGAACCCTAGTTAGTGGCGGATAAGTCACGCAAGTCAAACGTCATTCAGAGCTAAAATACAGCAGCGTGTGGACCATTTTTAGCCCAAGGCAGCTCATCTCATCAGGCCTTTTTTAATCGAATGTATCGCCCAGTGTCAGTCCCTTCGGGATCCATCCCTCATTCATCTTAATAAAGGTGAGGTAATCTAGACTTTTTTGACCTAGGCGACTTCTCTTCTCAGTGACAATACCTCCTGCTGCACTGAAGGTCCTTTCTGACAGGACACTTGAAGCGGGGCAGGCCAGAAGTTCTATCGCAAATTGGGATAGCTCAGGCCACAGGTCAATCCTGCACACCCAGTAGTCAAGGGGTTCATCGCTCCTCAGAGTGTCGATATCTGCAGTTAAGGCGAGGTTGTCTGCTACCTGTCGGTCGAGTCGCTCTCTGAGGGTGGATCCCGAAGGGCTGTGGCGATGCGTAGGACTTAAAAAGGTCCGCATGTCCTCCATCAACAACACGTCTTTAAAGCGTCCTGTCCTTGCCGGCGTGGTCGTGGGAGGAGGAGGATGACTTCCACCTCTCCCCCTGTTAGATTCCCGTTGTGCTGTGACATCACCCTTATACGCTGTGTAAAGCATACTTTTTAATTTATTTTGCAAATGCTGCATCCTTTCCGACTTGTTGTAATTCGGTAACATTTCCGCCACTTTCTGCTTATACCGGGGGTCTAGTAGCGTGGACACCCAGTACAGGTCGTTCTCCTTCAGCCTTTTTATACGAGGGTCCCTCAACAGGCAGGACAGCATGAAAGACCCCATTTGCACAAGGTTGGATGCCGAGCTACTCATTTCCCGTTCCTCCTCCTCACTGATGTCATTGAAGGTATGTTCTTCCCCCCAGCCACGTACAACACCACGGGTACCAGATAGGTGACAACGAGCACCCTGGGATGCCTGTTGTGTTTGGTCTTGCTCCTCCTCCTCCTCCTCAAAGCTACATTCCTCCTCTGACTCCTCTTCCTCACAATCCTCTTCCAGCGTTGCCGCAGGTCCAGCAAGCGATGCTGATAAGGCTGTTTCTGGTGGTGATGGTGACCACAACTCTTCCTCTTTCTCTTCACGCTCATCTACAGCCTGATCCAGCACTCTTCGCAGGGCACGCTCCAGGAAGAAAACAAATGGTATGATGTCGCTGATGGTGCCTTCGTTGCGACTGACTAGGTTTGTCACCTCCTCAAAAGGACGCATGAGCCTACAGGCATTGCGCATGAGCGTCCAGTAACGTGGCAAAAAAAATCCCAGCTCCCCAGAGGCTGTCCTAGCACCCCGGTCATACAAATATTCATTAACAGCTTTTTCTTGTTGGAGCAGGCGGTCGAACATTAGGAGTGTTGAATTCCAACGTGTAGGGCTGTCGCAAATCAAGCGCCTCACTGGCATGTTGTTTCGCCGCTGGATATCGGCAAAGTGAGCCATGGCCGTGTAGGAACGCCTGAAATGGCCACACACCTTCCTGGTGTGTTCCTTCAGGACGTCCTGTAAGCCTGTGTACTTATGAACAAAGCGTTGTACGATCAGATTACACACATGTGCCATGCACGGCACATGTGTCAACTTGCCCAACTTCAATGCCGCTATCAAATTTTTTCCGTTGTCACACACCACTTTGCCGATATCCAGTTGCTGCGGAGTCAGCCACTTTTCCACCTGTGCGTTCAGGGCGGACAGGAGTGCTTGTCCGGTGTGACTCTCTGCTTTCAAGCAAGTCAAACCCAAGACGGCGTGACACTGCCATATCCGGGATGTGGAATAGTACCTGGGGAGCTGGGGGGGGTGCCGTTGATGTGGAGCAAGACGCAGCAGCACAAGAGGACTCAGCCGAGGAGGTTATGGAAGAGGATGGAGTAGGAGGAGTAGAGGAGGTGGCAGCAGGACTGCCTGCAATTTGTGGCGGTGTCACCAACTCCTCTGCAATGCCACGCATTCCTTGCTTGTCAGCCATCAGCAGGTTTACCCAATGCGCAGTGTAGGTGATATACCTGCCCTGACCATGCTTTGCAGACCAGGTATCAGTGGTCAGATGGACCCTTGCCCCAACACTGTGTGCCAGACATGCCATGACTTCCTTTTGCACAATCGAGTACAAGTTGGGGATTGCCTTTTGTGAAAAGAAATTCCGGCCGGGTACCTTCCACTGCGGTGTCCCAATAGCTACAAATTTTTTGAACGCCTCAGACTCAACCAGATTGTATGGTAAAAGCTGGCGGGCTAATAGTTCGGACAAGCCAGCTGTCAGACGCTGGGCAAGGGGGTGACTTGGTGACATTGGCTTCTTACGCTCAAACATGTCCTTAACAGACACATGACTGTGGGCAGATGAGCGGGAACTGCTCAAGGCGGGTGATGGACAGGGCCGGATTAAGAGCACAGTGGGCCTGGTGCTGACAATTATGATAGGCCTAATTACGGAATCTTATCGACCAAAAACACTAAACCAGTCATACTTCCCAAGCATCATGTATCTGATGGAGATGGTGCTGGAGGGAAACTCATAGGATACAGCTATAAGAAAACACATACTCTATGCTAATCTCTCTCTAATTTATGCTTTCATCTTTCAAGTAAATCCATAACCCATAACAGCAGTGTCCAGTGAAGCAGGAAGTCAATGGGCACGGTAAAAAGGTGTGCCACTGCGAATCACGTGACCAGACCTGCCAAAAGGGGTGAACATGCCCAAAAAGGGAGCATGTTTGTCCAAAGAATTGGAAGGTCAGCCTGGCATTAATGCATGTCAGGCTGCCTGCCAATCCTGCAGGCTGTCCAACTAAGGGCATACTATGCAGGCAGCACCCTGAGCTTGACATAAATGCGTCTAATGATGCGCTCACTCCATGCTTTCTAAGGACTGTCCCCTAGCACTCGCTGGTCCACTAGTCTCCTTACCTTCTTACTAGAAGGCAGAAGTTCCTGGTATAAAGTCTGAGACAGAGAAAAGGTGTATGCAGTGAGTGTAGAATAAAGGGGACATGCCACAGTGTTAGAGAGACCAACGTCTGCATTACCTAAACTAATTTTATTGTCAGCCCGTCCACACAAGTTTTATTCCCATACATCCCTCTTAAGCTTCCAAACTTAAAGGGACACTATAGTCACCAGAACAACTACAGCTTATTGTATTTGTTCTGGTAAGTAGAATCATTCCATTCAAGCTTTTTGCAGTAAACACTGTCTTTTCAGAGAAAATAACTCTAGTGGCCGCTCCTTAGATGGCTGCTAGAGGTGCTTCCTGGGGCAGTACTGCCTAGTGTGCAGCACTGCCATTCAGTGTCTCCACCCTCTGCATGCAGAAACTGAACTTTCCTCATAGAGATGCATTGATTCAATTTATCTTTATGAGGAGATGCTGATTGCCCAGGGCTATGTTGGACTTGAATTTTTCCCTTTAAAAAGTTAAGACAAAGGGAAGAGAGGGGCTAAGTCAAAGAATCGGGGGAAGTGAGCAGTGGAGGCGATCGTAAGAAGTCAGGATCGCAGGCTAAGAAAGAAAAGCAGAGTCAGAGCGAGAAATCCAAACAAGTTCCTGAGACTACCTACTCATATGATGAGAATATCTACCTAACTGGTAATTATACTGGTTTCATTTAATTAATCTAAATTAATTAAAATTGTCTAATAGCATGATATATGACTGGATAAATCACGATCAGTTTTCGATATTTAGAAATCTTAGTTAACTAAGAAATATATAGTTATAACCATTCCATTCTGCAGAAGGAATTAGAATAATTATGTATTAATGTGACATATCACATGTTAGCATATCGTGATATTTATCCAGGTGTATTGATTGGCTATAAAATAAGATAAAATATCTGTTTAGGCAAGTTAAAATTCAGCTTGTAGAATCGGGTAGATTATTTTTATTGGATGGTTCCAGGAAATTACTAATGAGCTGGTTTAGATGTTGTGTTAATTAAAATTACATGAAATAGGATAATATATCCCTAGAAGGACCTAACCAGCATTGAATGTTATTCTAACTGCTAGCTAAAGTTTTATAGCTGTTCGCTGGAAGCTTTCTCTCTGTGAAACTTTCACTTTCTTTCTCTGTGAAGCACCGTCATAAATATTGTCTTGACAATTGACTGTGTTAACCATTGGAATGTGTATTGCCATTGTATTGCATACTATGTTATACTAAATATTCATTGATTATTATCACGCATGTTACATATTATTATTTAAATTGTCACAATAAATTGTATCTATTTTTATAACAAATTGTGATTTTTATTTGTATGGAATACATTTCACTTACATCATAACGAATCTTTGGGATCTGAGAATTCAAATAGTGGGCAATTCTCAACTGTTTACTATTATTATCCCATAAATATCCCCACAACTCGCTGGTCCACTTGTCTCCTTACCTTCTTACTAGCAGGTAGAAGTTCCTGGTGTATAGTCTGAGACAGAGAAAATGTGTATGTAGTGAGTGTAGAATAAAGGGGACATGCCACAGTGTTAGAGATACCAACATCTGAATTACCTAAACTAATTTTATTGTCAGACAGTCCACACAAGTTTTGTTCCCATACATCCCTCTTAAGCTTCCAAACTTAAAGGGACACTATAGTAACCAGAACAACTACAGCTTATTGTATTTGTTCTGGTAAGTAGAATAATTCCATTCAGGCCTTTTGCAGTAAACACTCTGTCTTTTCAGATAAAATAACTCCACTGGCCACTCCTTAGATGGCTGCTAGAGGTGCTTCCTGGGGCAGTACTGCCTATTGTGCAGCACTGCTATTCAGTGTCTCCACCCTCTGCATGTAGACACTGAACTTTTCTCATAGAGATGCATTGATTCAATTTATCTTTATGAGGAGATGCTGATTGGCCAGGGCTATGTTAGGCTTGTGCTGGCTCTGCCCCTGATCTGCCTAGTTTACAGTCTCAGCCAATCCTATGGGGAAGTATTGTAATTTGCTCAGACCACCACTTCTAATGATGTCAGCAGACAGTCTGTTTACATGCAGAGCCAGCAGCTGCAGACTTGAATACAAGTAATATTTTACTATATTTAGGGAGGCAAGAAGGGGCCAGGGTGGTGGTTTTAACATAATAGGGTCAGAAATACATGATTGTGTTCCTGACCCTATAGTGCTCCTTTAAGCAAGAGTATGTGAAGAGTAGTTAAGGTTGCCACCTTTCTTGGAAAAAAAATACCAGCCTTAATCATTTGTATAATTAATTAGTTAAGCGTGACATCACATGATGTAAATCACAAGGAGTGACATCAGAGAAAATTCTGTAAAATCACCAACAAACTACTCACAGTTTTACATAGTTACATAGTTACATAGTTACATAGTTACATAGCTGAAAAGAGACTTGCGTCCATCAAGTTCAGCCTTCCTCACATATGTTTTTAGCTGTTGATCCAAAAGAAGGCAAAAAAAAAAACCAGTTTGAAGCACTTCCAATTTTGCAACAAGCTAGGAAAAATTCCTTCTTGACCCCAGAATGGCAGTCAGATTTATCCTTAGATCAAGCAGTTATTATCCTACATTGAAAGATTATATCCTTGAATATTCTGTTTTTGCAAGTATGCATCTAGTAGCTGTTTGAACATCTGTATGGACTCTGATAAAACCACTTCTTCAGGCAGAGAATTCCACATCCTGATTGTTCTTACAGTAAAAAAACCTTTCCTTTGCCTTAGACGAAATCTTCTTTTTTCTAGTCTAAACGCATGACCTCGTGTCCTATGTAAAGTGATTCTGCTGTATAGATGGATTGCTCCCAGTGTCTCCCTGTCTCCCAGTGTCTCAGTCTCGAAAGTCACCCAGTGTCTCAGTGTCCCTATGTATCACAGTGTCAGTGTCCCCATGTCGCCCAGTGTCTGTGTCCCCATTTCTCCCAGTGTCCCAATGTCTCAGTGTGTCCCCATGTCACTAGGATACTAGAGACATGGGGACACTAGAGACATGGGGACACTGAGAGACCCGGGGAAACTGGGAGACAGGGGGACACGGAGACTGTAACGGATCACCTGGCACCCCGACTTGGTACCTCCGTTAATGGATGCTCCTAGTGCTTCCTGAGGGCTCCAAGCACTCTGGCAGACACCATAATCACCGAATCCAAGAAACCTTTAAATTCTCCCAAGCGTATGAATGCTGTAGACCATTGAATAGGAACCATACGAATAGACTTGTACCCCTAGCAGTCAACTGGAACAGCATACAATAAATCCTTCCCCCAATAATGAGACGACACATCACTTTGAGGTTAAAACAGGAACTCTGGACTGGCTCATCCAGCCTGGCTTTTATTACACTAATCCACATACAGGCCACACCCAGGGGGAGGCATAAAATAACCAATCACATACATGGTTCAGCCCACACATCCCCTCCCCTCAGATAACATTAAACTCAATTATCCGGTACACTTTTTCAGCCAAGTTCTGGATGTACCCCAAAACCCGGGGGTACACCTTTAAATCCAGCATCGCTGGATAGCCCTTATTCAGGGGGACAACATATCCAAAATTCAAGTAATTCGGATGAATGGTTCGTGAGATATGGGGTTCCAAAGATTTGACCGACCGCATGGGTAAAGTATCCGAAAACAGTTCCATGCATTTTGGCCCTGCGGTCGGTCACAAACAAGGGAATGAAAACAGGCGAATTGCCTGTGTTATAGAGCCTGGAGAGGGTTTGAATGAATTCCCTTGTTTATGGGGTTCTTTCTACCGAACGGCGGGTCATTCGGTAGTTTCCATACGAATTTCTGGAAGTATGGAGGTCTCAGCGGTGTTTGCCTAGTCAAGTGTCCGATTTTAGTTCCAGACACTCGACGGCAAAACACCGCTGTTCGGTAGTTTAAGATGGCCGCCGCCACGTGTTTGTTTCCCGAATGGCGGCCACCCAGAGGACAAAGAATACATTACACTGATTGCCAATTACCCGTTTGCAACATTGTTGCAAACTGTAATTGGAGGCACACTTATTCCTGGGTGGTCTGGTTATTCGGTAGTTTCACTCAATACAATGAATGGAGTGATTCTACCGAACAATCAGATGAATGCTGCATACATATCACCCAGGCTAAACTTAACACACAAATACACATATAATATTACAGGCAGTACACTAGAATATGTATCACAGTCTTAAAGGGACAGTAGTCCCAAAAGTCCCAATATGTCCATAGATGCTTTTAAAAGGGCCAGTAGCAGCAATATACAGTACAATATGCCCCAAATAACCCAGGGGCCATAGTCAGCAGGTAGGAGGCTAGCAAACAGGCTTCTCCAGGGCCCAGTGGCGAGGTTGGTTTCGCCACATTTCTCCCCTTTTCCAAACAGACTAACAGGGTACCTTACCTCTTGCCGGTCAGTGCCCTTGTTAGTCCAGCAGCCCACCCACAAAACAGAAACAGCAGTACAGCCCACCCACAATAAATGGTTACTACACCTGAGTAAGAGAAAAACTTGTCCAGGTCCAGGTGCCTCACCATGGCTGTGTGGGGGACTGGTAGGCTGTTTTGGTGGGTTGCTGAGTGGGCAGAGCCCAGCGGTACTCTGCCCTGGTGCCAGCACTACCCCGGGAGTAGTCTGGTTGGAGCCTTGCTGAAGACCGACTGCCTCCCCTTTAGCTGCGCAGCTCTGCTGCTGGAGACCGACTGTCTCCCCTTGAGTTACACAGCTCTGCTGCTGGAGACCGACTGTCTCCCCTTGAGTTACACAGCTCTGCTGCTGGAGACAGACTGTCTCCCCTTTGGCTAAACAGCCCTGTTGTAGGGGGGCAGGACCGACCGTCCCTACCCCCTGTGCTGGAAGTGCAGAGACCACGGTCCCATCTGCACAGGTGTGGGGCTTACAGTCTCCCCCTGGTACATTAAGCTGCCGCTGGGGAGAGGTGGTAACCAGCTCCTCTCCCATTAGAACACTCTGCCCATTGATGATCCGCCGCTGGGGAGAGGTGGTAACAATCTCCTCTCCCATGCCTACTTTCAGTCTTTGTGGAGGGAGACCGACTGTCTCTCCTCCCAATTCAGTGTCCTGCTGCTGGGGAATAGAGACTGGGCTCTCTATTCCCAAAAAATCACGCTGCTGCTGGGGGGTAGGACCAACTACCTCTGCCCCCTGTAACTCAGCCTTCCGCTGGGGAGGGAGGACGCTGCTCTCCTCTCCCTGCACTTCACACTGCCTTCCCGGCATATCACTCTGCTGCTGGGGGGTAGGACCAACTACCTCTGCCCCCTGTAACTCAGCCTGCCGCTGGGGAATGGGGACTGGGCTCCCAATTCCCTGCAATTCACACTGCCGCTGGGGAATGGAGACTGGGCTCCCAATTCCCAACAAATCACACTGCTGCTGGGGAGGGAGGACGGCCCCCTCAGCTCCCTGTAGCTTGGGCGCAGAGACCACGGTCCCATCTGCGCTGGTGTGGGGCTTACTGTCTCCCCTTGGTGTGCTAAGCTGCCGCTGGGGAGAGGGGGTAACAAACTCCTCTCCCTTACACACTTTCAGCCGCTGGGGAGCAGGGCTGACCCTCTGTACTCCCTGTAGGCAGGGCGCAGAGACCACGGTCCCATCTGCCCTGGTGAGGGGCTTACTGTCTCCCCTTGGTGAGCTGTGCTGCCGCTGGGGAGAGGGAATAACAAACTCCTCTCCCTTACACACCTTCAACCGTTGGGGAGAGGGGATAACAGGCTCCTCTCCCTGCACCGTAGACTGCCGCTGGGGAGCAAGAACGGCACCTTCAGCTCCCTGTAACGCACACTGCCGCTGGGGATCTGGGCCGACTGCCCAGCATCCCTGTAGGGCCGGTAGAGAAACCGCAGTCCCATCTCCACCTGCCATCTGTGGGTCTTCCCAGGACCAATCCGTGAGGCCCCTCAACATTTGTGAGTAAGGGCCACCTGCTTCCCCACCTGGCAACTCTGGCTGCTGCTGGGGATCTGGGCCGGCTGCCCAGCATCCCGGTGGAGTGACCTTGGTCCCATCTCTACCTGCCTGTTGTGGTTCCTCACAGGACCAGTCTATGAGGACCCCCACTTCGGGTTCCTCCCGCCGCCTCAGGGAAAGACGGCTAACCTCCTCGGATGCAGCCTCTACCCGGCTGCTGTAACGCTCCTGCTGCTGAGCATACTTCCTCTCTTTTGCCAACCGGAATTCTCGGTCCAGCCTTGTGTTTCGCTCGGCCATGACCTGGTTCCAGATCACCCGGCGTGTCTCCATGGGTATATCATCCCCATACTCGGCCACTCGCTGCCTCACCTCGGCCAGCCAATCATCTCCAGAGCCAGAACCTTCCATACTTGTCTGCTCCCAGGGGCGCTGCACGACTGCTAGCGTTGCCCTCAATTTGTAAATCCAAACGAACTGTGTCTCCGAGCTGCTTTACCTCACACTAGGACGCCATCCCACCGCTGCCACCAATGTAACGGATCACCTGGCACCCCGACTTGGTACCTCCGTTAATGGATGCTCCTAGTGCTTCCTGAGGGCTCCAAGCACTCTGGCAGACACCATAATCACCGAATCCAAGAAACCTTTAAATTCTCCCAAGCGTATGAATGCTGTAGACCATTGAATAGGAACCATACGAATAGACTTGTACCCCTAGCAGTCAACTGGAACAGCATACAATAAATCCTTCCCCCAATAATGAGACGACACATCACTTTGAGGTTAAAACAGGAACTCTGGACTGGCTCATCCAGCCTGGCTTTTATTACACTAATCCACATACAGGCCACACCCAGGGGGAGGCATAAAATAACCAATCACATACATGGTTCAGCCCACACATCCCCTCCCCTCAGATAACATTAAACTCAATTATCCGGTACACTTTTTCAGCCAAGTTCTGGATGTACCCGAAAACCCGGGGGTACACCTTTAAATCCAGCATCGCTGGATAGCCCTTATTCAGGGGGACAACATATCCAAAATTCAAGTAATTCGGATGAATGGTTCGTGAGATATGGGGTTCCAAAGATTTGACCGACCGCATGGGTAAAGTATCCGAAAACAGTTCCATGCATTTTGGCCCTGCGGTCGGTCACAAACAAGGGAATGAAAACAGGCGAATTGCCTGTGTTATAGAGCCTGGAGAGGGTTTGAATGAATTCCCTTGTTTATGGGGTTCTTTCTACCGAACGGCGGGTCATTCGGTAGTTTCCATACGAATTTCTGGAAGTATGGAGGTCTCAGCGGTGTTTGCCTAGTCAAGTGTCCGATTTTAGTTCCAGACACTCGACGGCAAAACACCGCTGTTCGGTAGTTTAAGATGGCCGCCGCCACGTGTTTGTTTCCCGAATGGCGGCCACCCAGAGGACACAGAACACATTACACTGATTGCCAATTACCCGTTTGCAACATTGTTGCAAACTGTAATTGGAGGCACACTTATTCCTGGGTGGTCTGGTTATTCGGTAGTTTCACTCAATATAATGAATGGAGTGATTCTACCGAACAATCAGTTGAATGCTGCATACATATCACCCAGGCTAAACTTAACACACAAATACATATATAATATTACAGGCAGTACACTAGAATATGTATCACAGTCTTAAAGGGACAGTAGTCCCAAAAGTCCCAATATGTCCATAGATGCTTTTAAAAGGGCCAGTAGCAGCAATATACAGTACAATATGCCCCAAATAACCCAGGGGCCATAGTCAGCAGGTAGGAGGCTAGCAAACAGGCTTCTCCAGGGCCCAGTGGCGAGGTTGGTTTCGCCACAGAGACATTTAGGGAAACTGGGAGAAATGGGGACACTGAGACACTAGGGACACAGACACTGGGAGACATGGGGACACTAAGACACTAGGGACACAGAGACATGGGAACACAGACACTGGGAGACTAGGGGACACTGGCTGGGAGACAGACACTTGGGGACACTGGGAGACATGGGGACAGTTGGGACATAGACATGGGGACACTGGGACATATAGGAACACTGGGAGACATGGGGACACTAGGCACACTGAGACACTAGGAACACAGACACTGGGAGACATGGGGACACTAAAACATTTGGGGACACTAAGACACTAGGGACACAGAGACATGGGAACACAGACACTGGGAGACTAGGGGACACTGGCTGGGAGACAGACACTTGGGGACACTGGGAGACATGGGGACAGTTGTGGACATAGACGTGAGGACACTGGGACATATAGGGACACATGGGGTCACTAGGCACACTGAGAGACATGGGACACAGACACTGGGAGACTTGGGGACACAGACACTAGGGACACTGGCTGGGGGACACTGGGAGACATGGGGACGATGTCCCTATGTCTTACAGCATCCCCATGTGTCTCAGCATCCCCCTGTGTCCCAGTGTGCCCTAGTGTCTCAGTGTCCCCATGTTTTCCAGTGTCCCCAAGTGTCTCAGTGTTCCCAGGTCTCCCAGTGTCTGTGTCCTAGTGTCTCGGTGTCCCCTAGTGTCTGTGTCCCCATGTGTCTCAGTGTCCCCTAGTGTCTCAGTGTCCCCCAGTGTCAGTGTCCCCATGTTTCCCAGTGTCCCCAAGTGTCTCAGTGTTCCCATATGTCCCATAGTGTCTCAGTGTTCCCTAGTTTCTCAGTGTCCCCTAGTGTCTCAGTGTCCCCATGTGTCCCTGCTGCCTTTCCCCCCATCCCTCACTTACCTGAGCTGTAGAGCTGTTGTCTGGACTCTGTGCTGTGTTGCTGCTCCCCCAAGGATCAGTGAGTAGAAGAGAGAGGCAGGGATATGCTGTAACTTCCTATCCCTGCCTCTCTCCACACACAGTGACCCCTACTGGCCGGTGCTGGTATTGCAGAGTAATCTATTTATTTTCTCATTTATTCTGAGAAAAATACCTGCATTTGTATTGCTGGTATTACTGCAATACCAGCACGGCCAGGCAGCCTCAAATACCGGCTGTGCCAGTAAAATACCAGTCAGGTGGCAAACCTAAGAGTAGTGTGTAAAAAAAAAAAAAAAAAAATTTTTTTTTTTTTTTTTTTTAAATGGGCCTATTCCATGGGCCTGGGCCTGGAGCTGCAGCTCCATCAGCCCCTATGTTAATCCGGCCCTGGTGATGGAGTGGCGGATGGTTGAGAGGGGGCAAGGAGGACAGCAGTGGTTGACGTGGCTGAAGATGCTGGACCAGGAGGAGGATGGCGGCTTAGAGTAGGCGTGCTGCTTGTACTCATGTGTTGATCCCATAGGCGTTTGTGATGTGAGATCATGTGCCTACGCAAAGCAGTTGTACCTAGGTGGGTGTTGGACTTCCCACGACTCAGTTTCCTTTGGCACAGGTTGCAAATGGCATCGCTGTTGTCAGAGGCAGACACACAAAAAAAATGCCACACTGCTGAGCTCTGCAATGACGGCATTGTGGTGGTGGACACAGCATGCGTTGATTGGCGTGCTGTCGGGCTGACCCCGGGTGCCGATGCATGCTGTCTGACTGTGCCACTAGCTCCTTGCGACGACCCCCCCTGCTTCCAACTCGTCTCCTCCTCCTCCTCTCTGTCTCCCCATCTGAACTTTCGCCCTGTTCTTCTTCTTGCCGAGCGGGCACCCACGTGACATCCATGGACGCATCGTCATCATCAACCGCTTCGCTTGTATCTGACAACTCAGAAAAGGAAGCAGCAGCGGGTACAACATCATCATCATCACACCGTACCTCCATGTGTTTAATGCTGCCTGCCTGAGACATATCCCTGTTATCTACATCCTCTAGCAATAATGGTTGCGCATCACTCATTTCTTCAAACGGGTGTGTGAATAAATCCTCTGACATACCAAGTAAAGCGGCTGTGGTGCTAGTTTTGGTGGTGGCGGCAGGCGGGTGAGTGGTATCTTGAGAGGTGCCTGAAGCTAAGCTGGAGGAGGATGGTGCATCAAGGTTCCGAGCGGAGGCTGTACAAGATTGGGTGTCCTGTGTTAGCCAGTCAACTATGTCCTCAGAACTTTTCAAGTTCAGGGTACGTGGCTTCTGAAAACTGGGCATTATTCTAGGGCAAAAGGGAATCACAGCACCACGACCACGACGGCCCCTGCGGGGTGCCCTGCCTCTGCCTGTCATTTTTTGGGGGATTAGTGGTACTATGCGTGCAAGCTACTGTGAGACCAGATATGATTGGCAATGTGAACTGTAACAGTTCTGCAGAGCACACACTGTAGGCCTGACACACCCGCTTGAAGACAAGTAACTGCTATTCAATCTATAACAGTGAAAAACAAATGTTGGTTTTAAAAGCACGCTATAGAGACACCAGATATGATTGGCAATGTGCACTGGAACAGTTCTGGAGAGCACACGCTGAAGGAAGGACTGACAGAGCCACTTGAAGGACACTGACTGGCTGCTATTAGCTTACACTAGAAACCTTTTTTCTTTGTAAAAGCACGCTATAGAGACACCAGATATGATTGGCAATGTGCACTTGAACAGTTCTGCAGAGCACACACTGTAGGCCTGACACACCCGCTTGAAGACAAGTAACTGCTATTCAATCTATAACAGTGAAAAACAAATTTTGGTTTTAAAAGCACGCTATAGAGACACCAGATATGATTGGCAACTGTCAAAGCACGCTGGCACAGGTCTGCAGAGCACACGCTGAAGGAGGCCTGACACCCAGACGCTTGCAGACAACTAACTGCTCTTCTATTACAGTGAAAAAAATTATTTATTTTAAATCTAAAGCTTAAGCTATTGTAAAAACAGATATGAGTGGTGGCACTGGGCAAGAGGGCACAGTATCCACTGTGACCTCACACAGAAGCTGGCAGGCAGGCAACTGCTCTTCTATTACAGTGGAAACAAAATTTTGGTTTTAAAAGCACGCTATAGAGACACCAGATATGAGTGGCAACTGTCAAAGTACGCTGGCAGGGTTGTGCAGGGCACACGCTGAAGGAAGGCCTGACAGAGCCGCTTGAAGGACACTGACTGGCTGCTATTAGCTTACACTGGAAACCTTTTTTCTTTGTAAAAGCACGCTAAAGAGACACCAGATATGATTGGCAACTGTCAAAGCACGCTGGCACAGGTCTGCAGAGCACAAGCTGAAGGAGGCCTGACACCCAGACGCTTGCAGACAAATAGCTGCTCTTCTATTACAGTGAAAAAAATTATTTCTTTTAAATCTAAAGCTTAAGCTATTGTAAAAACAGATATGAGTGGTGGCACTGGGCAAGAGGGCACAGTATCCACTGTGAACCTCACACAGAAGCTGGCAGGCAGGCAACTGCTCTTCTATTACAGTGAAAACAAATTATTTATTTTAAATCTAAAGCTTAACCTATTGTAAAAACAGATATGAGTGGTGGCACTGGGCAAGTGGGCACAGTATCCAATGTGAACCTCACACAGAAGCTGGCAGGCAGGCAACTGCTCTTCTATTACAGTGAAAAAAAATTATTTCTTTTAAATCTAAAGCTTAACCTATTGTAAAAACAGATATGAGTGGTGGCACTGACTGTGCAAATGGGCAAGGCATCCAGCCTGACACAGAAGCTGGCAGGCAGGCAACTGCTCTTCTATTACAGTGAAAAAAAATTATTTCTTTTTAAATCTAAAGCTAACCTATTGTAAAAACAGATATGAGTGGTGGCCAGGGCCGGACTGGGATAAAAATTCGGCATGGGCATTTTTTTATCAGAGCGGCCCACTAAGAAGGGGCGGGGCAGAGAGGGTGTGTTTTGTCATCACTAACGACAAACACGCCCCCTTCTCAAAGTGCAGGCCAGGGCAGACCATGCGCAGAGCTCTGCTAAAGATATCTAGCGTGAGAAAAAAGCCCTGTATTTGTTCTGCACAGTGCAAGCAAATTTAATAACATGCTTGCACTGTGTTTCCTTGCAACTTGTCTCTGGTGTCTCTATAAATGGATACCAGGAGACAAAAATGCCAGGAAAGAGTATTGTGCATGTGTTTGGAGCTTGCTTGTGGGATTGTGTGTGTGTATAGTGTGAGCTGATTGTGGTGTGGTATTGTGTAATAAGGTCGGTTTTAGTCGTGTTGTGTTTGTGGTGTAATGTAATGCATATGTGGCTAGGGGCTGTAGAGAATGTGTGTATAGGGGATGTAACAAGTGTGTGCATACAGGCTATAGTGTGTGTGTGTGGGTGTGTGTATATATGTGATGTAGTGTTTGTAGAGAGTGTGTGTTTAGGGGTGTAGTATGCGTTTGCTTACAAGGAATCTAGTGTGTGTATAGGGGATCCAGAGTGTGTGTGTGTGTGTGTATATATATATATATATATATATATATATATATGTGTGTGTGTGTGTATGTTTGGAAGTATTGTGTATGTGTGTTGGGGAGGTTCTGTGTGTATGTGAGGGGTGCAGTATGTGTGTATGATGGATGCTGTGTATGATGTGTGTGAGGGTGCTGAGTGTGATGTGTGTGAGTCCTGAGTGTGATAGTGCTGTGGATGATGTGTGTGAGTGCTGAGTGTGATGTGTGTGAGAGTGCCGAGTGTGATAGTGCTGTGGATGATGTGTGTGAGTGCTGAGTGTGATGTGTGTGAGTGCTGTGTATGATGTGTTTTGTGATAGTGCTGAGTGTGATGTGTGTGTGAGTGCTGAGTGTGATGTGTGTGTGAGTCCTGAGTGTGATGTGTGTGTGAGTCCTGAGTGTGATGTGTGTGAGAGTGCTGAGTGTGATAGTGCTGTGTATGATGTGCGTGAGTGCTGAGTGTGATGTGTGTGATAGTGCTGTGTATGATGTGTTTTGTGATAGTGCTGAGTGTGATGTGTTTTGTGATAGTGCTGAGTGTGATGTGTGTGTGAGTCCTGAGAGTGATGTGTGTGAGAGTGCTGTGTGTGAGAGTGCTGTGTGTGAGTGCTGAGTGTGATGTGTGTGAGAGTGCTGTGTGTGAAAGTGCTGTGATGGGTTTGAGAGTGCTGTGTGTGATAGTAGTGAGAATGATGGGAGTGAGAGTGCTGTGTGTGATGGGAGTGAGAGTGCTGTGTGTGATGGGAGTGAGAGTGATGGGAGTGAGAGTGCTGTGTGTGATGGGAGTGAGAGTGATGGGAGTGAGAGTGCTGGGAGTGAGAGTGATGGGAGTGAGAGTGCTGTGTGTGATGGGAGTGAGAGTGATGGGAGTGAGAGTGCTGTGTGTGATGGGAGTGAGAGTGATGGGAGTGAGAGTGCTGGGAGTGAGAGTGATGGGAGTGAGAGTGCTGTGTGTGATGGGAGTGAGAGTGCTGTGTGTGATGGGAGTGAGAGTGCTGTGTGTGATGGGAGTGAGAGTGCTGTGTGTGCTGTGTGTGAATGTTAGAAGGGATTGAGTGTTGGGGGGGTAAAATAAAATGTAGCATTATGCCCCCCCTCCCTTCTTACCTGTAGCCTGGGAGGTGGGGGGGGTACCGGCACGCTGGTGAGTGAGAGGGGGGGACCGGCACGCTGGTATCTTCCCTAGCGGTCCAGTGGGTGAGTGAACTCTAGCCTGCGAGGCTAGAGTTCACTCTCGCGAGATCCGGTCGTTGCCATGGCAACGCGCCGGATCTCGCGAGAGGAACCCGGCGGAGCTGCAAGATAGAGCTCCGCCGGGTCCTCTCCCTCCCTCCCCAGCCGCATGTCTCTCCAAGTGGGCCGGTGAGGGAGATCTCTGATCTCCTCACCGGCCCTTCATTGAAAACAGCGGGGCCGGCGCTCGGATAGTGCCGGCCCTGCATAGACCGGCAGGGGAGATCCTGGGACTTCCCCTGCCGGCCTCGGCCCCTGGCCACCGCGGCCCACCGGGCATTTGCCCGGTGTGCCCGATGGCCAGTCCGGGCCTGGTGGTGGCACTGGGCAAGTGGGCACAGTATCCAATGTGAACCTCACACAGAAGCTGTCAGGCAGGCACCTGCAATTACATTACACAGGAAAAAAAAAAAAAGCAGCCTGATGTTATAGCCCTAAAAAGGGCTTTTTGGGGTGCTGTCCTTGCAGCAGAGATCAGATGAGTCCTTCAGGATTGTAGTGGACACTGAATACCCTAGCCTAGCTATCAATTTCCCTATCTAATCAGCAGCAGCTAAACTTTCCCTCCTCTCACTAAGCATGCATCTTCCGAATGAATCGAAAATGGATGCTGGGAGGGAGGGAGGTTGGAGGGTGTGGAAGGGAGGGAGTGCTGCTGATTGGCTGGAATGTGTCTGCTGACCGAGAGGCACAGGGTCAAAGTTTGCCCAATGATGACGAATAGGGGGCGGATCGAACTGCGCATGTGTCCGCCCGCCGCGGCGAACGCGAACACGCTAAGTTCGCCGGGAACTGTTCGCCGGCGGACAGTTCGGTACATCACTAAATGTCAGTTCTGAGCTTTATAAACAGATAAATTCCTTTTATTAATGAACTCTTATATTTGAGCTCCCGAGATATAACGACCCTTAGTAAATAACCAATTCTAACGTCAGCTAACATTCAGAGATTGTTACCAAAAATTACAATTCATCCGCAAATTCCCAGTTCATTGATCTAATGTGGCTATACTGGCCTAAATTGGGAAATTCATTTAGAAATTTACTGTGCACTTAATTTGAAAAATCATTTTAAATTCAATTTTAAAATCCACCTTGGAATTGCTTTCAATTATCAACTGAAGAACCTTGTGAGTGTATATTCACACTCGATAATAATCTTCACTCACCTGTCCCCAAACAAGTCACTGACATTTGGAGTGTACACTAACTCTCTCACCCAATAATAATCCCCACTCACTTGTCCCCTGACTTGTAACTGTATACTCACTGTCACTCTAATAAGTTTAACTCAACTTTTACATCACTGGCACACACCATGTATACTCACTCACACATCAACTAATACTCCTCACTCACCTGTCTCCACACAAAGAGAGAAGAAAGTTCTTGCAATTAAAGTAATTTTATTGCTTTAGCAGAATATAAGCAGAATCAATGATAGAAAGGATTAAATAACTGGACCGTCCCAATCTTCAGCTTGAACTTGTGTCCCCCACAACAACTCATTAACAGGACTCTCTATATTTTCTTGGCAACACGCTCTGCGATATCACTGGTCTTGTCCCATTGAGGTCCCAAGCTGGTTCGCCCCATCACTGATTTCACTCTATCGATGTCGCAAGGATGAGTCACCCATCATTGACCTTGTTCAAAAGATGTCACGGGCAGGGTCTCTCTATCAGAAGAAACTGGACACATGGAGAAGTATCTGCTGTAACAGCAACTTCAAGGCAGCGGAAGGGAGGAAGACTTCTTAATCATTTTTAATCATCATAACTGAATGTAGGAGACTGATTGAGATGTGAGCAGGCAAAGGAACATTCAAGGGACCCGGGGAGGTTGTTAGCTGGTAATAAAGCAGGCAGACTGTGACTTGGCAATTAGTAGGTCACTCAGCATCACAGGGAATGATGTGCTTCACAGAATTGACTCTATCATTCCAGTCGATATCAACATAATTAGGCATATGGTCTCCAGGCAGAGCCACCATTCTTGCTCCTTCATAGTATTTCTTCTCATATAGGATCCACACTCCGCCCTTCACTTTGTGAGATGAAACCATGTTCTCCATCTCATAATGTTCTAAATTGTCTGAGTTTTTTTTCAGGGTTATGCTTTTGCCACGATAAAAGATATGCTCGAAAAGAGTGATCTCTGGATCGTATAGGCCACCTTTCACAACTCTCACCGAGCGGATCTTTCCTTCAAAGTGTGGGATTGAATGGTGTTCACCTGGTTTTAGGATTTGAAATTCACCTTTGTAGTTTTTCTCGGAAAACAGAACCCAGGGATCTCCTGTGATTCTGAGGGACTTGGTTTTATCAAGAAATCCCACCAATGACAAATTACTTGTATCAACTTCTACGCACACAGACTGTCCCTTCATGTCTTCAAACTCAAACAGCTCCAGGGAATTCATGATGACTCTTGGCTTGATGTGTAATTTTGACGTGATGTGTAATCTCTTTGCAGTCAGTTTGAGGTGTTCTCTTGTTTGCTCCAGGATCTTATTTATACTGTGAGTGTTGAGGTTGTTGTGTAAATGATCACCGAGATAAGGAGGTGACTCCTTTTCCAGCGAATTGTTACTTCATAAGAAAATGGAATTTTATACAATTAAATGGAACATATTTTATTAGAAAACATCGTTTAGAGGTTTATAGTACTTTATGGAGTTTATGGTCCTCTTTAGTTCAGAATCAATAAAATATCACTATAAAGCAAATTCCATTAGTTATATTAGCTTCTGAATAACTCAACTCTGCAACTGAAATACATCTGTCTGTCTGTCTGTCTGTCTGTCTGTCTATCTGTCTGTCTGTCTGTCTGTCTATCTGTCTGTCTGTCTGTCTGTCTGTCTGTCTTTATGAATATTTTGTATAGTTGCATACATACATAAGTTAGAAGATAATATTCCAATAGTAGGAAATTAATGTAAAATGTGCAGTTAACACGTGTATAGTATGACAATGCACTCAGCAATTTAGATTAAATATACCAAATAAACAGAAAAGTAAAAAAAAAGTTTTTTGACCCGAAACTGGGATTCCATGTGAAGGAAGACAGAGGGAAAGCACTTATTAATAATATTACATAGAAACATAGAAACATAGAAACATTGAATGTGACGGCAGATAAGAACCATTCGGCCCATCTAGTCTGCCCAATATTTCTAAATACTTTCATTAGTCTCTGGCCTTATCTTATAGTTAGGATAGCCCAGGGGTCAAGTCCTGGGTAAAAAAGTGCAGGAACTCACCCAAGATCCACTCCCCGCCCCCCCTCACCCCCAAAAAAATGATACGCTTGTATGCAGGGGCTGAGTAAGGGCACGGGGCTGAAGAGGGGGACAGGAGCTGAGGAAGAGCTACAGGAGCTTAGGAGGGGGGGCATGGGCTGAGGAAGGGGATAGGGGCTGAGGTAAGGGATAGGGGCTGAGGTAAGGGATAGGGGCTGAGGTAAGGGATAGGGGCTGAGGTAAGGGACAGGAGCGGAGGTAAGGGACAGGAGCGGAGGTAAGGGACAGGAGCGGAGGAAAGGGACAGGGGCGGAGGAAAGGGACAGGGGCGGAGGAAAGGGACAGGAACTGAGGGGCGGAGGAAAGGGACAGGAACTGAGGGGCGGAGGAAAGGGACAGGAACTGAGGGGCTGAGGAGGGGGAGGAGTGGGACAGGGGCTGAGGAAGGGGACAGGGGCTGAGGAAGGGGGACAGGGGCTGAGGAAGGGGGACAGGGGCTGAGGAAGGGGGACAGGGGCTGAGGAAGGGGGACAGGGGCTGAGGAAGAGGGACAGGGGCTGAGGAAGAGGGGCAGGGGCTGAGGAAGGGGACAGGGGCTGAGGAGGGGGACAGGGGCTGATGCTCGTATGCAGGGGCTGAGTAAGAGCACGGGGCTGAGTAAGGTGGACAGGGGCTGAGTAAGGTGGACAGGGGCTGGGGAAAGGGACTAAGGAGGGAGACAGGGATTGGGGAGGGGGGACAGGGCCTTAAATAGGGGGACAGGGACTGAGGTGGGAGACAGGGACTGAGGTGGGAGACAGGGACTAAGTAAGGTGACAGTGCTGTGGAAAAAGGGACAGGAGCTTAGGAGGAGGGGGGGACATGGGTTGAGGAAGGGGCCATGGGCTGAGTAAGGTGGCAGGGCTGAGGAAGAGGGACAGGAGCTTAGGAGGAGGGGGGGCATGGGCTGAGGAAGGGGCCATGGGCTGAGGAAAGGGACAGGGGCTGAGGATGGGGACAGAGGCTGAGGAGGGGGGCAAGGGCTGATGAAGGGAGCAGGGGCTGGAGGAGGGGGACAGGGACTGAGAAGGGGGACAGGGACTGAGGAGGGGGGAGCAGGGCCTTAAATAGGGGGACAGGGACTGAGGAGGGAGACAGGGACTGAGGAGGGGGGACAGGACCTTAAATAGGGGGACAGGGACTGAGGAGGGAGACAGGGACTGAGGAGGGGGGACAGGACCTTAAATAGGGGGACAGGGACTGAGGAGGAGGACAGGCACTGAGTAAGGGGATAGGGCTTGAGGAGGGGGACAGGGACTGGGGAAAGGGACTAAGGAGGGAGACAGGGATTGGGGAGGGGGGACAGGGCCTTAAATAGAGGGACAGGGACTGAGGTGGGAGACAGGGACTGAGGTGGGAGACAGGGACTGAGGTGGGAGGACAGGGACTGAGGAGGGAGGACAGGGACTGAGGAGGGGGGAAAGGGCCTTAAATAGGGGGACAGGGACTTAGGAGGGGGGACATGGACTGAGGAGGGGGACAGGGACTGAGGAGGGGGGACAGGGCCTTAAATAGGGGGACAGGGACTTAGGAGGGGGGACATGGACTGAGGAGGGGGACAGGGACTGAGGAGGGGGGACAGGGCCTTAAATAGGGGGACAGGGACTTAGGAGGGGGGACATGGACTGAGGAGGGGGACAGGGACTAAGTAAGGTGACAGTGCTGTGGAAAAAGGGACAGGAGCTTAGGAGGAGGGGGGGACATGGGTTGAGGAAGGGGCCATGGGCTGAGTAAGGTGGCAGGGCTGAGGAAGAGGGACAGGAGCTTAGGAGGAGGGGGGGCATGGGCTGAGGAAGGGGCCATGGGCTGAGGAAAGGGACAGGGGCTGAGGATGGGGACAGAGGCTGAGGAGGGGGGCAAGGGCTGATGAAGGGAGCAGGGGCTGGTGGAGGGGGACAGGGACTGAGAAGGGGGACAGGGACTGAGGAGGGGGGAGCAGGGCCTTAAATAGGGGGACAGGGACTGAGGAGGGAGACAGGGACTGAGGAGGGGGGACAGGACCTTAAATAGGGGGACAGGGACTGAGGAGGGAGAAAGGGACTGAGGAGGGGGGACAGGACCTTAAATAGGGGGACAGGGACTGAGGAGGAGGACAGGGACTGAGTAAGGGGATAGGGCTTGAGGAGGGGGACAGGGACTGGGGAAAGGGACTAAGGAGGGAGACAGGGATTGGGGAGGGGGGACAGGGCCTTAAATAGAGGGACAGGGACTGAGGTGGGAGACAGGGACTGAGGTGGGAGACAGGGACTGAGGTGGGAGGACAGGGACTGAGGAGGGAGGACAGGGACTGAGGAGGGGGGAAAGGGCCTTAAATAGGGGGACAGGGACTTAGGAGGGGGGACATGGACTGAGGAGGGGGACAGGGACTGAGGAGGGGGGACAGGGCCTTAAATAGGGGGACAGGGACTTAGGAGGGGGGACATGGACTGAGGAGGGGGACAGGGACTGAGGAGGGGGGACAGGGCCTTAAATAGGGGGACAGGGACTTAGGAGGGGGGACATGGACTGAGGAGGGGGACAGGGACTAAGTAAGGTGACAGTGCTGTGGAAAAAGGGACAGGAGCTTAGGAGGAGGGGGGGACATGGGTTGAGGAAGGGGCCATGGGCTGAGTAAGGTGGCAGGGCTGAGGAAGAGGGACAGGAGCTTAGGAGGAGGGGGGGCATGGGCTGAGTAAGAGCACGGGGCTGAGTAAGGTGGACAGGGGCTGAGTAAGGTGGACAGGGGCTGGGGAAAGGGACTAAGGAGGGAGACAGGGATTGGGGAGGGGGGACAGGGCCTTAAATAGGGGGACAGGGACTGAGGTGGGAGACAGGGACTGAGGTGGGAGACAGGGACTAAGTAAGGTGACAGTGCTGTGGAAAAAGGGACAGGAGCTTAGGAGGAGGGGGGGACATGGGTTGAGGAAGGGGCCATGGGCTGAGTAAGGTGGCAGGGCTGAGCAGATACAGCAGAGAAGGAGAGGCTGGAGCCATACTTATTAATTACTAAACAGGGCTGGAAGAACATCTGGGGTATAGAAGTATCACATAACACCAAGTTCCAGCAGCTACTAAAACTGGAAGCTGACCACTGCATGCTCCCAGAACTGGAACAAGTCACCTTCATGGTGTGACATATCCAACAACGAGTAGCCCACATGTCATGGTCTACACCCTCTGGATAAAGAAATAACATCTCTGCATGAACACTTAGCAGCACAACGTACACCACTAATAGCAGGCCCCCACAATGACTGGCTAACACAAGGCAGTAAAATACTAACCATTAAAGACCATCACAAGAGAACATCACCATCATATTAATATAACTAGATTATCTCTAGCATAAAGAATAGAGAAAGATACATATTCTGGTGAAAAGAATGGTCAACAGAGTATTACTAACACACAATTTGTTACAATAATTCAAATGCAAGTGGGCAGATGGTGTTAATTGCCTCTATTTCCAATCAAACACTTGATCTCGATTTTTCATAAGGATAGATACAGACAATACCCAAAATGATAGTAATAAAGCAAAATCAAAACTGCGTAACTAATAAAAACTTATATAAACAGGGGTCAAAAGAGGTCAAATAAAATGTAAAAACAGAGAAAGAATAGTACAATTTCATAAAGTCTGAGAGAGAACACGTAAAGGATCACAATAGTGTTAGAAACACAGATATGAATTCCTGTAGTGTTAAAACAGCTATTTAGGTATTCGAACCCTGTGGCGAAACCGACCTCGCCACGTGTCCTTGGAGGGGGCTGCTTGCCTGCCTCTTGCCTTTGGACTATGGACCAGACTTTATGTGAATGTGTTAACCCAGATAGCTATGCCATGGAGCCCATTCGTGTAGTTAAAGACTTCGGCTCCATGGCAATTGAACTGTGTGAATAGGATCGACTGTTACAAACCCCCTCAGTCTTTCTCCGCCTTAATGGCTGAGATCATTCCACGTAATGATCTCAGCCAATCCAATGTTTTTTCATAGGAGACTATAGTGCGCCAATCAACCTCTCCTTAGAGAGATACATTGCATCAACACATCTCTATAGGAAACATTCAGCGCCTCCGTGCAAAGAATGTAGGTTCTGCACACTGTGCGGCACTGCCCCCGGAAGCACCTCTAGTGGCCGTCTGAGTGAATGCATCTAGAGGTGTAACAAGCCAGCAATGTAAGCACTGCATTTTCTCTGAAAAAGTAGTGTTTACATTAAAATGACTGCAGGGACAGGTTATAGACCCCAGAATCACTCCATTAAGCTATAGTGGTTCTGGTGACTATAGTGTCCTTTTAACAAATAGGTTCATTGTATAGAGATTGCTGCTGTTAATAAATATAGCAACATTTAGTTACACGTCATAAGGTGCTTTGTCATTTTGGTTCTTTCAGGATTTCCAATTAATTTGTTATTATTCATTTTTTTCACCAGAATATGTATGTCTGTCTGTTTTTTTGCCAGAGATACTCTAGTTTTATTATATTCTTAAGGGCTGAGATGTACGGACTGATGCTATATTTGAAGATCCTTTTTCCATTTTGTATAATTTTTTTGAACAACGCCATCATATTCTTGAAGATCGCTGAGCATATGAGTCAATACATGAGCAATACTCAGAAGAGGATGGGAAACAAACTTAGAGGCTCACAACTCCAACTACTGGAAGGCCAAGTAGTCACATGGGATTTCAAGACCAGACAGGCCAATCTGTGCACAGCCTGAGTTGATTATAAGAAAACCTATGACACAGTGCCACACGCATGGGTACTGGAATGTTCAGCTTCTATAGAAGGTCAATAAGACGTAAAGAACCTTCAGTAAGTACTTGATGGGCAAGTGGAGAAAAACTGTAGAAGACAATTCCAGAACAATTACACACGTGAACATCAAACATCAAGTATAAGGAGGTTTGCTTTAAGGTTAGGCCTTAACCTGCTCTACCAGATCATCGTGAAGAGTGGATACGGATACAGCTGCTATCAGCCACCTTCTCTGCATGGACAACATCAAGCTGTAAGCCAAGAAGGAGTGGACATTGACTCAATTATCCACCTCCCTAGGATAGACAGAAAGGACATCAGACTATATAGCTGTGGGATCAGATTGAAGTTACTTGTAAACACGTTTTTATCAATGATTGGTTAAATACAAGTATGGCTGTGTGGAAGAATACATATTGCTCAGTGATATATGTTAGATTAATGCAAGTAATTGTATTAATGCTGTCTCCGCAGTGTCCTTATTGAGAGCTAGATTAACTCTCCCGTGGAGACCACACGTGGATGTTCTTCAATAAACCACATAAACTGACCTCAGTGTTCTCTCTTGACTGTGTGTAGAGAAAAGAAAATGACCGACCCTGGTTTAATAGGAAAGCTGTTAAAAAGCTCATAATACAATTCTAATCAATTCAGTACATAAATTAATATGATTTACTTATTGTTCGGTTCAATCATGAAAGGTAGTCTTGGAAGGTTGCATTATGGGTCACTAGATTCAGTTCTCCACTGGCAGACATTTAGCAACATGAGAGAGAGCAGGAAAAATCTCCAGGCTGCTATGGATTAGAATTCTGTAGAAGAAGTTAATGAATGAAATAGGTTACATATAACTATATAGAACTATAACTACATTGTAAAATCAGCCACCTCTTTACCCAAATGGTTTGTGTGGGCGTGAGACGTAAAGGATTATTTAGATAAAAAGTAGGTTCCTTTTCCAGCTAACTGTAATTTCATGAGAAAATTGCATTTTCTAAGTTTATCCATTACCTCTGCATAGCATTTAAAATCTTTATTACACTGTTTGCTGATAAACACCCACAAATTCACCTTTTTTTTTTTTTTTCAATAAAACATTTTGATTGACATTTTTACAAGATATATTCAACAAAGACGAACACTCATAAAAAGGAGCAATATGACACATATCCATAGTACAGTGCATGATTACGATGAATAAAAGAAAACAAATGTCAAATAAAACGTCTATTAAATAGAAAACGTATTAACTGAAACCTTGCGTTACTCGCAGTCCTGTAGTTACAATAAAGAATGCCTTCCCGAATGGACATTGCATTAATTGAACCTCAATGCAGGTCCTTCAATACACAAAATGCCCATGAATCGACATATGTGGCGAAAGTAACTTCGTCACTGGTTTTTGGAGGGGCCTGTTTGCCAGCCTCCTGCCCTGCGACTATGGCCCTGGGATGTATTGCCCTTTAAGGAACTGCGTTGGGGCTTACGGACTGATATTATACTGTTACTGACCCTTTAAGAACTGTATTTGGGCATAATGGATTTTTATAATGCTGTTTCTGGCCCATTAATTACTTTGGAGCATGGTTGCAACTTTAAATTGGCACATCGGATACAGTCAAAGTGCCGCAGTAGTCGAAGTGGCCGCCATTCGACAAACGAACACGTGGCGGCGGCCATCTGTGTTCATTCAAACGAGGTCAGCGGTATGTGTAGCCAAATCCATGGAACTGAAATCGGCTACACATTTCAACGAGCACCGCTGACCTTCTCCTGCACCGAGTTTTCAGCCACAGAGACTAAGTCCCGTTTGAATATTCAAACGCACATTCGAATGGGACTTAGTAATTGAAATTGAGCGACCGCACAGCCCAAATCTATGGAACTGTTTTGGGCAGGAAAATGTGCTTGCGGTCGGTCATAAAGGATTTCCAGCTAACTCTTTAACCCCTGGATGGAAATGGCTGGATATGTTTGTAAGTAAAGTGTGCTGAGTTTGAATATGTAATTGTTATGAAGATTGAATGTATAGTTTTAGAGTTATGAAAGTTGGGTAAAAAGTATGTTTTAACCCCTTAAGACCGCAGGACGTACCATGCCGTCCTTATTTGGGCGGCTCTAAACGCCGCAGGACGGCATGGTACGTCCTGGGCGGTCTTCAGCCCCACGTGGCCGGCGGCACATGGCCGCTGCAGATCGCGGTCGGGGGGCATGCCTGGCCCCCCAGGCAGCCCCCCTGTGCCCGGGGACCGCAGTCTGCAGCTTCCGATCGCAGTGACAGGCTGTCACTGCGATCGGTATTTACCATGTGTCAGCCGATTTTAAAATCGGCTGACACATGGAGCCGGCCGCGTTTTCACTGTGCAGATCGCGGTCGGGGGACATGCCTGGCCCCCCAGGCAGTCCCCCTGCGGTCAGTGACCGCGATCTGCAGAGTCTGATCGCAGGGAGAGGCTGTCTCTGCGATCTGAATGCAGAGACAGCCTCTCCCTGCGATCTGATCGCAGTGACAGCCTGTCACTGCGATCAGAGTTACTATGTGTCAGCCTATTGGCTGACCCATAGTAACTCCAATCAGGATCCCCCTGCAGATCGCGGTGGGGGGCATGCCTGGCCGCCCAGGCACTCCCCCTGTGGCCAATTACCGCGATCTGCAGGAAGTGATCACAGTGACAGCCTGTCACTGTGATCACTGATCCTGTGTGTCAGCCAGTGATGTAAAATCACTGGCTGACACTGTCTCTGCCCCTCTCCTCCCCTATTAACCCCTTAAAGTAAAAAACAATAAAAATTAAAGTTAAAAATAAAATACACTTACATCATTTATATATATATTATATATATGATCTATATATAATATATATATATATATATACGCACACATTTACACATACACTAAGTGTATTTTAATATTTATATATATATATATAATATATATATAATTATATATATATATATATTAATATCAAAATACACCTAGAAGGATATTGATTAAATATATACATAATTATAATTATATATATATATATATATATATATATATATATATATTATAATAAAAAATATGTAAATACGTAAAAAAAAAATTAAAAATATATATGTGTGTAATTTCGTTCTAACTGTATTTTGATATTAATATATATATATATATATATATATATATATATATATATCAAAATGCACGTAGAACAAAATAATATATATATGTATATACCCAAGTATATACGTATACATCACTATATGTATAACTATATATAAATAAAAAATAATAGTAAAAAAATTATATACATATATATACATATATATATACACACACACGTGTATATATAATAATTTTACATATATATTTATGTAATAATTTTACATAATTAGGTCCTTTTATTAATTACAATTTGCAGGACCTGCCTAACAACCCAGGCCGAAAGTATAGGGAATTTAATTTGCTAGCACTATATTTAACCCTATAACTTTCCAAGACACTATAAAACCTGTACATGGGGGGTACTGTTTTACTCGGGAGACATCGCTGAATACAAATATTTGTGTTTCAAAACCGTAAAATTTATTACAACAATGATATCGTCAGGGAAAGTGAAATTTATTGCATTTTTCGCACACAAACGGCACTTACACTGACGATATTTTTGCTGTCATACTTTTTACTGTTTTGAAACACAAATATTTGTGTTCAGCAAAGTCTCCCGAGTATAACAGTACCCCTCATGTACAGGTTTTATGGTGTTTTCAAAAGTTACAGAGTCAAATATAAGGCTTGCGTTTCAGTTTTTTCATAATGAAATTCGCCAGATTGGTTACATTGGCTTTGAGACCGTATAGTAGCCCAGAAATAAGAATTACCTCCATAATGGCATACCATTTGCAAAAGTAGACAACCCAAGGTATTGCAAATGGGGTATGTTCAGTCTTTTTTAGTAGCCACTTAGTCACAAACACTGGCCAAAATTGGCTTTCAAATTAGTTTTTTGCATTTTTCACACACAAACAAATATTAACGTTAACTTTGGCTAGTGTTTGTGACCAAGTGGCTACTAAAAAAGACTGGACATACCCCATTTGCAATACCTTGGGTTGTCTACTTTTGCAAATGGTATGCCATCATGGGGGTAATTTTCATTCCTGGGCTACCATACAGTCTCAAAGGCAACGTAACCAAACTGGCAAATTTCAATGTGAAAAAACTGAAAAGTGTAACATGCTATATTTGACCCTGTAACTTCCCAAAACACCATAAAACCCGTACATAGGGGGTACTGTTTTACACGTGAGACATCGCTGAATACAAATATGTGTATTTTATTGCAGTAAAAGCAAACAGTATTATGACATTCACAGTTAGAATGTCACATAGAACTAAGAAAATTTTAAAAAAATCATATTTTCTCTCATTTTTTTATATTTTATTCATATTACGTTATGTTCCATACCTAAATATTTGATGTTAAATGAAAGCCCTGTTTCCCCTGAACAAAATGATATATAATAAGTGTGGGTGCATTTAATATGAAAGAGGTAAATTATTGTTGAACAGACATATAGTCAAAATCTGTGGTTTGTTTACATTTTTTTTGGTTCACAACTTGTACATTTGGCTGCGGTCTTAAGGGGTTAAACTGTACGGATAATTGGGTTACCTCTCAGGCTAAGGGGAGGAGATGTGTGGGATGTAACAATTGTGTGATTGGCTAATGTGTAATTGTCTGTGGGCGTCTCCCTTGCATGGGAGAATTGCATAAAAGCAGAGTGTGTGCCATTAAACATCAGTTCTACTTCACCCTCAATCTAGAGTCCTGTCTCTTATTGGGGGAATTGCTATATCACTACAAGGGATTGCTATGCTCTGCATGCTCCCTTGGATAATCACTTCTAAGCTCTTTTAAGAACTTGTTCCTGCTTCACTCTCTTGGAGGAGATGTTCACCCACTGGAACCTGGAGCCTTGTAGTAGGTCCAGGGTGGGTAGGAGACGGCGAGACCCCAACCAAGCTGCGGCAGTTAGTGGGGTATGCGGTGGTTGTGGTGTCTGCGAGCGCTTGGAGCCCTCTGTAAGCGCTAGGAGCATCCTTCAACGGAGGTACCCAGTCGGGGTGCCAGGTGATCCGTTACAACATACAAGAGGAAAAGGAAATCAAAAGTAGAAGCAGAAAGCTGCAATAAGAGAGATACAGGTTAAAGAATAAAAGAGAGAAGAAAGCTAAAGCTCCCAAAGAACACCCCAAAAATGTTCACTTTTGGCCCTAGGCCCCCAACGGAATGCTCCCCTCTCTAAACCATCTTCCCCTATAGATCAAACCCCAAATTACCCAGCATGGAACAGAATTCCTCCCACAATCCCCAAATCCTATCATAGGCTTTCATGGTTTCTATTGCAGAGTTTGCCATTGTTACGGTTGCCTCCAGGCTGGCTGGAAGTTGGACCGTAGAAAGGATGCTCCTAGCGCTCACCAAAGGACCATCAGCACCATAAGCACTGCGAACTCCACGAACCACCGCTGCTGGGCTGGTATCTCGCAGTCTGCTCTGCGCCCTGGACCTACGACCAGGCTCCAGGTTCCAATAGGTGAACCTCTCCCTTCTGTAGAGCGAAGCAGGATCACAAAAATGGCCACCGCCAGGTGTTCGGCTGCCGAATGGCGGCCACCCAGCGCTCGGCAATTAACCTGCAGTAACCTCACAGCCTGGGAGGTAAATTGCCTGCACACTTTAACTTCTGGGTGGTCCGCCTGTGTGGTACTTGGTTCAGTAAGCCCTATTTACTGAACCAAGTGGGAGAAAGCCAGGGACAAGTTATTTTACAGGTCTGGGGACATAGTCTTAAAGGGGTATTGTTCAGCAAAGTCACAATATGTCCCCAGACGGTTCTTAAAGGGCCATACACACCCAATAAAAGTTAATAAGTTTTCAGGGGCACAATCTTCCAGGGGCCATAGTCATGAGGCAGGAGGCTGGCAAATAGGCTTCTCCACAATCCAGGGAAGCAGGGCAATTTTCCATTTAAAGGGCCAGTTACAAATAGCCATTTGTAACATATCTCCCCTTTTGGAGGGAGACTAACCAGGCACCTGACCTTCTGTCGGTCAGTGCCTAAGTTAGTCTCGCAGCCCACCCACAAATAAACATTAGCAGCAAAGTAGCCCCCCCACAATAAGTAGTACTGGCCTGTAGGTCCCAGGTTGTAGGGTAACGATGCAGCACCCGCTGCCTTCCTGGTGCAGCTGGGCAAATAGCTGGTGGTACTTGGGGGGCAGGGGCCAGCGGCACTCTGCCCTGGTGCCAGCGCTTCTGCTGGGGTTTTGCAGGCCAGTCCTGTAACAAGGGGGTCTGTAGGGCAGAGGCCAGCGGCGCTCTGTCCTGATGCCAGCTCTTCCGCGGGGATAGCTGGCAGAATGTCAATCTCAGTGCAAGGGTCAAAGGGAGGGCAGAGGCCAACTGCACTCTGCCCAGCTGCCAGCTCTTCTGCTGGGGAAAGTAGGGCATAGTCCTGCCCGGGGGCAAAGGTAACGTGGGGGTCGGTGGGGGTTAACATCTCCACTGTTAACCCTGTGCCCACGTTAGGAGTTAGCTGGGGAGGGGAGAATTGGCTTACCTCCTCCTCCTGATACTCCTGCGGCCGTTGGGAAGGGAGGTCGATGCTCTCCGCTCCTTGTGGAACATGCTGCGGCTGGGGAGAGAGACCGGTTGTCTCCTCTCCCTGGAAGGCATACTCCGGCTGGGGAGGGAGGTCGATGCTCTCCCCTCCCTGTAGCTGGGTCTGCTGCTGGGGATCTGGGCCGCCTGCCCAGCATCCCTGTAGGGCCGGTAGAGAGACTGCGGTCCCATCTCCACCTGCCTGCTGTGGGTCCTTCCAGGACCAGTCTATGAGGCCTGCCGCCTCGGGTATCTCTGGTTGGGGTTGGGAAAGAAGACCGGTTGTCTCTTCCCTCTGCACGGTACACTGCCGCTGGGGAGGGAGGTTGCTGCTCTCCTCTCCCTGTAACTCAGGCTGCCGCTGGGGAGGGAGGTCGTTGCTCTCCGCTCCCTGTAACTCACCCTGGGGTTGGGGATCTGGGCCGCCAGTATCCCTGTAGGGCCGGTAGAGAGACTGCGGTCCCATCTCCACCTGCCATCAGAGGTCCTTCCCAGTATACCTCTACGATATCCTGCCAGCTGAAGGGCTCTCGACCTGGCTCTGCTGCTGTGCTCTCCTGGGGTACCTCTGTACCTCTAGATGCTGTGGAGAAAGGGGACCGGTTGTCTCTTCCCGGGACCCATTGATGAGGTGCTGGTACTCCCACTCAAGGTCACATTCGTTGGTGACTAGGTACCGCAGATCTGCCTCTAGGTTAATAGTTCTAGGGAGACCCAGCTTGTCTTCCCGGTCATCATACAAGTCCCAGAAGCGTGAATCTGTAGCCCTACCAAAGTCATCATCGTCCAGATTCTCCCAGAATAGATCAGGGCCATCGTAATCCCCACACTCTGGGAATTCATACTCAGCCATCTCTGGAACGAGCTGAGTTGCGTACCACTGTAGCGCCTGGTATGCGGTGACGAGCCACAGTTCGTTGTATACTAGTTTCTCTAGTTTAGCTACCCACACTGGAAGGGGTTGTTTGCCCAGGAAGGGCATCCACTCTGCCATTCGAGCCTGGATTTGCTGCTCTCGGCTGATACTACGATCTCCTCGCCAACGTTGAACTTCCTGTAGGGCTTCTTCCCACAGCTCAAATCTGGCCTCATGTCTGTACCCACACATCTCCTCTTCTGAGACTTTCCCATCTCTCCAGGATAGGAAGCCATGCAATCTGTTGAGGAACCTCTCCTCCATTTCTGCTGCTGTGCACGGACTGGCTGGCTCCATGCTGCTCAAGGTAGGGACGCTGCGCAGTGGCTAGCGTTGCCCTCAATAACTCTCATACGATACCAGTGCTGTTGGGGTGCTGCTCCTTGCGCTAGGACGCCATCCCACCACTGCCACCAAATGTTACGGTTGCCTCCAGGCTGGCTGGAAGTTGGACCGTAGAAAGGATGCTCCTAGCGCTTACCAAAGGACCATCAGCACCATAGCCACCATAAGCACTGCGAACCACCACTGCTGGGCTGGTATCTCGCCGTCTGCTCTGCGCCCTGGACCTACGACCAGGCTCCAGGTTCCAATAGGTGAACCTCTCCCTTCTGTAGAGCGAAGCAGGATCAGGAACAAGAGCTCTTACAAGAGCTCAACAGCTAAGGGAGTATGAAGAGCATAGCAATCCCTGTAGTGATTATAGCTGTCCCCTACAAACATGAGTCGAGGCTGCAAGTTAGAGGGTCAGAAGAGGTCTGAGATGCTGGAACACCCAGCCTGGCTTTTATTGAGGTTACATGCAAATAGGACACTCCCAGGGGGAGGCATAAAATCACCAATCACACATCTGGTGCAGCCCACACATTCCCTCCCCTCAGATAAACAGTTAAACCAATTATTACATACAATAAAAATACAGTTTTTACACACACACTGTAACTTTAAAACCATACATTCAATTTCAATAAAGTTGCATATTCAGACTCAGCATACATCAAACATACACCCTTCCAAAAATCAGCCAAATCCCTCCAGTGGATCAAAAGTTAGCTGGAAGTCCTTTATGACCGACCGCAAGCACAATTTCCTGCCCAAAACAGTTCCATTTCGAACGGGACTTAGTCTCTGGAGCTGCAAGTTCCGTATGGGAGAAGGTAAGGGTCAGCGGTGTTCGGCAAAATGTGTAGCCGATTTTAGTTCCACAGAATCTTTAGCATACACCGCTGACCGCGTTCGACTGAACAAAGATGGCCGCCGCCACGTGCAATTAACCTGCAGTAACCTCACAGCCTGGGAGGTAAATTGCCTGCACACTTTAACTTCTGGGTGGTCCGCCTGTGTGGTACTTGGTTCAGTAAGCCCTATTTACTGAACCAAGTGGGAGAAAGCCAGGGGCAAGTTATTTTACAGGTCTGGGGACATAGTCTTAAAGGGGCATTGTTCAGCAAAGTCACAATATGTCCCCAGACGGTTCTTAAAGGGCCATACACACACAATAAAAGTTAATACATTTTCAGGGGCACAATCTTGAAGGGGCCATAGTCATGAGGCAGGAGGCTGGCAAATAGGCTTCTCCACAATCCAGGGAAGCAGGGCAATTTTTCATTTAAAGGGCCAGTTACAAATAGCCATTTGTAACAGCCATCTTTACCCATTTGTCACTATGAACCAGAATGCTAAGAACTGTTGCAACAGCAGGAACCTTTGCAGTCCTCCAACACCTGACAATGGACTATTTGGTTGCTGTGACAAAACCCCTGTTTTATGCATACCAGGACCCTTTGTTTCTTATGCTATTCGTGCATTCGGCCCTATTCCCTTTACTTTATATGAAAAAACGAACAAACTACCGAACAGGCAGACCCCACACAATGGGAGCGTGTCGCTGATTAACCTCCCAGAAGCTGTGGTTAACCACAAATATTTGACGAACGGCTGGGTGATCACCGTTCGTAAGACAAACATGTGGTGGTGGCCATTTTAAAACTGATGAACGCCCAGCTGTGTTTGATCGTCGACTGCGAACTATTTTCAGTCACAATTTCACACGAACACCGCTGGGACTATCCAACTTCCATCTCGTTCGTCTTCAGTGCCGTGCCGTGCCGTTCAGTACATTTGGACCGCACGAACTGAACCGACCCAGACAGCTAAATCCATGGAGCTAATTTTGGACATGTTTCTTACGAACAGTCGGTGAACAGACTCTTTGGCTCCATGGTGTTTAGACTGTGTTCGTGGGATCTGAGCGTTGTTCGGCTATATTGAGCGCTCAGACCCAAGCTATCTGGGGATATGTCATAGGGAACATAGGGATTCTGTTCAGTAAAATATAAGTAAAATATAAGTTATTGATTTTAATGTATTTTTTGGTTCAGTGTAAAATGAAAATATTTTCTCTACCTGGAGATAATTGAGTTTACTACAGACACTTAACCCAATTATCTGCGGGATAGAGAGGAGGGATTTCGAGAATTATGTGGGAGTGTTTTATGTTGAACTGTATAATGATTGGTTACTGTACTTTGTGTTCTCCTCCACAAGGTCCCTGTGGGAGTATCCCTTGTTGGAGGACCTGCATAAAAGTTTAAGCTGTGGCCATCATTAAACAGATCGTTTTACCCCTTTATGAAGTCTTGGCTCATGTTTGGGGGATTGGGAGCTATAATTCACTACACCTTCTATTCTACTTGGATTCCGGGAGACGCTGCACGGATATACTCAGCTGGAGTGTAAGATAACAGTTGCTAAAAAGATGTGACAGCTGAGTACTTTCTGTGCCCGTGACCAGTTGTTTGGGAAAACGTGCAGCAGGTCCAACACCAGGGTAGGTGGTATTTGGTAGAGGAGCAGCGTTGATAGTAAACAAAACCTGAACTTCCCAATGCTTGGATTTTTGGGCAACTCCAGATATGGTCATGTGATCCAATAAGGCTGCATTCCCTCTGGCATAATGCTTATTGACCTGGGATTATATGGGAAATGTGAGCAGGTACTAATTGCCAGCACAGGATAATTTTATATAAAAGTTCCAAATTGGAGACATTATGGGCAAGTCACCTAAGGTTCTCATGAGAGGAGGCCCACTCCCCATCTGTGGAAATATGTAATTCCCTTTCCCATCTAACTCTACGGGAGTATAAATCCTGGTTTGAGTGCTCAGGGGTTTGATAGTTTATGGTGATACACTCCGTGGCAAAGATGTGTTTATGCATCAGTTGTATTTGGGGAAAGTGGAGGGAGAGTTTTAAATCTACAGCATGTTTGCTAAGAAAATGTCTCCTTTGCAGGTACTTCTAAAAGTTACATAATGCTAGTTTGTGTAATTGACATAACACAAATGTTACAAACTGCCTTTTGTAACTGGTTCTTTATGTGACAAATTGCCCTGTTCCCCTGACTTATGGAGAAGCCTGATTGTCAGCCTCCTGCCTCATGACTATGGCCCCTGGGAAGTATTGCCATTTAAAAACACTATTTGGACTTTTTGGTGTTTAAAAGACTGTTCTGGCCCTTTAAATGAAACTGGCTGCTCAACCTCTCATCAGCCCGTGCTAAACTTTAACCCCATGGCAATTTTATTCTGTTTGTGGGATCTGAGCGCTGTTTGGATATATTGAGAGCTCAGATCCAAGCTATCTGGGGATAGGTTGAATGTGGGGGTTCTGTTCAGTGCAATGGGAATTATGTATTTTTGTGTATTTTTGCTGCTGTTGTGAATGGGGATATGTTCTGTACCTGGAGATAATTAGCTTACCACACCCAGTTATGCCAATTATCGCCAGGATAGAGGAGAAGATAGACCGGCTGCACAGCATAACTGTGGAACTGGTTTGGGGCAGGAAAGCCATGCTTGCAGTCGGTCAAAAAGGACTTCCATTTAACTTTTGAACCACTGGACCAATTTGTATGGTTTTGACATATGTTTGTATACTGGTTCAGAATATGTAGGTTTTATGTGAATGTGATGTATACTTTTAAAGTTATGAATATTGCATAAAACTGTGTATTTTCCTGCCTGTGATAATTACATTAGCCCATTGTGTAGAGTAATTCTTTCACAGGCAGAGGGGAGGATTTTGCTGGAATGAATGGGAGTGTTTGACTGTATTATAATGTTTTGATTGGTTGTTCCAGAAGACCACGTGGGTGGTAACCTTGTGGGAAGAGTTGCATATAAGTGCCAATAAACCCTCAGACTGCTGAGTTCCTGTTTTACCCTCAACATAGAGCCTTGTCTCATGTGTGGGGGAAAAGGCTGCATTTACACTGGGGATTGCTATACACTGCATACTCCCCTGGCTATAATCACTAAGCTCTTTTAAGAGCTTGTTCCAGCTTTGCTCTCTGCAGTGATCATGGTGTCTGGAGAAGTGCTTGGAGTCCTCGGTAAGCACTAGGAGCATCCATCAACGGAGGTACTCGGTTGGAGTACTGGAGCTCCGTTACAATAAATAATAGAATAGGGTAGTGGTATGGCACTAAATATAAAAGTGGTGCAGCTATATCAACCACTAGAAATTCACAATAATGCATCTAAATACAAGTATACCAAAGAAAGAGAAAGCGAACACAGCTATCTAAACTGTTAACGGAGAAAAACTTCTCATAGTGTATTATGTTTTACAATTTTAGGCATACACATGTATACAGGACACACTCGCTATTTAGGGAGCCAGCACTATCAGCTCTATTTCATAGTAGTTACATAGTTACATAGTTACATAGTTATATAGTTATATAGTTACATAGTTATATAGTTATATAGTTACATAGTTACATAGTTACATAGTTATATAGTTACATAGTTACATAGTTACATAGTTACATAGTTATATAGTTACATAGTTACATAGTTACATAGTTACATAGTTACATAGTTACATAGTTACATAGTTACATAGTTACATAGTTACATAGTTACATAGTTACATAGTTATATAGTTACATAGTTACATAGTTACATAGTTACATAGTTACATAGTTATATAGTTATATAGTTACATAGTTACATAGTTACATAGTTATATAGTTACATAGTTACATAGTTACATAGTTATATAGTTACATAGTTACATAGTTATATAGTTACATAGTTACATAGTTACATAGTTACATAGATACATAGTTATATAGTTATATAGTTACATAGTTACATAGTTACATAGTTACATAGTTATATAGTTATATAGTTATATAGTTACATAGTTACATAGTTACATAGTTAGATAGTTACATAGTTACATAGTTACATAGTTACATAGTTATATAGTTACATAGTTACATAGTTACATAGTTACATAGTTAGATAGTTACATAGTTACATAGTTACATAGTTACATAGTTACATAGTTACATAGTTACATAGTTACATAGTTATATAGTTATATAGTTACATAGTTACATAGTTATATAGTTATATAGTTACATAGTTATATAGTTACATAGTTACATAGATACATAGTTATATAGTTATATAGTTACATAGTTACATAGTTACATAGTTACATAGTTACATAGTTATATAGTTACATAGTTACATAGTTACATAGTTACATAGTTACATAGTTACATAGTTACATAGTTATATAGTTACATAGTTACATAGTTACATAGTTACATATAGTTACATAGTTACATAGTTACATAGATACATAGTTACATAGTTACATAGTTACATAGTTACATAGATACATAGTTATATAGTTATATAGTTACATAGTTACATAGTTACATAGTTATATAGTTATATAGTTATATAGTTACATAGTTATATAGTTACATAGTTACATAGATACATAGTTATATAGTTATATAGTTACATAGTTACATAGTTACATAGTTATATAGTTATATAGTTACATAGTTACATAGTTAGATAGTTACATAGTTACATAGTTACATAGTTACATAGTTACATAGTTACATAGTTACATAGTTACATAGTTATATAGTTACATAGTTACATAGTTACATATAGTTACATAGTTACATAGTTACATAGATACATAGTTACATAGTTACATAGTTACATAGTTACATAGTTACATAGTTACATAGTTACATATAGTTACATAGTTACATAGTTACATAGTTATATAGTTACATAGTTACATAGTTACATATAGTTACATAGTTACATATAGTTACATAGTTACATAGTTACATAGTTACATAGTTACATAGCTACATAGTTACATAGTTACATAGTTACATAGTTACATAGCTACATAGTTACATAGCTACATAGTTACATAGTTACATAGTTACATAGTTACATAGTTACATAGTTACATAGTTATATAGTTATATAGTTACATAGTTACATAGTTACATAGTTACATAGTTACATAGTTACATAGTTATATAGTTACATAGTTACATAGTTACATAGTTACATAGTTACATAGTTACATAGTTACATAGTTATATAGTTACATAGTTACATAGTTACATAGTTATATAGTTACATAGTTACATAGTTACATAGTTACATAGTTAGATAGTTACATAGTTAGATAGTTACATAGTTAGATAGTTACATAGTTACATAGTTAGATAGTTACATAGTTACATAGTTACATAGTTACATAGTTATATAGTTACATAGTTACAGAGTTACAGAGTTACATAGTTACAGAGTTACATATAGTTACATAGTTACATAGTTACATAGTTACATAGTTACAGAGTTACATAGTTACATAGTTACATAGTTACATAGTTACATAGTTACATAGTTACATAGTTACATAGTTACATAGTTAGATAGTTACATAGTTACATAGTTACATAGTTACATAGTTACATAGTTATATAGTTACATAGTTACATAGTTACATAGTTACATAGTTACATAGTTAGATAGTTACATAGTTAGATAGTTACATAGTTACATAGTTACATAGTTACATAGTTACATAGTTACATAGTTAGATAGTTACATAGTTACATAGTTACATAGTTACATAGTTACATAGTTACATAGTTACATAGTTACATAGTTAGATAGTTACATAGTTACATAGTTACATAGTTAGATAGTTACATAGTTAGATAGTTACATAGTTAGATAGCTGAAAAGAGACTTGCGTCCATCAAGTTCAGCCTTCCTCACATATGTTTTTGCTGTTGATCCAAAAGAAGGCAAAAACCCAGCCTGAAGCGCTTCCAATTTTGCAACAAACTAGGAAAAAATTCCTTCTTGACCCCAAAATAGCAGTCAGATATCTCCTTGGATCAAGCAGCTGTTACCCCACTAATTAGAAATTATATCCCTGTATGTTATGTTTTTACAAGTATTTATCATTTTTTTGTTTAAACATCTGTAATGACTCTGATAAAAACACCTCTTCAGGCAGAGAATTCTGTATCCTTATTGCTCTTACTGTAAAAAAATATTTTCTTTGCCTTAGATGAAATCTCCTTTCTACCAGCCTAAATGCATGACCGCATGTCCTATGTATAGCCCTGTTTATGGATAGATTTCCAGATAATGGTTTGTACTGGCCCCTAATATATTTGTATAATGTTATCATATCTCCTCTCAGGCGCCGTTTTCCAAACTAAAGAGATTAACATTTTTTAACCTTTCTTCGTAACTAAAATGCTCCATTCCTTTTTATCAATTTTGTAGCTCGTCTCTGCACTTTTTCTAGTGCCATGATATCTTTCTTTAGAACAGGTGCCCAAAATTGCATAGCATATTCAAGGTGTGGTCTTACCATCGATTTATAAAGAGGCAAAATTATATTTTCATTCCGAGAATTTATGCCCCTATTTAAGCATGACAAAACCTTACTGACCTTAGCAACTGCAGATTGACATTGTTTATTGCTGCCTAATTTGTTGTCTATAACAATTCCCAAATCCTTCTCGTGTGTGGTTATCCCTAATTTACTACCATTTAAAGTGTAAGTTGCTTGTGCATTTTTGACCCCGAAGTGCATAACTTTGCATTTTTCTGCGTTAAATTTCATCTGCCAATTTAGTGCCCAGTCCTCCAATCTATCCAAATCCCTCTGCAGCAAAGCAATATCCTGCTCACATTTTATTACTTTACAAAGTTTTGTGTCCTCTGCCAACACTGATACATGGCTTTCAATGCCTATTTCAAGATCATTTATAAATATGTTAAATAGAAGTGGTCCCAAAACAGAACCCTGAGGGACACCACTTACCACTTTTGTCCAGCCTGAAAATTTATCATTAATGACAACTCGTTGTACTCTATCCTTAAGCCAATGTTCTACCCAAGAACAAGAATATTCATCTAGACCGATTTCTTTTAGTTTGAAGACTAACCTATTGTGAGGAACCGTATCAAATGCCTTGGCAAAATCCAAGTAGATCACATCCACTGCAACACCCTGATCTATACTTCTACTTACTTCTTCATAGAATGCAATTAGGTTAGTTTGACGAACTATGTTTCATAAAACGGATTGGGAAATAAAAATTAATCATTTTTCTGTATAATTGTTTGTCTGTGAATTCTCCCAGCATCAGATAATGTTTTGTTAATTCAGCAGCAGGATATGGGGGTTCACAGAGGACAACAAGAGGAATTATTAGGAGGGGACTGACAGGACAGCGGGGGATTGAAAGGATATTGGTGGACATTGATAGGTCAAAATGAGCAGATTTATAGGATATTGGTGGACATTGATCAGTCAAAAGGAGGACATTGATAGGATAATGGTGGACATTGATCAGTCAAAATGAGGAGATTGATAGGATATTGGTGGACATTGATTAGCCAAAATTAGGAGATTGATAGGATATTGGTGGACATTGATTAGCCAAAATAAGGAGATTGATTGGATATTGGTAGACATTGATTAGCCAAAATGAAGAGATTGATAGGATAATGGTGGACATTGATTAGCCAAAATGAGGAGATTGATAGGATAATGGTGGACATTGATCAGTCAAAATGAGGAGATTGATAGGATATTGGGTGACATTGATTAGCCAAAATGAGGAGATTGATAGGATATTGAAGGAATTGAAGAACAGGGGAGATATTGATAGGACATTGGTTGATGTATAGCATATTGGTTAATTAATAGGATATTGGGGATTGATATCACATTGGTTGATTTATAGGATGTTAATTATTGATAGGACAATGGTTGATTGATAGGATATTAGTAATTGATAGGAAATTAGTTGATTGATTGAATATTGGTTGATTGATAGGATGTTGATAGGACATTGAGAATTAATAGGACATTGGGAATTGGGAAGGATTTTAAACAAAAAGCTAATATTGTGTGTGACGAAAGCACCTTCGTCACTGGGATTTGGAGAGGCCTGCTTGCCAGCATCTTGCCCTGTGACTATGGCCCCTGGGATATATTGCCCTTTAAAAACACTATTTATGCTGTGACAGAGTCTATGGGAGGGTAATAGAAGGAAGGTATCTAGGACCCAGAATCCTCCATAGTCTGTACTCCTTCACCTGCCCAATTAGCTACTGCTGAGGCTTTAAAGGGACACTCCAGGCACCCAGACCACTTCTGCTCATTGGAGTGGTCTGGGTGCCAACTCCCACTACCCTTAACCCTACAAGTGTAATTATTGCAGTTTTTCATAAACTGCAATAATTACCTTGCAGGGTTAACTCCTCCTCTAGTGGCTGTCTACTAGACAGCCACTAGAGGTCACTTCCTAGTTTCTAGCACAGGTTTCCTGTGCTAGAGCGTCGCTGGACGTCCTCACGATGTGTGAGGACCTCCAGCGTCGCTCAAAACCCCATAGGAAAGCATTGAAATGATTTTTAAATGCTTTCCTATGGGGAGACGTAATGCGCATGCGCATGCGCATGCGCATGCACGGCAGATTAGTCTCGCCCACCGGCCGACGTAATCACAAGGAGGAGCGTCGCGGAGGCGGAGACAGCGGCGAGGGACATCGCCGCTGTCCCAGGTAAGTCACTGAAGGGGTTTTCACCGGGGATTGGGGAGTGGGAGGGAGAGGGACCCTCCAGTGCCAGAAAAACTGATCGTTTTTCTGGCACTGGAGTTTCCCTTTAATTAGCAGGTCTCAGAGCAGAAAGGGCAGAGATACAATCTGACCTGCAGAGAGAGCAGGTCTGTGCAGAGCAGCACCAAACAAAGTGCTAAAGGTTGGTGAAACCACTGTTTATTTTTGTTGATTTGTGTAGTTTATTACCCTGGTTTAGTAAGGGACATTACTTTATGTTTAGTTAGTGCTCGAATTTGAGCTAGGATTTTGTTTGTAGATTTTCCTTTCTGTTTTGAACAAATTGATTGCCCACATGGATTTTTGTGCATGATGTAAATAAACCACACCATTTTTGCATACAAGACTGTTGTTCTATACCTGTTACCCTAGAGGACTGTGTTGCTTTGCCCATAAAGGTCACAAGATGGTGAGAATGCGGGCATATAAAGCACATTTATACGGTCTGTGGGTATAGAGGCCTAAGGTACTGCGACTCTGCAAACTGAGACTGTTTGTTTGAAACAGAGGCCTGCAGGTGTGGTGTGTGGTATTTACCAAGTGGCTGAAAGAAAAAAAAAAGCAAGATGGAAGAGTTAGTAAAAGCCTTGGTACAGGCCACTACTACCCAGCAAAACACAAACCGTGTAACAGCGGTGCAGATCAGTAACCTCATGGAGACACAGCGACAGGCTGTTGCGGTCCAACAGGAGACAAACCGCTTATTGGCCACACAAATAGACTGCATTATGGAAACTCAGCGGGAAGACAGAGACAAACTAACAAGTGCTTTGCAACAAACCATGCTCGCAAGTGTGACTACCCCTACTATGGATAGGGGGCGCCGGATTAGAGTTACTGACTTTTTACATAAAGTGAGTGAGGTTGATGACATGGAGGCTTACCTGACAACCTTTGAAAGGATTGCTACCCGAGAAGGATGGCCTCCAGGTCAGTGGGCAGGATTATTAGCCCCAAAAAGCATATGATGATTTGCCTCTCAGCCAAGCACAAGACTATGACCGGTTGAAAGCCGAAATACTAACACGGCTTGGAGTTACGCCTGCAGTGCGAGCCCAAAGATATAATGCTTGGGTTTATGATACCGAGAAATCTACTAGGTCACAAATGTATGACCTCTTGAGACTTGCCCAGAAGTGGCTACAGCCAGAAATCAACTCTGCTGCAGTAATCATTGAAAAGGTGGTTATGGATCGCTTCCTCAGGAGTCTGCCGATAGCGCTACGGAAAAGGGTCAGTCAAGTGGATCCAAAGGACCCAGAAGAAATGATGAACTTGACAGAGAGATACCGGTTTGCTAATGAAACTCAGTGGGTTTAGAGAATGGTTTCCCTTTTTCTACGATTGATTTGGAGCAGTATAGCGAAAATGAACCCACTGTAGTATGTTTGGGTGAGGAAGGGGAACAGAATGAAAGTGATTCCTCCCAAGTAGAAAATCTAAGGGAAGAGGTGGAGTTCCATCATCTAGGTGTTAGTTCAGGAAATCTTCGGGCTGCCCAATGGGAGGATCAAACCTTGGTAGCTGGTAACAATGTTCAGGTAGTGGAAGGTACTCCTGTTAACCCGGAAACCCAATTGTCCCTTCCCTATTTTGCAGAAAGAAATAATTTACTTTACCGAGTAGAGAGGAGGGGGGTTGAAGAGTTTGAGCAATTACTGGTACCTCAAGCCCACAGGAACCTAGTTTTAAAACTAGCTCACAGCCATGTATTAGGGGGGCATTGAAAAAAACAGGGAGAGAGTACTAAGAAGATTTTACTGGCCAGGGATCTACTCTGCTATAGAACGATTTTGCAAGTCATGCCCAGAATGCCAAAGAATGGCTCCATTCCAAACTTTCCGTAATCCCCTCATTCCTCTTCCCATTATAGAAGTCCCATTTGAAAGAATTGCTATGGACCTGGTTGGTCCTTTACTTAAATCCACTAGGGGGCACCAATATATATTGGTAGTACTAGATTATGCTACCCGCTATCCCGAAGCTATACCTTTAACCCCTTAAGGACACATGACATGTGTGACATGTCATGATTCCCTTTTATTCCAGAAGTTTGGTCCTTAAGGGGTTAAGAAATACCTCAGCTAAAACCATTGCCAGAGAGTTAATGTTTATGTTCAGCCGGGTTGGAATACCTGGAGACGTACTTACAGACCAAGGTACTCCTTTCATGTCACGAGTGATGAAAGAGCTATGTAACTTGTTGAAGATTAGACAATTGAAAACTTCAGTGTATCACCCACAAACTGATGGGTTAGTGGAAAGATTTAATAAAACATTAAAAGCAAGGTTCCGTAAGGTAATTGATAAAGATGGTAAGAATTGGGATCGTTTGCTCCCATATCTAATGTTTGCTATCAAAGAAGTCCCCCAAGCGTCCGCAGGGTTCTCACCTTTTGAATTGTTATATGGCAGACATCCTAGAGGGCTCCTTGATGTTGCGAAGGAAACATGGGAACAGGAACACACGCCTCATAGGAGTGTTATTGAACATGTGGCAGGATTGCATTGAGGCCATAATGCCAATTGTCAGGGAAAATATGGAGAGAGCACAGGAAGCCCAGAAAGCTAGTTATAACAGGAATGCTAGACTTAGGGTCTTTCAACCAGGAGACAGGGTTATGGTACTAATCCCCACAGTAGAAAGTAAATTCCTTGCAAACTGGCATGGCCCATACGAGATCATTGAACGAGTCAATGAGGTGAATTATAAGGTGAGACAACCTGGTAGAAGAAAGCCCGAACAAATATACCATATAAATTTACTTAAACCCTGGACAGACAGAGAGGCCTTGATGGCCATGACAGACAAAGTTCCTCTGACCAAAGTAGACAAAGTACCAGAGGTTAACATTGCTGACACTCTTGCACCTCATCAGAAAAATGAGGTCCGAGAGTTTGTTCTTAGAAATCGGGATGTGTTTGCTCCAGTACCAGGAAAGACTCATGTTATTGAACATGACATAATTACGGAACCTGGAAAAAGGGTTAACTTAAAACCCTACCGAATCCCAGAGGCCAGAAAAGAAGCCATCAAAGCAGAGGTCCGAAAGATGCTTGAGCTAGGGGTTATCGAGGAATCACAAAGTGAATGGAGTAATCCTATAGTGTTGGTACCCAAGCCAAATGGAGAAATCAGATTCTGTAATGATTTCAGAAAATTAAATGAGATATCAAAATTTGATGCTTATCCCATGCCTAGGGTTGATGACCTGATAGAGATATTAGGACGATCCAGATATCTGACTACATTAGATCTGACTAAAGGTTATTGGCAAGTTCCCTTAAGAGAGCGGGCCAAAGAAAAAAATGCTTTTTCCACACAAGAAGATTTATTTCACTATAAAGTCTTACCTTTTGGGTTGCATGGTGCACCTGCCACCTTCCAAAGAATGATGGATAGAATCCTTAGACCCCATAGTGAATACGCGGCTGCCTACCTTGACAATGTGGTTATACACAGTACAGATTGGGAAACACACTTTCCCCGAGTTCAGGCAGTAATAAAGTCTATACGAGATGCAGGTCTAACTGCCAATCCATCCAAATGTACGGTAGGTTTGGAAGAGGCTAAGTATTTGGGCTACACTATTGGGAGGGGTCTCCTGAAACCACAGAGAAGTAAGGTAGATGCTATTTTGGATTGGCCACGTCCTGTGACAAAGAAACAAGTTAGGGCATTTCTAGGCTTAGTGGGCTACTACCGTAGATTCATACCTAACTTTGCTACGATCGCAAACCCGTTGACAGAGCTAACTAAGGCAAAAGGCCCTGTTATGATAAAGTCGACTCCCGAGGTAGAGAAGGCATTTAGTACCCTGAAGGAGGTTTTGTGTGCTGACCCAATTTTGGTTGCCCCAGACTTTACAAAACGTTTTTACAAAACGTTACGCCTGATGTGGGCCTAGGAGCGGTTCTTTCTCAGGTACACAGAGGAGAAGAACATCCCATTATGTACCTGAGCAAGAAGCTGAATCCCCATGAACAGAGATACTCAGTAGTTGAGAAAGAGTGCTTGGCCATAAACTGGGCACTGGAAACACCTCTATTGGGAAACCTCTATTGGGGAGAAGGTTCAAACTTGTCACAGATCATGCGCCTTTGACGTGGATGAGACAAAACAAGGAAACAAATGCCAGAGTAACTACGTGGTTCCTTAGTCTTCAGCCATATAACTTCTCTATGGAGCATAGAGCTGGTAAAGACCAGGGGAATGCAGATGGTTTATCCAGAGTCCATTGTTTTTTTGTTTTGTTTTTAAATTTATTCCAAGGTATAACATTACAGTGAAAGTGCAATATATCAAAACATTGTAGTATGTTGTAACATTTTGTATGACATCTTCCCATTACATCTTTAAGAACATAGGATTGACACTCCTTGCATACTTTTACTGCACCAACGTATCTTGGAGTGTGAATAACATATAGTATAACGTTGATACACTGTCCTCCCTGGTATATTTTAAATTTATAACAGAAAAGGAAATCTGAAAAGATGTGAAAAAGCTATAAATTACCATACAGACATTTCTTTGGTTGAGAGGACATGTCCCATCCTTTCCCATGCTTTCATGTGCGGATCTTAAAAATCTGAATCTTAATCTCTTAAAGATTGCTATCCGTTTGTTCCTGTGCGCACAGGTCCATGTCCTCTTACATGTCCTCTCCATGTAAGTTAGTTACATATTGAGTGGTTGGAATGCAACAATTGCTAATAGTTCTCATGGTAAAAAAGAAGATAGGAAAAGAAAGGTAAGAGGGGTAAGTAGGAATTTAGAAAATGGGAGAAGTAGGGAAGGGAGTAGGAGGGAGGTGTAGGGAATAACCAGGCCAACCCATATCCATTTGATCTAATCCCATCCAGGGAAGTATCTTTTGTGTGTACCTCAGGCACTTGCTGCGCTGGCTTCCCAAGGGCCCCAAATTTTTTCGAACTTTTTTGTCATGTCTCTAACCCTGGCTGTTAGGTCATCCATAAGATAATTATCTTTAATCTTACGAATTACCACAGCAATTTCCGGAGCCTCGCTCCGCAGCCACACCTGTGCCAATGCTCTCCTAGCGGCTAGGTTCACCTTATGCAACAGGGTCTGTTCCGCTTTTGTCCAGTTCTCCAAAGGTCTAGCTAGCAAGAACACCCATGGGTCCAGCTTAACCTCTCTCTCAAATATGTCTCGCAGCAACTGCGCAATCTGCCGCCAAAAGACTTGTGCTATTGGGCATTCCCACCACATGTGAACGTACCCTTGAGACCGCACCCCCGCCAACATAGGTCTGTAGTAGTTTGGTTCATACGGCTTAACTTTACCGGGGTAGCATACCATCGAAACAGCATCTTGTATGATTGTTCCTGCAGCGCGACACACATAGAGGACTGTGCGGCGGCCTCCCCGCCTCCCATATTTCCCGCCACTCCATTCCCTCCAGTGTCTCTCCCAAGTCCGCCTCCCATTGGTCTATATATGTAATTCCTCCCCATTCTAAAGTGTTATTGCACAACTGCGAGTAGAGAAGTGAAATCAGTCTGCTCGGGAATTGTTCCTTCGCGCACATTCTTTCAAAGAACGTCATCTGTGCTTCTGCGACTTTTTTAACCTTAGCGTCTTGGGCATAAGCTCTAATCTGGAGGTATCTAAAAAAATCAAAGGGTCGCAAAGGTGTTTTGTTTTGCAAATCCTCAAACGTCACTAACGTCCCTCAAACAGCTGGTGCAATCTCTGCAGCCCTGCCCGTTCTATGCCTCTAAAATCCCGGGCCGACATTCCTGGTAGGAATGCCTTGTTCCTCAAGAGAGGGGTCATCGGAGAGGGGGAGAACATCAGGCCATATTTAGGAGTCCCATATCCTCAGGGAATTGAGAATCGCAGGACAGGGCACCTTGATGTTTGGTCTGTGCTCCCTAGGGGTCCACATATAGAACTGAGGCATATCCAATCCCATAAGGGATGCTTCCAGGTCTACCCATCTCCTTTCCTCTGGTGGAGAGTGCCACATTTCCACCTGGGCTGCCTCATAATAGAAATGTAGGTGTGGAAGGCCCAGGCCGCCCCTGTCCCTAGCACGGTAAAGGATGTTGCGTGAGACCCTATGTTTTTTGTTTTGCCATATAAATTTGCCTATTGTTTGTTGAAGCGGTCCCAAGTCAGATCTGGTTATTTTAATCGGGAGTGCCTGAAACAAAAACAATATTTTCTATGAGTACATTCATTTTCAAAGAGTGGATCCTCCCTATCCAAGAAATTGCCTTATCTGTCCAATTCTCCATATCCGCTATCAACGTCCTAATCAGCAGGGTATAATTCTGTTGAAATAATTTAGATGGGTCTGCCGTTAATCGTATGCCTAAATATTTTATGTAATCTCTTGTTATTCGTAGGCTATATGTCAACCCTATATAAGCGACGTCCGTCTCTGGCATACCTATAGGTAGTACGCTAGACTTGTCCATATTTACCTTGTATCCGGCCAACTCTCCAAAGTCCTTCAGGACATTTGTTAGTGCCACCATAGATTACCTCGGTTCAGTCAGAGTCAGTAATACGTCATCTGCGAATGCCGATACCACATATCTTTGCACTCCGACATCTACCCCTTTAATGTCCGAAGATGCGCGTATTGCCTGAAGGAGTGGTTCTAACGATAAGGCAAACAATAAGGGTGACAATGGGCAGCCCTGTCTAGTGCCATTGCTCAGACCGAATGGATTTATCCTTGCGCCCGAAATGCGGATTTGCGCCCTGACATTGGTATACATGGCTCGCATCGCCGACGTAAACTGGGTTGGGAAGCCAAAATGATCCAGCATTGTAAATAAGTAAGGCCATTTAACCCTGTCGAATGCCTTTTCGGCATCCACTGACAGTAACATAGTCGGTATTTTCCTGATGTTTTGTCTCCATATGAGGTTTACATTACGTCTGGTATTCTCAAAAAGCTGTCTATTTGGTATAAACCCCACCTGATCTGGGTGAACCAATCGAGACAGCATCCGGTTTATCCTGGCGGCCAGAATTTTCGCCAGTATTTTGGAATCGTGGTTGATAAGGGATATCGGGCGAAAGTTTTCCGGGAACGACAGATCCCGACCCGGTTTCGGCAGTAAGACAATATCAGCTAGCGACATGTCTCTATCAGGAGGACCTCCATCCAGTAATTCGTTGAGCCAAGCTCCCATATGCGGAACCAGTTCTTCCCTAAAAGTTTTATAATAGGAGCCATCGAAGCCATCCGGACCCGGTGCCTTGTTACTCTTCAACGTAGAGATTGCCACGTCTACTTCCTCCGCCGAGATTGGTTTTCTCAAGCTTTCAACTTCCGCCCCATTTAGTTTTGGTAAGTCCAGCCCAGCAAGAAAAGCGTGTATTCGATCTCTTTCACTTTGTATTCTGGTCGGGTCTGTTGTGGAATGATTGTATAATTTAGTGAAAAATTCTGTAAATACCGTTGCTATGTCTGTTGGGTCTGCGCGGCATTGACCCGAGGCATCCTTGATTCGTGTGATGTGAGTCTTCTGCTGTCGTGGTCGGAGCGACCTCATCAGTAGGGTGTTCACCTTGTTAGCTTTTTCAAAGTAGGTCCGTTTAGACCATATGATAGCCCGTGCCGTATCGTCTAGCAACGTTCCTCTGACTGAGGCCCTCAGTTCCTGAACCGCCTGTAAATTAGTGGGTGAAGCGTCAGTCTTGTGTCTTTGTTCAGCCTTACGCAAAGACTCCAGAAGGGATGATAGCAATAGGGTTTTGCGTTTTTTCTTTAATGTAGCTTCATGAATCAGAATGCCTCTAATCACAGTTTTATGAGGCGACCACACCGTCACCTTTGACAGGTCTGATTCGGCTTCTCTAGCAAAATAGTCAGTTAATTCCCTCCTCACCGTCTCGACAATCTCAGGATCACGAAGTAGAGACGTATTCAATTTCCAGGACCACGGGGACGCCACACTTAGTTTATCCAGTGTTAAGGACACATTTGCATGATCCGACCAAGTAATGGAGCTCCGATACCTTGGGAACTGAGGAGGGATTAACCAAAAACAAATCAATCCTCGAATAGGTATCGTGGGGTGCTGAGTAAAATGTAAAATCGTTATCATCCGGGTGTTGCGCCCTCCAAACATCAATGAGTCCAGAGTCCATTGTTTCTGGTCAAAGGTCGCTACGACCGATGGGTCTAAGCTGGCGGGGGGATATGTGACAGTCTATGGGAGGGTAATAGAAGGAAGGTATCTAGGACCCAGAATCCTCCATAGTCTGTACTCATTCACCTGCCCAATTAGCAACTGCTGAGGCTTTAATTAGCAGGTCTCAGGGCAGAAAATAGAGCAGGTCTGTGCAGAGCAGCACCAAACAAAGTGCTAAAGGTTGGTGTAACAGACCGTTTCAGCAGAAAAGGGTAAAAATCCGTTTAGGCGATAATCCCCTTTTCACAAAAAGGCACAGCTACTGTAAAAGCACCAAAACTCACGAATTGGATATAGGTGAATGCACCAAACTCCCGAACTGCATGCAAGGGAATAAGGTAGCACTCCAAACTCCCGAACTGGAACCTCACGAATTGCTGCTAGCAGACGAACAGGAAAAGCTCCCAAGCGGCTTACACTCCTGGCAGTCAGTCCCTATCAGCATACAGTGAATCCCCCCAAGAACGAGACAAGGCTCCGTGTTGAAGGTCAAGCAGTGGTCTGTTTGTTCAGGGCTACCTGCCCCTGTATTTATGCAGGTCTCCCACCTGGTGGACACTCCCCTAGGGGACCAGATGGAAGACTGAAACAGCAGACAGACATGTATCACTTTCGTACACACAGCCACAATACTTTCCCACCATGCATCTTGGTTTCCTCCCCTCTGTCCTGGAGATAATTAATGAAGTAATTCAATTATCTCCCAGGACAAAGGCCAGACTCCATTATGCACATGGTGACACAGAAACAGACTATCACTTTAAAATACATACAGACACATTTTATACATAAAACACAGACATGTAACATATCCCCAGATAGCTCAGGTCTGGGTGCACATTATTAGGTGAGTGGCACCCAGACCACCCGAATACATTTTAATTGCCATGGAGCCAAAGTCTTTAATTATACGAACAGGCTCCATGGCAGGCTATCTGGGTTACTACAGTTCACATAAAACAAACTACCGAATTTCCCTGCATTCACCAAATTCATACGAATGAGAACCAGGGGCTGGAGGTTCAGCGGTGCCTGCACGAAAAAGTGTCCGATTTTGGTGCATGAAAGCCGGGCAGAAAAGTGCTGGCTGCCCGGGGAACTCCAGAACACCGCCACCTAGTGGCCGCTAAGTGTAACAGCGGCCACACAGTTAACAGGCAATTAACCGCAGCTTCAGGGAGGTAAATGGAGGGCACACTCCAGCTTCTGGGTGGCCAATTAACAACGCCGGCCGGCTTCCCACGGCTCTGGGGAGGTTGCAAACAGGCTGTTTGTTCGGTAGATAGAATCTACCGAACGGCTGTGCAGAAAGGGAGAAATAAATCATTCTGCACAGTAAAATTAACCCTTTAGCTGCCGGTCCATAATCCAATGGCAGCAGGCGGGCAACCAGGCTCCTCCAATACAATGTGGCGAGATTGGTTTCGTCACAATTGGTGAAACCACTGTTTATTTTTGTTGATTTGTGTAGTTTATTACCCTGGTTTAGTGAGGGACATTACTTTATGTTTAGTTAGTGCTCGAATTTGAGCTAGGATTTTGTTTGTAGATTTTCCTTTCTGTTTTGAACAAACTGATTGCCACATGGATTTTTGTGCACGCTGTAAATAAACCACACCATTTTTGCATAAGAGACTGTTGTTCTATACCTGTTACCCTAGAGGACTGTTTTGCTTTGCCCATAAAGGTCACAATGCATATTGGATTATAAAGGCACTGTTTTTGCCCCTTGGACTTTTAACTGGAACAGATTCAAACATGTGGCGGCGGCCATCTTAAATTGCCCAGCAGTGTTTTGTCGTTGAGTGTATGGAACAGTTTTGGGCATGGGACCATGTGCACGGTGGGGCAAAAATAAGACTTCCAGGAAATTCCTGAACCCCTGAACCGATCTGGGTGATTTTTGGATATTATTCAAACAGATCGGGGCTAGCAGGGGACATGTTGTATTTTGGGGTACTTTTGGGGGTTTGTAAAAATGCATGTTTTTTTCTGCTTAGAGTTAATTGAGTTAGTCCATTGTCTTAGTTAATTGAATCACAGGCAGAGGGGAGGGCTTGTGTGCTGTATGTGGGAGTGTTGGACATTGTTGTATTGTTCTGATTGGTTTGTGTGTCTGTGTTCCATCAGGCCCAGGGAGTGTGCCTCTGGCCTGAGGAATTGTATAATTTGTGAGTGCTGACTTGCATTAAACAGACCTGTTCTACTCTTCGTGAAGTCTTGGCTCATGTTTGGGGGATTGGATAACTACACTCTGGGGATTGTTATAATCACTATACTCCAAGAGTATAATCACTAGCTCTTGTAAGAGCTGTTCCTGCTCTCTGGTTTGCAAGAGAGGTCTACCTACTGGAAGCTGGACCCTGGTCTTGGGTCCAGAGTGGGTGTAAGACAGCGAGACCCCAACCAAGCTGCTCTTGGTGGGGTCTGCGGTGATTATGGTGTCTAGTGGAGTGCTTGGAGCCCTCGGAAAGCACTAGAAGTATCTGTCAATGGAGGATACCCAGTTGGGGTGCCAGGTGATCCGTTACATTGTGTACGGAGAGAGCTGAGTCTATTAGAGGAGCTCAGTCTATAGAAGGAACTCAGTCAGTAGGGAAACTCAGTTTATAGAAGGAGCTCTGTCTATTTGTGACTATTTAAGGTCTGACCCAAGGTGGCTGCATATAACAACTTACAGATAATCCATCTTTAAGAGTAATAGACCAGGACAAGGGTAACTAGGATCCCTGTGAGCAATATGAGGTGCATGAAATGTGCGGGAAATGGGACAGGATGGTCACAGCTCAGTGCATTGTTTCTCTACAAAATAAAGAAATATAGATAATAATAAAGTTATGAACTCTGTGACCTCTCTAATAGTAGAAACAAGATAGGTAAACTTCCTGAAATTTCTGCTGGATTCGCGCTTTCATAACAAAGAGTGATAAGGCCACGCAGACCTTCTTCCTTCATGATAAAAAGTCCTTAGTGAGCATCCACTTGATCAAAGCCTGACAGACAAGGAAGAGACTCGCAGAGTAAGTTTGTAACTGGGGTTCATAATACGATAATATAAATACGATAATATAAAACAATTCAGGATATTAAAACATAAAGTACTTTATAGAGAGGGCTGTATCTTAAATAGCTCAGTGGGCTAATGCATCAGCTGTTCTAACCCTTGGGTCGCAGGTTCAAATCCCGGCAGGTTCAGCCCTTCATCCTTCCGAGGTAGATAAAATGAGTACCATTAAATTGGGTGATAGTAACAACCCCTGGATGTTGGGCTAAGGTAACATCCCCAGGACGTACTTGGAAACCAGAGTAATCTGAATGTACCTTTCCTGGTTAAATACTTTGTTATTATTATTACATGGCATATACCATCATTAACAAACTGGTATGTTTTCTTACTATCTAAATTATCGGAGTTGTATATAGGGTATTACAGTATGTTAAGGGTAGTTCTGCATATTGACGGTAGCACTGTATATAGGGTATTACAGTATGTTAAGGGTAGTTCTGCATATTGACGGTAGCACTGTATATAGGGTAATACTGTACGTTAAGGATAGTTCTGCATATTGAGGGTAGCACTGTATATAGGGTATTACTGTACGTTAAGGATAGTTCTGCATATTGAGGGTAGCACTGTATATAGGGTATTACAGTATGTTAAGGGTAGTTCTGCATATTGAGGGTAGCACTGTATATAGGGTATTACTGTACGTTAAGGGTAGTTCTGCATATTGAGGGTAGCACTGTATATAGGGCAATACTGTATGTTAAGGGTAGTTCTGCATATTGAGGGTAGCACTGTATATAGGGTAATACTGTACGTTAAGGATAGTTCTGCATATTGACGGTAGCACTGTATATAGGGTAATACTGTATGTTAAGGGTAGTTCTGCATATTGAGGGTAGCACTGTATATAGGGTATTACTGTACGTTAAGGGTAATTCTGCATATTGAGGGTAGCACTGTATATAGGGTATTACTGTACGTTAAGGGTAGTTCTGCATATTGAGGGTAGCACTGTATATAGGGCAATACTGTACGTTAAGGGTGGTTCTGCATATTGAGGGTAGCACTGTATATAGGGTAATACTGTATGTTAAGGGTAGTTCTGCATATTGAGGGTAGCACTGTATATAGGGTAATACTGTATGTTAAGGGTACTTCTGCATATTGAGGGTAGCACTGTATATAGGGTATTACTGTATGTTAAGGGTAGTTCTGCATATTGAGGGTAGCACTGTATATAGGGTATTACAGTATGTTAAGGGTAGTTCTGCATATTGACGGTAGCACTGTATATAGGGTAATACTGTATGTTAAGGGTAGTTCTGCACATTGAGGGTAGCCCTGTAATTAGGGCAATACTGTATGTTAAGGGTAGTTCTGCATATTGACGGTAGCACTGTATATAGGGTATTACAGTATGTTAAGGGTAGTTCTGCATATTGAGGGTAGCACTGTATATAGGGTGTTAGTTCTGCATATTGAGGGTAGTTCTGTGTATTGGAGATAGCCCTGTATATGAGGTATATCTAGATATTAGAGGTAGTTCTGTGTATTGTGTGTAAATATCTGTATATTGAGGTAGTTCCCTATATTAAAGGTTGATTCTGTATATTAAGGGTAGTTCTGTATATTGGGGGTAGTTCTGTGTATTGGAGGTAGTTCTGTATATTGGGGGGTATTTTTGTATATTGTGGTAGTTCTGTGTATTGGGTGTAGTATTGGGAGTAGTTCTGTATCTTGGGTGCAGTTCTCTATATTGGGATAAGTATATATATTGTTGCTAGTACATTGGAGAAACAAATTCTGTTTATAAGTAAATAAAAAACTCTATGTTCATAGATGGTAATAGAATGCCATATGGTAATAGATGGTAATGGTATGCCCTTTGGTAATAGATGGTAATGGAATGCCCTTTGGTAACATATGGTAATGGTATGCCGTATGGTAATAGATGGTAATGGAATGTGGTATGGTAACAGATGGTAATGGAATGCCGTATGGTAACAGATGGTAATGGAATGCCGTATGGTAATAGATGGTAATGGAATGCTGTATGGTAACAGATGGTAATGGAATGCCGTATGGTAACAGATGGTAATGGAATGCCGTATGGTAACAGATGGTAATGGAATGCCGTATGGTAATAGATGGTAATGGAATGCCGTATGGTAACAGATGGTAATGGAATGCCGTATGGTAACAAATGGTAATGGAATGCCGTATGGTAACAGATGGTAATGGAATGCCGTATGGTAACAGATGGTAATGGCATGCCGTATGGTAATAGATGGTAATGGAATGCGGTATGATAATAGATGGTAATGGCATGTGGTATGATAATAGATGGTAATGGAATGCCATATGGTAACAGATGGTAATGGAATGCCGTATGGTAACAGATGGTAATGGCATGCCGTATGGTAACAGATGGAAATGGAATGCCATATGGTAACAGATGGTAATGGCATGCCGTATGGTAATAGATGGTAATGGAATGCGGTATGATAATAGATGGTAATGGCATGTGGTATGATAATAGATGGTAATGGAATGCCGTATGGTAACAGATGGTAATGGAATGCCGTATGGTCACAGATGGTAATGGAATGCCGTATGGTAACAGATGGTAATGGAATGCCGTATGGTAACAGATGGAAATGGAATGCCGTATGGTAACAGATGGTAATGGTATGCCGTATGGTAATAGATGGTAATGGAATGCCGTATGGTAACAGATGGTAATGGAATGCCGTATGGTAACAGATGGTAATGGAATGCCATATGGTAATAGATGGTAATGGAATGCCGTACGGTAATAGGTGGTAATGGAATGCCATATGGTAATAGATGGTAATGGTATGCCGTACGGTAATAGGTGGTAATGGAATACCGTATGGTAATGGGATGCCATATGGTAATACATGGTAATGGTATGCCCTTTGGTAATAGATGGTAATGGAATGCCCTTTGGTAACATATGGTAATGGTATGCCGTATGGTAATAGATGGTAATGGAATGTGGTATGGTAACAGATGGTAATGGAATGCCGTATGGTAACAGATGGTAATGGAATGCCGTATGGTAATAGATGGTAATGGTATGCTGTATGGTAACAGATGGTAATGGAATGCCGTATGGTAACAGATGGTAATGGAATGCCGTATGGTAACAGATGGTAATGGAATGCCGTATGGTAATAGATGGTAATGGAATGCCGTATGGTAACAGATGGTAATGGAATGCCGTATGGTAACAGATGGTAATGGAATGCCATATGGTAATTGTAACGGATCACCTGGCACCCCGACTTGGTACCTCCGTTAATGGATGCTCCTAGTGCTTCCTGAGGACTCCAAGCACTCTGGCAGACACCACAATCACCGAATCCGAGAAACCTTTTAAATTCTCCCAAGCATATGAATGCTGTAGACCATTGAATAGGAACCATACGAATAGGCTTGTACTCCTAGCAGTCAACTGGAACAGCATGCAATAAATCCTTCCCCCAATAATGAGACGACACATCACTTTGAGGGTAAAACAGGAACTCTGGACTGTCTCATCCAGCCTGGCTTTTATTTCCAACTCACACATACAGGCCACACCCAGGGGGAGGCATAAAAGAACCAATGACATAGATGTTACCTCCCACACATCCCCTCCCCTTAGTGTGACACATAATCCCATTATGCATACAGTGTAAAATATACTTTTACACAACATTCATAACTATAAAACCATACATCACATTCACATAAAAATACATATCCACAATCAATCCATTCAGGGGAACAACATATTAAAAAATGGCATGAATCCGACCAGGGGTTCAAATGTTACTAAAAGTATCTTTTGTTCCTTTTTGGCTGGCAGAAAAACATCCCCACAATGCACCCTGGTTTCCTCCCTTCTCCCTGGAGTTAATTGGAGAAGTAATCCAATTACCCAGGACTAAAGGCAGACTCCATTAACCACATGGTTGCAAAACAACATAAAACACTTTAAAATACATAAAGTCACATTTACACATAACACACAGACATTTCACCTATCCCCAGATAGCTGGGATCTGCACGCACAAAACTACCGAATAGCGCGCAGATCCTACTCACACAGTACAATTGCCATGGAGCTAAAGTCTTTCCCATAGTCTTTCATTATATGAATAGGCTCCATGGTATGGCTATCTGGGGTATCACATTCCCATAAAGTCTGGTCCATAGTCCAAAGGCAAGAGGCGGGCAATCAGCCCCCTCCAAGGACACGTGGCGAGGTCGGTTTCGCCACAGTAATAGATGGTAATGGAATGCCGTACGGTAATAGGTGGTAATGGAATGCCATATGGTAATAGATGGTAATGGAATGCCGTACGGTAATAGGTGGTAATGGAATACCGTATGGTAATGGGATGCCATATGGTAATACATGGTAATGGTATGCCCTTTGGTAATAGATGGTAATGGAATGCCCTTTGGTAACATATGGTAATGGTATGCCGTATGGTAATAGATGGTAATGGAATGTGGTATGGTAACAGATGGTAATGGAATGCCGTATGGTAACAGATGGTAATGGAATGCCGTATGGTAATAGATGGTAATGGAATGCTGTATGGTAACAGATGGTAATGGAATGCCGTATGGTAACAGATGGTAATGGAATGCCGTATGGTAACAGATGGTAATGGAATGCCGTATGGTAATAGATGGTAATGGAATGCCGTATGGTAACAGATGGTAATGGAATGCCGTATGGTAACAAATGGTAATGGAATGCCGTATGGTAACAGATGGTAATGGAATGCCGTATGGTAACAGATGGTAATGGCATGCCGTATGGTAATAGATGGTAATGGAATGCGGTATGATAATAGATGGTAATGGCATGTGGTATGATAATAGATGGTAATGGAATGCCGTATGGTAACAGATGGTAATGGAATGCCGTATGGTAACAGATGGTAATGGCATGCCGTATGGTAACAGATGGAAATGGAATGCCGTATGGTAACAGATGGTAATGGCATGCCGTATGGTAATAGATGGTAATGGAATGCGGTATGATAATAGATGGTAATGGCATGTGGTATGATAATAGATGGTAATGGAATGCCGTATGGTAACAGATGGTAATGGAATGCCGTATGGTAACAGATGGTAATGGAATGCCGTATGGTAACAGATGGTAATGGAATGCCGTATGGTAACAGATGGAAATGGAATGCCGTATGGTAACAGATGGTAATGGTATGCCATATGGTAATAGATGGTAATGGAATGCCGTATGGTAACAGATGGTAATGGAATGCCGTATGGTAACAGATGGTAATGGAATGCCATATGGTAATAGATGGTAATGGAATGCCGTACGGTAATAGGTGGTAATGGAATGCCATATGGTAATAGATGGTAATGGAATGCCGTACGGTAATAGGTGGTAATGGAATGCCATATGGTAATAGATGGTAATGGAATGCCGTACGGTAATAGGTGGTAATGGAATACCGTATGGTAATGGGATGCCATACGGTAATACATGGTAATGGAATGCAATATGGTAATAGATGGTAATGAAATGCCGTATGGTAATACATGGTTATGGAATGCTGTATGGTAATACATGGTTATGGAATGCTGTACGATAGTAGGTGGTAATGGACAGTGCCGGTGCTAGGATTTTTGACTACACAGGCGAAGATGCATTTTGACGCCCCCCCCCCCCCAAAAAAAATAAACAATGCATCTTCACCTCTGTGTCTCGTAGCCCCCTTTTGAATTTCTTACCCCCATTAGTGTTGCATATCCACTCTCTTGAATGTCTTACCCCTTTGGCCCCTTTGTGCCTTACACCCCCCTTTAGTGTGTCTCCTACAACCCCTCTTATGTATTTCTTACTTCCCCGCCAGCCCCTTTCTGTCTCTTTCTTCCCCCCAGCCCCTATCTATCTCTTTTCTCCCACATAGACATAGATACAGGCAAAAATACATATATGCACAAATACACAAACACACAGACACACAACCATACAAGCACACAGACATAATTATTCAGGCACACAGTCACAAAGATATACAGACACACACAGTCATAAAAGGCACACAATCAAACAAACACAGTCATACAATCTACACATACAGGTACATTGTCGTACAAACACAGACATACATTCATACACAGGCACAAAGAAATACAGACACATACATAAAGAAACATAGAGATAGGCATATAGAGACATGCATACACAATGATACAGAGACATACATACACAGACAAACAAAGAACCCTGCACACTGATACCGTGTAAATGCTCCGGCCATCCACAGTGGTGGATGCTCCGTGTCAGGCGGACGTCGCTGGATCCACCAGTAAAGTCTTCAAAAGGAATAAATGCAGGCAACACTCCAATAGTAAGGATGGTATATTTACTGGTAGGTGAACCACCCCATAGAAAGTGTGACGTTTCAGCTCATGCAATAAGGCTCTGCTCAGCCAAAACGTTGCACTTTCTATGGGGTGGTTCACCTATCAATAAATATACCATCCTTACTATTGGAGTGTTGCCTGCGTTTATTCCTTTTGAATACATACACAGACAGCCATACAGAGACATACAGACTGTATATCTCTGTATGACGGTCTGTGTATGTACACAGGATGGCTAAAAGATAGATCCCCATCTGTCGTGCAACTTCAACAATGCTTTGAAAGCTGGGGCTCTACCGATTCCCCATGCTTGCAGGATTGTATTTAGCACGGAGCAGTATTTGTGTGTTTGACTGTAAGCATGTGTTTGTATGGAGTATGTTTGTATGATTGTAGGGGTGTGTTTGTATGTTGTGTTTGCGTTTGAATGCAAGCATGCATTTATGTGTAGTGTTGATTTTTGAACGCAGGTGTGTTTATATATAATTTTGGTGTCTGATACAGAGGTGTGTTTGTATGTAGTGTTGACATTTGAATGCAGGGGTTTGTTTGTATGTTGTGTTGACGTTTGCATGCAGGTGTTTATTTGTGTGTAGTGTTGGTGTTTGAATGCTGAGATATATGCATATATACACATACACTGACACACATGCACACACTGTGATACACATACACAAAGATACACACACTGACACACATTCAGATACACATATACACAAACTGATGCACATTCAGATAGACAGACGCACAGATACACACAAACACACACACAGATAAACACATACACAATGATAGACATACACAAACACACAAAGACACACTAACAGACAAACACACACACTGACAGACAGACATATACACACAGACACACTGACAGACAGACATATACACACACAGACACACTGACAGACAGACACATACACACACAGACACACTGACAGACAGACATATACACACAGACACACTGACAGACAGACACACTTACATATACACACTGACAGACATATACACACAGAGACACACTGACAGACAGACATATACACACACTGACAGACAGACATATACACACAGAGACACACTGACAGACAGACATATACACACACTGACACACAGACAGACATACATATGCACACACTGACAGACAGACATACATATGCACACACACAGACAGACATACATATACACACACACACACAGACATACATACATATACACACACACAGACACACTGACACACTGACAGACAGACATATACACACACAGACAGACATATACACACACACTGACAGACACGTTCAGGAGGGTGGCTTACCTGGGATCCAAAGTGCTGCCTGAGGTAGTTGGGAGTTGGAGGAGCTGGTCCTGCCCAGCCCCCCTCCTCTCTGCCTTCTCTTGCTCTTGCTGCTCGAGTCTTCTTGGGAGGACTTCCTCCCATGCTGGCGAGAAGGTGGCCGGCGGCAGCTCCGCCCCTGCTGGGCGCCAGCCGCGCTGTGTGCTACAGAGGGAGCAGGGATATGACGTGTCATATCCCCGCCCCCTCCACACAGTCCGCGGCGCTGCATTTGGCGCTCGGCCACGCTACAAGAAGTGACCGGCAGGAGAGGGGAGCTGTGCGCTTCCCTCCTGCCGGTCACCCGGACTTTTGCGCCCCCGGGCCGGTGCGCCCTAAGGCGGCCGCCTGTGCCGCCTTATGGACGCGCCGGCCCTGGTAATGGAATGGATTTAGATTCTTGTTAAATCTTATTCAATTGTATACTAACTCTACATTTCTATGTAAGTGATTGGATAATGTTCCCTGTAATAAATAGTTTTCTTTCCCAGGTAATGCCTAAGGAATATACAGACATCCAGTGTCTCGATTTGGATAACAATTCTGGGAACCGTAAAGGTAAACTGAGAATGAGATATGGAGGGAGTGAAGGAATTATTAGTGATATTGGGCCAAGGAAAAGCAAATATCAAGTGGGATATTGTACTTAACGTGTCAAATACCACAGGTCTACGTAATGTAGATTAAAATAAGATAAACTATGGAGGGATAATTCTGCGGATCTCCTGAATATCAGGAAGTAATAGAGATGGGGTTATAAGATTTTATCATTACATGGGGTTGGCTGCTTGGTAGTGCACCGTTCCATAATCAGGTCATCGGACATTGAGGTGGCAGCTTAAATTAACCCTTTTATGGATAATGATCTCCTGCTCGGTATGTATTATCGGGGACCTCTGGATTCAGTGATTTTCCTTTTAACGCCCAGTTACGGGTACCTCGCTATATGTTTTAAAAAGATCAGAACACTCAGTAAGGAACAAAATTGTTTTCAGAAAAAAAAAAATCACATTTATAACAAAAAATAGTAATAATGTCCTTATATTATAACAGGGAGAATGCAGCCACCATTGATTGATTATCTACTCTATGTCAACCCACCTTCGGAAGTCCATCTAAGCAGCCTTTTATAACAACTGCTCCAGACACAATGCCAGTTACTAGCCTCAATTATACAAATTCCAAGTACAAACATTACCCTACATGTTGTGTCCTCATTTAACCAGGATATTTCAGGGGCTACCTGTGTACCTATCACCATATTGCTTAGTTTTTATTATATACTTATATTATATTTATACCTGGAAGCAATAGGTGTGGGTCCATCAGAAGTTGGTAAGTGCTGAATTTAATGAGTACCTACAAGTGATCACAGTTTAATGGGTCTTTCTTTGTGTCGCCCATCGCCACAGTTTTCAAGATGAGTAACTGGTCCCCCCCTCCATCCTCAAGACTTCTGACAGGTCTGTGCTCACTGTGTGCCGTATTCCTCCTTCTCATCATCATCCTTATTGTTGCCCTAAGAAGTAAGTGTGGCCGGACCTCTGCCTGTTCATAAATTGCCATGTTTTATTCTGTGTGTTTCCCTACCCTTTCGTATAAATGTGCCCACTCCCCATTCAGGAGGTCTTCTGCGAAGGGAATGCATTCACCTCCCGAACGGGGACCACCCCGATCCCTCATTTAGAATGTTAGTTTAGAGCGTTCACACTTTGCAACAAGGTGTCAAACCACAAACCGCAGCGAAACCATTGGCGCGTGTTGCACTGGGTGACCGCCATTTCGCATAGACAAACGCCATCCAGGGGAAGCATTCGCGGATTGCTTTCCACCTCATTCATTTCCCGAACGAGAATCTCCTCAGTTCTCCTTGGCATGTTCGCACTAATCAATTAGAATGTTGGCAACTCGCAACATAAGTGTGAAACCACAAGGGAAGTAATTAATGAGTGTTCCCCTGGGTGGCCGCCGCTTGTATAGACGGACGCCACCCAGGGGGAGCATTCGTATCCAAAGGAGACACTTCCCTTGCCTAGTTTCAAACAGGGACCCTCCGAATGGAGGTGTTGCGGTCGCCGGCCCGCCGAGTCACACGGCCGTGCCCGACCGGCACAGCCTCGCCGACAACACGAGCTTACCTGCTCGTCGGCGAGCCGGCAACCGCTCCCCCAGGTCTTCCGGGCATCGCGCCCAAATCCAAGATGGCGCCGACCGCGTGGTCGCGTCTATCACTAGCCCTGCCCCCGGAAATTATACTAACGTGTGCGAAGTCACGACGTCAACGCACACGCACGTTTTGGGGTCAGAGGTCGCCCTCTGACCAATCAGAGCAGTGAGAGGGATATTTAAATCCCTAACTCACCCCAGTACCTTGCCCTGTCGTGGTTTCCGTTTCCTGGGAGTGCTCTATATTCGTGTATCTGATTTCCTGGTATCCTGATCTTGGCTTTTCCCTGGTTATTCTGAATTCTGGTTTCCCTGACTTGGCTTGTGTTTACGGTATTGTGTATTTTCTGGCTTCCTTGTCTTGGCTTTCCCTTTGACTCTGTCTCTAGCGTATTAGTCCGGCCATTCTAAGGTCCGGTTTACGCTCTGTCCTTTTATTTTTCCTTTCCTTGTATATGTTTACATAGTTTCTGCGTGCTGGACCACACTAGTAGTCGTGACATTACGACAGGGCCATGGATCCTGCAGAACTATGCAAACATATGATTGCTTGTGAGAGTAGGGTGGAGGATATGGACCTTAGGTTAGACCAATTTGCCCAGGCATTTCAGACCATGCTCCACAGGACTGCCTATTTAGAGGCCCCTCCTGTACCACCTGTGGTTCCGCCACCTGTAGTGGTACCCGTGCCACATAAACCACCGTCCATAACCCTTTCACCTCCCCCTCGTTATGGAGGTGATTCTAAGGAATTTAGAGGTTTTTTAAACCAAATTGAGTACCACTTCGAAGCCTCCCCAGGTTCATTCCCTACAGATAGATCAAAAATTGGCTATCTGATGAACCAATTAACAGGAAAGGCCTTAACCTGGGCTAACCCCTTATGGGAGAGTGGAGACGCAGTAGCCCGTGATTACAGTGTCTTCCTCACAGTATTTAAGGCTACTTTTGAACCTAAAGGCAGAGAAAAGAACGCTGCCAAAGCCCTTATGAGGATAAAACAAGGCAGTTGCTCTGTAGCCGATTACGTCATAGAGTTCAGAACACTGGCGTCCGAAGTTGACTGGACCAATAGCGGTTTGGTGGCTGCCTTCTCTGAAGGTCTAGCTGAGAGTATACAGGACGAGACCGCAGCTAGAGACCTTCCGGTTAATCTCAATGAGTTTATTGCGTACATGATAGATATCGATAACAGGCTCAGAGAAAGAGAGAAAAACAAACAACGTAATAGACGTCCTAACTTGTCCATAGCCCCTCGTTTCTCTAACCCAGTGGTGATTAGCCAAGCTCCTCCTCCAGAACCTGAACCCATGAAATTGGGTATCGCTAAACTCACTGAAACAACACAGACGTAATGAAGGGTTATGTATGTATTGCGGCAAAAAGGGGCATCAAAGATCTTCATGCCCGGTTCGGCCGGAAAACTTGCACACCTAAGGCACATACGGGGACCGACCTTAGGTGTGATGTATATGTCCCCTAAATTGACTAAGACCGTTTCCTTGTCAGAGTTACCTTGTCTTTTAAGAAAACCGCTGTACAGTGTGAGGCTATGATTGACTCTGGGGCAGCGGAGAATTTCCCAGACAAAGAATTCTCTGCAAAGTATCTCCTGCCCTTAAGACAAAAAGAGAGACCTATAGCAGTCAAGGCCATTGATGGAAGGCCTCTTACCCAGCCTTTCATCACACACGAAACTCTGCCAATCACTGTCTCAGTGGGTATTCTTCACTCTGAAGAGATGGTTTTTCAATCATATCTTCACCTACATGTCCGATAATACTCGGTTTCCCTTGGCTCCTGAAACACAATCCACGTTTAGATTGGGTTGAAGGAGAGATTGTGAGTTGGGGTGAGAGATGCAAAGGTGTTTGCTTAAAGCAGATACCACAACCAATTGGTACCATCAATGTTCCCATGGCACCTCCCCTGACCACACAGATACTGCCGCAGTATTTGGATTTAAAGGAGGTGTTCAACAAGGCCCAGTCAGAGGGGTTGCCTCCACATAGACCCTATGACTGTGCCATAAATTTATTACCAGGTACTATGCCTCCAAAGGGAGGAGTTTATGCTTTATCCCCCTAAGAAAATCTTTGTTTAGAGGAGTATATAAAGGATGCTCTCAGAAAGGGTCATATCCGTAGGTCCTCCTCACCCGCCGGGGCTGGGTTCTTCTTGGTCTCTAAAAAAGAAGGAGACCTACGCCCCTGTATCGACTATAGGGTTTGAATAGGATTACGATAAAAAATGCCTACCCTATTCCCCTTATATCAGAGTTATTCGACAGGTTGAAAGGAGCTCGGGTCTTCACTAAGCTCGATCTCAGAAGTGCGTACAACCTAGTCAGGATTAAGGACGGTCACGAGTGGATGACCGCATTTAACACAAGAATGGGACATTACGAATACCTGGTTATGCCGTTTGGATTATGCAACGCTCCAGCGGTATTCCAGGATTTTATTAACGATGTCCTAAGAGAGTACCTCCACATGTTCATTCTAGTGTACCTAGACGACATTCTCATCTATTCCCCAGACCTAGAGACACATCACGAACATGTGAGATTAGTACTCAAAACCCTGTTACAGAACGGTCTCTACTGTAAACTGGAGAAATGCCAGTTTGACCAAACGGAGATACAATTCCTTGGATATGTTATGTTATATCTCCATCTGGTTTCCAGATGGATCCCTGCAAGCTGGAGGCAGTCTTACAGTGGCCGTTGCCCAAGGGCCTTAAAGCTACACAACGCTTTATAGGTTTTGCGAATTACTACCGCAAATTTATTAAAGGGTTTTCTTCTGTAATTTCTCCTATTACCAATCTAACCAAAAAAGGAGCAAATTGCATATCTTGGCCCAAGGAAGCAAGAGAGGCATTTGAACAGTTAAAATCTTTATTTTCCTCAGCACCTGTCCTGACCCATCCTGATCCAACCAAGCCATTTATCCTAGAAGTGGATGTGTCAGAAACAGGAGTTGGAGCCATTCTGTCTCAGAGAGAAAATCCTGATACGCCTTTACATCCCTGTGGATTTTACTCTCGCAAACTCACACCTGCAGAGAAGAACTATGACATAGGGAATAGGGAACTTTTGGCCATTGTACTTGCCCTTAAGGAATGGAGGCATCTCTTGGAAGGTTCCAAAGAGCCACTTTTGATCTTTACCGATCATAAGAATTTGGCTTATATTGGGGACGCTAAGAGATTGTCCTCTCGTCAGGCTAGATGGTCATTGTTCCTCTCCCGATACAATTTCGTAATTACTTATAGACCTGGAACTAAGAACACAAAGGCAGATGCACTTTCTAGACAGTTTGAGACAGATGAAGTTCCTGAACAAGAGATATTTCCTATCATACCTCCAGAATGCCTCATTGCCACCACAGTTTCCGAAGTGTCTTCTCCACTTTTCTGTGCCATACTAGCAGATCAAACTCAGGCACCAGTGGGAAAACCTCAGGATAAACTGTATGTGTCACCAAGAAAGAAGGTACTTGATTTATTCCATGATAACCTCACAGCAGGTCATTCTGGAGTCCATAAAACCCTCTCTGCTATCTCCAGGAGGTTTTGGTGGTCTACTCTTAGGAACGATATCAAAGATTATGTGGGGGCATGTCAAATATGTGCCGTTTCTAAAGTTCCTCCTAGATCACCCCCTGGACTGTTACAACCACTGCCCATACCTAATGCTCCATGGACCCATTTAGCCATGGATTTCATTGTGGATCTACCCAGTTCAAACGGGTTCAATACAGTCCTTATGGTCATCGATAGATTCTCGAAGATGGCACATTTTATTCCCCTTAAAAAATTACCGTCTGCTCAAGATCTAGTTCAGATATTCTTGAGAGAGATCTTTCGGTTGCACGGTGTACGAAAAAGCATAGTGTCTGACAGAGGTACCCAATTTATTGCTAGGTTTTGGCGTTCCTTTTGTAAACAAATTGGCATCGAACTCTCCTTTTCGTCAGCATATCATCCTCAAACAAATGGAGCAGCAGAGAGGGCTAATCAGTCTTTAGAAGCCTATTTACGTTGTTTTATCAATGCCAATCAGTCTAACTGGTATGAATTCTTACCCATGGCTGAGTTTGCCAGGAACAACGCGACTCATCCTCAGACACGGACATTCCTGCTTTAAACACCCGTTTAGAATCTATTCATGATACTTGGGATTCCGTTCATTCAGCTCTGCAAAAGGCTTCGTTACGTGTGAAAGTCCAAGCTGACAAGAAACGGGGTGCCAATCCTGTCTATCATCCAGGTGACAAGGTGTGGCTATCCACACGACATATCAAACTTAAGGTTCCTTCCATGAAATTTGCCCCTCGGTACATAGGTACTTTTCGAGTCACCCGACGTATCAATCCAGTGACCTATTCCTTGGCACTTCCTGCTCATATGAGGATTGCCAATACGTTTCATGTATCTTTACTCATGCCCCTTACTTGCAATCGATACACTAGGATATCCACACCTCCTCCGCCCTTGGTAGTGGGTGACCAGGAGAAGTACGAAGTTCGTTCTATAATGGATTCCAAAATGTCCAGAGGTGTCTTGTCCTATCTTGTTGACTGGAAGGGTTATGGTCCCGAGGAACGTTGTTGGGTTCCTGCTGACCGGGTTCATGTGCCCCGTCTTGTCCGGTCGCTTCACAACCGCTTTCCTCTTAAGCCGGGTCCTTCCCGCCCGGTGAGCGGTCTTCGAGTGGGGGTGCTGTTGCGGTCGCCGGCCCGCCGAGTCACACGGCCGTGCCCGACCGGCACAGCCTCGCCGACAACACAAGCTTACCCGCTCGTCGGCGAGCCGGCAACCGCTCCCCCAGGTCTTACGTGCAACGTGCCAAATCCAAGATGGCGCCGACCGCGTGGTCGCGTCTATCACTAGCCCCGCCCCAGGAAATTATACTAATGTGTGCGTGACGTCACGACGTCAACGCACACGCACGTTTTGGGTTCAGAGGTCGCCCTCTGACCAATCAGAGCATAGAGAGGGATATTTAAATCCCTAACTCACCCCAGTACCTTGCCCTGTCATGGTTTCCATTTCCTGGTTTCCTGAGAGTGCTCTATATTTGTTTATCTGATTTCCTGGTATCCTGATCTTGGCTTTTTCCTGGTTATTCTGAATTCTAGTTTCCCTGACTTGGCTTGTGTTTACGGTATTGTGTATTTTCTGGCTTCCTTGACCTCGGCTTTACCTTTGACTATTCTCTGTCTCTAGCATATTAGTCCGGCCATTCTAAGGTCCGGTTTACGCTCTGTCCTTTTATTTTTCCTTTCCTTGTATATGTATATGTTTACATAGTTTCTGCGTGCTGGACCACACTAGTAGTCGTGACAGGAGGCTGTTCAAGGGAGGTACAGCTATGGGGGTCCCTGGGGTTGGTGTGGACACCCTTTGGGGACAATGGTGGGTTTGATGGGCTATCTGTACCTGGGAAACAAAGAGGCAGGGGGGTTTCCTGCGTTGTGATTCCCATGTATAGAGGCTCATGGGAGGAAGACCCTGAGTGACGGGCTTTCTAAGCCTGGGAGACAAAGGGACAACGATCCCCCTCTACTGTTTTTTGGCTCTCAGACATGAAGGATCCTTGGACCCCCTGTCATGGGAAAATGGAATCCCTGTGCTTGGGTGGTGAGAACAGGGGACAAAGAGACTGGAGTTCCTTTTCTGCCCTAAGATCTCTGGGAGGGGGAGGACCCTGGGAGGGGACATTGTCGTAGTGTGGTGGACACCCCTTGCATAGGGATAAGTATAAAGCTGAGTGTGGCAAATAAAGTGTTGTTGTACCCCCAGGACTGTGTGTCGTCCGGTTATTGGGAGGGAAATGGGTCTCTGTATACTTTATACATTTCTATTCCAGGTGATGGAGGTGGTTTAGCGAAGTCAACTGGCCTAGTAGCCTCGGTCTCACTTCAGTAAGTGTCACTCAAACCCAGGGAACTCTCACTACTTACTCACACTCATTGTATTAGGGACGATAACTGCTAGAATTCCCTTCTATTCTTCATCAGTTTCTGTATTTGGCATTGATCAGTGGTTTCCGATGGATGAGTTTCCATGGCCGTTACATTATACCAACACATGCGGTAGGCTGCCATACAAGTCTTCTTCTCCTTAATCAGCAGAAAACACACATTATGAGTGAATGGATCAGTGAACTAAATGCATGTTATTACGGCTGGTATCGTCAGCTCACTAGACATTGAGGGAAATGACTGCTACCACCAATCTAAACTGTTACCTCTAGATCAGTGGCACCTCTAGGGCAACTGGGAGACATAGAAAGCTTTATATAGACAGTTCTGCAGAGGTTTTATCAAAAGTAAATTCTGGAAAGATGAAAAGGAACCTATGGACAAAAGTGGACATCTTGTTTCTTTTGTTTTAGACATCACATTTATCAAGGTCCGTCACTAACAGGCATGACGTACACATAGTTACATTGATATACAGTGATATAGGTTGGAAAAAGACTCAAGCCCATCAGTTCAGCCTGTTAAATATCCATATAACAGCTGTGTACCCCAAAAATGGTAAAGACCCAATTTTAAGTGATTTCCAATTTTGGGGTGTAACGGACCGTTTCAGCAGACAAGGGGTTAAAATCCGTTTAGGCGATAATCCCCTTTTCACAGACAGGCACAGCTACTGTAAAATCACCAAAACTCACGAATTTGATATAAGTGAATGCACCAAACTCCCGAACTGCATACAAGGGAATAAGGTAGCACTCCAAACTCCCGAACTGGAACCTCACGAGTAGCTGCTAGCAGACGAACAGGAAAAGCTCCCAAGCGGCTTACACTCCTGGCAGTCAGTCCCTATCAGCATACAGTGAATCCCCCCCAAGAATGAGACAAGGCTCCGTGTTGAGGGTCAAGCAATGGTCTGTTTATTGAGGGCTACCTGCCCCTGTATTTATGCAGGTCTCCCACGTGGTGGACACTCCCCTAGGGGACCAGATGGAAGACTGTAACAACGGACAGACTAGTACCAATTACAGACATACAGCAGTAAAACATCCCCACAATGCATCCTGGCTTCCTCCCCTCTGCCCTGGAGAAGTAATTCAATTATCTCCCAGGACAAAGGCAAAACTCCATTACACACGTGGGGACACAAAGACAGACTATCACTTTAAAATACATAGAGACACATTTTATACATAAAACACAGACATGTAACATATCCCCAGATAGCTCAGGTCTGAGTGCACATTATTAGGTGAATGGCACTCAGACCACACAAATACAGTTTAATTGCCATGGAGCCAAAGTCTTTAATTACACTAATATGCTCCAAGGCATGGCTATCTGGGTTATAACAATCTTCCAACATAAAATACCGAATTTCCATGCATTCACCAAATCCATACGAATTAGAACCAGGGGCTGGAGGTTCAGCGGTGCCTGCACGTAAAAGTGTCCGATTTTGGTGCATGAAAGCGGGCAGAAAAGCGCTGGCTGCCCGGGGAGCTCCAGAACACCGCCACCTGTGGCCGCTAAGTGTAACAGCGGCCACCCAGTAACAAGCAGTTAAGCTGCGGTTAACCGCAGCTTCAGGGAGGTAAATTGGCAGCACACTCCAGCTTCTGGGTGGCCAATTAACGGCGCCGGCGGCTTCCCACGGCTCTGGGGAGGTTGCAAACAGGCTGTTTGTTCGGTAGATAGAATCTACCGAACGGCTGTGCAGAAAGGGAGAAATAAATCCTTCTGCACAGTAAAATTAACCCTTTAGCTGCCGGTCCATAATCCAAAGGCAGCAGGCGGGCAACCAGACTCCTCCAATGCAATGTGGCGAGGTTGGTCTCGTCACATGGGGATAAACAATTTCTTTATGTCCTCAAACTGTTGTTGCCCCACATACTAACTATTATATCCTAGACAGGGATAGGCAACCTTCGGCACTCCAAATGTTGTGGACTACATCCCTCATTATGTTCTTAGACCCATAATGGTGGCAAAGCATCATGGGAGGTGTAGTCAAAAACATATGGAGTGCCGAAGGTTGCCTATGCTTGCCCTAGAATATTCAATGATATATCTGTACAGAATATGATAAAACATAAAACAACCTCTGTAGGCAGAGAAATCGGCTTTTTTTTATATATATTACTGTAAGGAACTTATTTCCACTACTCTAGGTGGAATCTCCTTTCATCAAGTCTTAATCAGTGACATGGTATCCTTTGTACAGTTCGTTTAATGAACATATTACCAGAATTCTGTGTGTACTGGCCCTGCATGTATTTGTATAATGTTATGATATCCCTCGCTCTCACCTTTCTTAATGTACAGGTTAAAATTCATAGTTAAAGTGTAAGTTTCCCAATTAACTTTGTAGCCTACTTCTGCCCTCTGATATTTAACATCCTTCATTAAAACAGGTATCCAAATCTTGCACCCTATATGGTTTTATAAAGGGAAAATGGTAACTAACAACTCTTGTATACATGAAAATATTCTACTGGCCTTAGTAACTGCTTCCTGACATTGTAGCCTAGTCTGTTGTCTTTAGCAATTCCTGATTCCTTTTATTTAGACTTAGAGCCATTTGGGATATGTGCTGTTTGTACATTTCTCACCCAAAAATGCATTTTCTACAGTAAATCTCTTCTGCTTGGCTGCCCGGTACTCTAATTTAGCAAAATTCCTCTGCAGCGAACTGGGAAATTCTATTTTATTATAATATGACTAATATTATTAATAGGTAGCTAATTACCTGGGTTACACTTGCTATGAAAATCTGCCGAAAGAATAGGTTTACTCCCCTGGAGCTTTTTCAGATGATAGCTCGCTGTTGTACTCACAAAGCTGAGATCACCGTGTAGCTAATCCAATAATGGACTTGGAAAGTGGAGAACTCACGTCTTGCAAGGATGGTCAATCATCATTACTCCAACAGCTTCACACAAAAATTAGGAACATTTTCACCCATTAGAGCTGCTGACATAATGTGTTGTGAAAGAATTTTCTACAAACAAAAAGTGTAGACTTGTGCGATATCTGAGAAGTCCACTCGCCTGATCCACTCTATATTTATATATGTTATTTTTGGTGGCCCCGGTGTTCCACTTTTTATGAGACTCGTATCACTGATCCAAGAATGTATCAATTTATTCCCTACAGACTCAGGAGCTTCTGAACCAGATCGAAGCCTAGAGTACAAGTTGGGTAACCTGAGTGTGAGTGTAAACTCACGAATTGATCGCTTGTCTCAGGATGGTGAGTGTGGCTATATTTGGGTGAAAGGGTAAAATCATGATGGTAATTTTGTAATTCTGTTAATTTGTCTACCCACAGACAGTAAAATAATGGATAAAATAAAAGAAATAGATGGATCTGTACTAAAGATTGACAAGTCTGTAGAGAAGATAATCAGTGACAAATCCGCAGGTGAGAATAGATTGAGCTTTTAATCTATAATAGGACTGAGTGAGTGTGGAAAGGGGAGAAACAAAGACTAATGAGGACAGAGGGAGCTGTGGAGAGAGCAGCATAAAGGCCAGTGGAGAGTATAGGAGTACATGGTACAGATTTAAACATGATGTATATATATGCAAACAGGCCATGCATCATGATAAAATTAATACATATTACATAATTACAAAACACCACAAACAAGAGAGGGTGTGAATGTAGAGGGAGTGACAGGTGTGGGGGAGTTAGAGAGAGCGAGAGAGACAGACAGACATGTGGTGGGGAGTTAGAGAGAGAGGAAGTGTGATTGTAGAGAGAGAGCGAGAGAGAGGTGTGGGGAAGTTAGAGCAAGTGTGATTGTAGAGAGAGAGACAGGCGTGGGGAGTTAGAGAGAGGGAGTGAATGTAGAGGGAGAGAGACAGGCGTGGGGAGTTAGAGAGAGGGAGTGAATGTAAAGGGAGAGAGACAGGCATGGGGAGTTAGAGAGAGGGAGTGAATGTAGAGGGAGAGAGACAGGCGTGGGGAGTTAGAGAGAGGGAGTGAATGTAAAGGGAGAGAGACAGGCATGGGGAGTTAGAGAGAGGGAGTGAATGTAGAGGGAGAGAGACAGGCGTGGGGAGTTAGAGAGAGGGAGTGAATGTAGAGGGAGAGAGACAGGCATGGGGAGTTAGAGAGAGGGAGTGAATGTAGAGGGAGAGAGACAGGCGTGGGGAGTTAGAGAGGGGGAGTGAATGTAGAGGGAGAGAGACAGGCGTGGGGAGTTAGAGAGAGGGAGTGAATGTAAAGGGAGAGAGACAGGCATGGGGAGTTAGAGAGAGGGAGTGAATGTAGAGGGAGAGAGATAGGCGTGGGGAGTTAGAGAGAGGGAGTGAATGTAAAGGGAGAGAGACAGGTGTGGGGAGTTAGAGAGAGGGAGTGAATGTAAAGGGAGAGAGACAGGCATGGGGAGTTAGAGAGGGGGAGTGAATGTAGAGGGAGAGAGACAGGCGTGGGGAGTTAGAGAGAGGGAGTGAATGTAAAGGGAGAGAGACAGGCATGGGGAGTTAGAGAGAGGGAGTGAATGTAGAGGGAGAGAGATAGGCGTGGGGAGTTAGAGAGAGGGAGTGAATGTAAAGGGAGAGAGACAGGCATGGGGAGTTAGAGAGAGGGAGTGAATGTAGAGGGAGAGAGATAGGCGTGGGGAGTTAGAGAGAGGGAGTGAATGTAAAGGGAGAGAGACAGGCGTGGGGAGTTAGAGAGAGGGAGTGAATGTAGAGGGAGAGAGACAGGCGTGGGGAGTTAGAGAGAGAAATTAACTCAACAACTAGTTAGTGCTTGGTTGTTTCATTCGTACAAGAAGTACTTGGCCTTTGAGTTTCCCTCTTGCGGTCAAATTTGGCCTTGTTGGATGAATGAAACACTCAAGCACTAAGAAGGTGTGGAGGTTATATTAGACGTTATACTGGTCTGGGTTGGACGCCCTGTTTGTGGAAATCATTGGACGTATGCTGGTTCTAACTATCTTTAAGTGAGGAGAGAGATACAGATGTGGGGTGTTTGGGGGAGAGCGAGGTGTGGTGATATTTAGGGGGTGATGAGAGTGGAGATTGAGAAATTTATGGTGTATAAGATATGAAATGATGACATTTTCCTTGTTCCAGTCACATTGCAGTCTGAGATACAGAGAGTGATATCGGGTCTGGGGAAACTGGTTTCTCAACTGAAGAAATTGCAAGTTAATGGTCAGTAGACAATGTTTAACGTGTCTTCTTTTCCTCTGAAATCTGTTATAACACACTGTCGTAGATTTGGCTGAAATGACATTCATAATCTGGAGATCTAATCTAGAAAGTCCACGGTGATGTCAATGTGTATTGCTGGTGCTGGTACTCATTTTGGGGAGTGTGCGTAGGGTAATTATGAATGAATAATGGCAGTCATTACTTGACATGTCGGGTAGCATTCATGATGCATTGTCTGAATATCTACTGATGTTCCTACAAACTCCACAAGTAGAACCCACATCAGTTGTTGACCATGCGTGTGGTCGGTCAAACTTTAACTTCCAGGAAATTCCTGAACCCCTGAACCGATCTGGGTGATTTTTGGATATGTTGGTCACCCAGATCAGGGCTATCAGGGGATGTGGGTGTTTCATGTGTTTTGGGGGTATTTTCATTTTTTTGTAACAATGTGCGTTTATGTGTCTGGAGATAATTAAGTTGAATACAGTACTTGACTCAATTATCTTCCAGGTACTGAGGAGGGATTGACCTAGTTTGTATGGGAGTGTCCTGGATCTGAGAGCCAATGTGTGTGTATTTGTTTCTGTTGTGGCATACTCTCAGGTCCAGGGGGGAGTGCCCCTTGCATGGGGACTGTCATAAAAAGCCAAGTGTTGTCCCATTAAAGTCAGTTCACTTCACCCTCAACACAGAGCCTCGTCTCGTGATTGTAGGGAACAGCTATATCAGTTATACCTGCTTCGGACTGCTATACTGGCTATAATCACTAGCTCTTGAAAGAGCTACACAGCTATACCTGCTAGACTCTCTGGAGTAGGAGAAGTCCAACCACTGGAAGCTGAATCCTGGGCTTGGGTCCAGGGTGGGTGGAGGACAGCGTGACCCCAGCCAAGCTACGGCGGCTAAGGGGCTACAGTGCTTATGGTGTCCGGTGCTGTGCTCATAGTACTCCAGGCTACTAGGAAGCAGCGATTGGCAGAGGTACCCAGTTGGGGTACCAAGCGGTCCATCACAACTTGTTCTCTGGCTCCCTGATTAAGTATCCTGACTCCTGAGCTTAAACCATCGGTCACTCAACCTTCAGATCTCCTGGCAGAGCGCTCATTCCAACCTTGTCACATGTTTTACAGCCTAGCGGCTACTTACAAAAGTAGCTGTAGGTGAAGTTTTAAATGAGATTGTAAGACTATTATACACTAGGAGTCCAATTCAGATGTCCTACTCGAGACTTTTAAAAAAGTCACTTATAGGTGTTGATGGGGCATGTCTGATGTGTTCTCTGATTGGATAGATGTAAATAATGACCAACATTCTACACATACTCCCTTGTGATTAACAGCTTATCCATACAGCCATCATTCCTTTACAACAACACTTGTGGCTCTTTGGCCTAGCTCTTTCTTTACACGTGCCAGAGATCAGGGGCCAGTGCAGTCAGCCAACATGTCTGAGAACTCTGTTCCCGGGATCCCTGAAAATCCACACAGGACACTTAGTTCCCAATGGAATTAACTAGCCTTTGGTGGCTTGTCCTTGAACATGTGGTGAAATCCATATACCGTAAATATAAACAAACATTCATAAAAATATGTTTATAAACAATAAAACCAAAGGGAAAAAAAAGTTACATGCACTCTAGCCTATATCCCTACGTATATTTATATAAATGGCGGTTATTTATTTACTCCAATGGCCATTAGAGGGAAATGCCCACCTGCCACATCAAGGCAAATCTCTCAGGTGGGTCCTACACTGACTAATCACCTTGCTTCCATGAGCTTCTGGCAAAGATATTGTAGCGGAGTGCTGGTATACACAGCTATTCTCCACTTAAGATCCCAGTGAGGCTCAGGAACAAGTATTATAGATCCAAAGAGTAGTAATTCCAGCAGGCAAAATAATCCAACAATATCCCAACAGCAATCCCAATAACTGGACGACACACAGCATCAGGAGCAGAACTGAAATCTTTAATCACACAACCTTCTTATAAAGGGTTCTCCCATGCAAGGGAGGGATTTACAGTAATTAGTACATTATCCAATAGTACAGTAGTTACCTCCCATACCTCTCCTCCCCTCAGTGTGACACATATTCCACTTATAACTTACATACTTTTACCCCTATTCTGGATGTACCCCAAAACAGCCTGGTACAGTTATTTAAATGGTATCCCCTGATAGCCCTGATCTGGGTGACTAACATATCCAAAATTCACCCAGATCGGACCAGGGGTTCGGGAGATAGGTGGAGGGTGTAATTTGACCAACCGCACACAAGGTGGTATCCGGAAAGGGTTCCATGCATTTTGGCCCTGCGGTCGGTCTTCGTTCGGGAGATAAAATACATAGAAAATACTGCCATCCATGTTTAACTTTCCCTTCATATGAATCCCCTCGTTCGGTACCTTTAAAATTACCGAACGGGGTTTTGATTAAACTTCCCGTTCGGGAGTTATGGAGCTCTGGAGGTCTCAGCGGTGTTCGGGTAATCGAGTGTCCGATCTGAGTTCCAGACACTCGACGACCAAACACCGCTGAGATTTTCATGCGTAAGATGGCCGCCGCCACGTGTACGCATACCGAATGTCGGCCACCCAGATACATCCATAAAGGGCCTATTAGTTTGCGGTCAGAGAAGTGTGAGCACTTAATAGCCGACACACTTCTCTCAGGGGTGGTCCATTAGTTCGGTAGTTTCCATTCGTATAGAGTACGGATGGAAACTACCGAATAACATACGAATAATGTATATAAGTACCATAGCAATGGGAAAAGACCACATGAATACAATAACAAATACAGTCACATATGAATATTACAGGACAGGCTTAATACATTCCACTACAGATATCTCTAATGAGACAGAGATGGGTATGTTTTATATACACCCCTATATACTTAATAGGGAACACATGGGATGGGTGGCAGCACTGATGCATTACATCTAATGGCAATAGGAGTGGAACTAAAATCCTCAATTTTTATAAATATGCATAGGGATTTGGGTTAGTGTGCAGGTAACTTTTTTGTTTGGTTTTATTCCATATATTGGGGCTGATGTGTACTATGGTCATTGCTGCTGCCCAGGAGTAGTGGGAGTTTGAGTGCAGGAATTTTAATTTGTTTGTGAATTTATCTTCATAAACAAGTGGAGAACAATTTTGTGAAGAATGATTCTTGCCGGATGTGGCATAGAACTCAAATCCTGACTGAATCCCGACCGTCAGGCCCTCATCTTGACACTGATGATATTTTCCTTCTATGTCCGTTTTGATCAGGGCACTCAATAAGTAGTAAATACTGCTCAATACATCATTGGTGTCCAGCTCCCATCAATCCAGGAAATGCACAACAAATGTTGTGCCCAGAGAGGAAGAGGGATCATCAAGGATACATCTCGTCCTAATCATGGCTTCCCGCAGGGTAACATTATAATAGTCTGTACTTTTGGACCCGTAGATTTGGATATCGTTTTGTTCCCTCTGTGGTGAAGGCTTTGGATTCTGTGGTTAGGTGGTGCTTCCATTTTTTAACATATTAAATCACACAGAGGAAGGCACTAGCTCTATACTAGTAATTAAAAAAAAAAACAATTAATGAATTGGGCGGACTAATTTCATCCAGCAAGCAATTTATTTTTCATTTAATTTATTCAAATTGCGACTCATTCATATACGTTTCTGATGAATGAACAAATTTGAAACATGTCTAATTATTAGTGTTTATTACTGTGTCTCTCGGTATAGCCTTGCTATTACTGAGTACAACCACATATCTCTATATCTGTTTAACAATTTGTCTCTGAATATGTTTAAATGTATCATGGTGTGTCTGCATGTGTTACATTGTATCAGTGTGTGCCTGTATGTGTTACATTGTATCAGTGTGTGCCTGTATGTGTTTCAGTGTATCAGTGCGTGTCTGTATTTGTTTTATTGCATGAATGTGTGTCTGCACGTATTTCAGTGTATCAGTGTGTGTCTGTATGTGTTTTATTGCATGAATGTGTGCCTGTACGTGTTTCAGTGTATCAGTGTATATATGTATGTGTTTCAGAGTATCAGTGTGTGTCCGTATGTGTTTTATTGCATGAATGTGTGTCTGTATGTGTTTCAGTGTATCAGTGCGTGTCTGTATGTGTTTTATTGCATGAATGTGTGTCTGTACGTGTTTCAGTGTATCAGTGTGTGTCTGTATGTGTTTTATTGCATGAATGTGTGTCTGTACGTGTTTCAGTGTATCAGTGTATATATGTATGTGTTTCAGAGTATCAGTGTGTGTCCGTATGTGTTTTATTGCATGAATGTGTGTCTGTATGTGTTTCAGTGTATCAGTGTATATATGTATGTGTTTCAGTGTATCAGTGTGTGTTTGTATGTGTTTCAGTGTATCAGTGTGTGTCTAGATGTGTTTCAATGTATCAGTGTGTGTCTGTATGTGTTTCAGTGTATCAGTGTGTGTCTGTATGTGTTTCAGTGTATCAGTGTGTGTCTGTATGTGTTGTATTGTATCAGTGTGTGTATTTGTATGTGTTTCACTATATAAGTATGTGTCTCTGAATGTGTTACATTGTATCAGTGTGTCTATGTATGCGTTACATTGTATCAGTACCTCTATTTTTTTCATTGTGTCATCATATTTCTGTGTGTCTATGTTTGTGGTAATGTGCCAGTGTCTGCTTACAGTCATGGAGTCAGTCTGTGTTTGTGTGTTGATGTATAAATGTTTGTGTTTCCTATTGTCGATGCTGTATTCACACATTCTATTATATGGGCTGCTGACATTTCTGTATCAGGTTCTCTGGAAAATTCATGTCCCGATGGCTGGACTTACTTTACTCTGAGCTGCTACTACGTCTCCAAAGTTGGTAAATCCTGGAATGACGCCAAAAAACTGTGTGAAACTAAGGAGTCTCACCTTGTTGTGATTAATTCAGATGCTGAGCAGGTTAGTAAACGAAGGGCCTGTGTAAAAATACATAAATATAAGATCCATTTCAGTAAGGAACATGAGAGATGAGTGCAGGAGATAAATGTACACAAGGTGAGTGTGCAAGGATTGGGGTACAGTGTAAGAGCTATGTGTGGGGGAGCAGTGTAAGAGAGCTGGGAGTAGGAGTTTGTTGTCTAATTTACTGTTAGTATCTGAGTAACTGTTAGTGTTGAGTGACTGTTAGTGCCCGACTGTGTCTGACTCTAAGTGTCTGACTGTTCGTGTCTGACTGTTCGTGTCTGACTGTTCGTGTCTGACTGTTCGTGTCTGACTGTTCGTGTCTGACTGTTCGTGTCTAATTTACTGTTAGTGTCTGACTGTTAGTGTCTGACTGTTAGTGTCTAATTTACTGTTAGTGTCTGACTGTTAGTGTCTAATTTACTGTTAGTATCTGACTGTTAGTGTCTGACTGTTAGTGTCTAATTTACTGTTAGTGTCTGACTGTTAGTGTCTGACTGTTAGTGTCTGACTGTTAGTGTCTACTTTACAGTTAGTATCTGAGTAACTGTTAGTGTTGAGTGACTGTTAGTGCCTGACTGTAAGTGTCTGACTGTTCGTGTCTGACTGTTCGTGTCTGACTGTTCGTGTTTAATTTACTGTTAGTGTCTGACTGTTAGTGTGTGACTGTTAGTGTGTGACTGTTAGTGTCTAATTTACTGTTCGTGTCTGACTGTTAGTGTCTAATTTACTGTTAGTGTGTGAGTGACAGCTGAAGAAGTGTTTCCGCCCCAGTTCTAAAAGTATTAATTTCTCTTGAAATCGTAATTTCTTTAAACAGTTGAAAAACGACAGATTCCAAACACAGAATAGAAGGGTCACATTGTACAAACTCCCATTTGGGGTTATTGTTGAAAGTGGTGCGAGGACGGACACTGTGGGCGTATTTTGTTTGCTGCATGTTCACAGATTTCTGCATTTTGTGTGTTGGTTTATATTTATTTTTCCTGCTTTCGTGCTTTACGATGTTCCTTTCACAGCATGCAGAATTAATGGCTGCTTTTATTTAGCTGTTTGATTGTGGTACAATCCAATAAGTGAGAGTTCATCTGTAAAATGCACAAGACCTTCTATAATTTCATGAATTAAACTACTAGTAGGCGTCTAATTCCCTATCCAAAAAAGGCCAAGTAATCAAGGCTTTATGGTTTGATGAACTCACTATTAACAATCTCTTTTCGTGGAAAAGACTTTCCTGAACAAGGAGAACATTCACTCCCTACGGGCCAGGGGGAAAACTTTACCTTGGTGGTGATTCAGCTATACTACATGAATCTGAGCGCTATTTGGACAACTTGGGCGCTCAGATCTGGGCTATCCTGGGATATAGTATTTGTGGGGGTTTCTATCAATATTATAATTAAAAATAATATATTATTTTAGGGTGTTTTTGTCTCATTTATTGTAACTCTAGTACCTGGGAGATAATTAGTTTAAGTAAAAGCAAGCTCACTTATCTCTGCTTATAATCCCTGCTTCACTTCGGGACCTGGGAGAATCTATAGTGGAGGTACCACTCAGGGTACAGGTGCTCCGTTACATATGGGATAGGCAAAGTGTCCCTATTGAGAACAATAGGAGGACAAGGATTGGCGGGAGTATCTAAGCCACTTCCTAGGTCCCAGAGAAATTTATATTAATTCCAGTCTCACAGATAAGGGGTTATTAATGCTGGATTGATAATAATTCTCTAATCTCAGATATCAATAAGCAAAATAATGAATCTGTTATTCCCACCTAGGATTATGTAACGAGCATTGCCAAACAGCAATACACATGGATCGGCCTAACAGATGCAAGTGAGGACTGGAAATGGATTGATGGAACGATCTACCAGTTTGATTCAAAGTAAGATGGATTCTCACCTTACTGGGAGCATAACCTGATCTTCCCACTAACTCATTTACCCCAACAGACACATGAAATGGGTGTAGGAGAGATGGGCAGGAAAGGCCAGGAAATATTTACACTATATTCATTCATCCCCGGTTTGGGTAATGTAAAGTAACCATGGGGACATAGTCCAACCCCATGCCTGCAACCATGAGTATTGAGTAGAGAACATGCAATTAAATAATCGAGGATGAGCAGATCACTGTCCACCCCTTTCCACCACCCATGGTAAATTTCCACTGTCCTCCTCCCCCAGCGATGGTATGCAGGTGGGGCTGCTAATTTTATACTAGGGAGGGGCTTAATGTCAACACCCCAGCCACCATCCATGAGCAGTGGATGGAGGGTCTAAATAATTTAACCAGGGGAGAACAGGGGTTTCACAGTCCCCACCAAAAGTTGGTGGGTGGGAGGCTCCAAATAATTAAACACCCCATGCCACCCCTCACCTATGGTTGTCAGGTGTGGGCTCTAACTATTTAAACAGGGGGGCAGGTGCCCCCCACCTCAGCTCTCCCCTACTGCCATTGTTCATCCTCCCAAAAATATATTAAACCCTACATTTTTGGGGGGGGACTTTTTTGGGGGTGAATTAGAACCTATAGACACCCAGGGGGTAACAATGGCAATTTTGGGGGGGAGGGAAATGACATGTCCGCACCCTATTGTATATTAGAATTATAGCCCCCACCTGCAATTAATGGGTGGGAATCTCGGGTGGGATGACTCCAGGTTTCCCCTTATTTATTTAGTCTTCACACCTGCTGACCACCTGTCGGACATTAGGTTAACCTGCAGTATACCATTTTCAACAGTACATCCTGCATGCATTCGGCCCCGAATGTTATTAAAACCAATGATTTGTAAATCTTACGAATCCTATGCTTTGTAAAGGTTTCAATCCGAAAGGACTGATTTTAATCCAGACACCGAGTGCATCCGGGAGATTGCAGCAAACTAGCTCTGCTTTTAACAGACTTTTAACTGTATTTGGTGTAAACCCCTTAGTGACCAGACCGTTTTTCAATTTTCTTACCGAAAAGGATCAGGGCTGTTTTTACATTTCTGCGGTTTTTGTGTTTAGCTGTAGGTTTCCTCTTACTCATTTACTGTACCCACACAAATTATATACCATTTTTCTCGCCATTAAATGGTCTTTCTAAAGATACCACTATTTACATAATATCATATAAATTACTATAAAAACAATTATAAAATATGATGAAAATATTTTAAAAACACACTTTTTCTAAATTTGACCCACAAAATCTGTTACGCATCTACAACTGCCAAAAAGCACCCCTACTAAGTAGTTTCTAAATTTTGTCCTGAGTTTAGAAATACCCAATGTTAACATGTTCTTAGTTTTTTTTGTGTGCAAGTTATAAGGCTATAAGTACAAGTAGCACTTTGCTATTTACAAACCATTTCTTTTCAAAATTAACGCAAGTTACATTGTAACACTGATATCTGTCAGGAATCCCTTAATAACCCTACACATGTATATCGTTTTTTAAAGAAGACAACCTAAGGTATTAAACGTTGGGTATTTTGACTCTTTTCATGCAACCATTTTACCACCAATCTATGCCAAATTAAAAAAAATAATAATAATAATTAGTGATTTTTTTGACCCACATAGCAATTTAAGAATACATGTACGGAGATCTTTAACCCCTTAAGGACCAAACTTCTGGAATAAAAGGGAATCATGACATGTCACACATGTCATGTGTCCTTAAGGGGTTAAGGGTGAATTCCAAAGAACACCCCAATATGCGTTCAGCATCATCTCCTGAGTACAGTGATACCCCCCATGTATAGGTGTGTCGGGTTCTCTGGGGGCTAAAAGACCTTATTTGAGGGTGCGCATTCCAGTTTTACAACTTGGAATTTTCTCAGCTGGTCAGCATGCACCCAGGTCCTCTTTGGGAAATTTGTTAAGCCGGCCAATGTAATAAACCCCCATCAAACCATATATTTTTTTTAAAGAAGACAACTCACGGTATTCAAAATGAGGTATGTCCACTCTTTTTTAGTAGCCACCATGACCAAAATTAGTGTTTTCATTTAGTTTTTTGCATTTTTTACACATAAACTGCCATTTCACCAATGATATCAGTATAATACATTTTACTGCTCTAAACACTCATATTTGTGTAGAGTAATGTCACACGAGTACAACAGTACCCCTCAAGTATAGGTTTTATGGTGATTTGGAAAGTTACAGGGTCAAAAATAAGATTTGCCAATTTCTTTTTTTTTTAAATTACTATTTGCCAGGGTATTCAAAATGGGGTATGTTCAGTCTTTTGTAGTAGCCACTGAGCCACAAACGCTTGCCAAATTTAGCATTCATATTTGTTTTTTTGCATTTTTTTACACAAAACCTGAACTTTTACTGGTGATATCATCGTCGTGATAAGTTTTACTGCTTTGAAAAACTCAGATTTGTATTCAGCAAAGTCTCCCAAGTATAACAATGTCCCTCATGTAAAGGTTTTATGGTGTTTTGGAAAGTTATAGGGTTAAATATAGGGCTTGCAAATTAAATTCTCTGGACTGTCTGCCTGGGTTGTTAGACAAGTCCCTCAAATTAAAATTAACAAAATAAAAAATTATTATGTAGTTAATAGTTAACTATATATTTAGAATGTGTGTGTGTGTGTATATATATATATATATATATATATATATATCGTGTGTGTGTGTGTGTATGTGTATATAATATGTATATATATATATATATATATATATATATATATATATCGTGTGTGTGTGTGTATGTGTATATAATATGTATATATGTGTGTGTGTGTGTGTGTATGCATGTGTATATATATATATATATATATATATATATATATATATAAAGTGTATGCCTGAAGTTGTGGGAGGGATTTAAGGCCTATATAACCCAGTAAACCCCTTGCTTATCTGTCTTCGTCGATTCCGGAAATTCCCGCCTTCGCTTCTGGTTCACGCAGACCTCTGACGTCATTTTGCCACGAAGCGCCTAAACGACTGTCGGGAACTGCCACGCTAAGATTCGTGAGTATAACACATGAACGGGACCCAGTCGTCAAGTTTCTACCTCAACTGTAAGTCTTTTCGATAATACGAACAAGGCTCATTCGTGTAAAGCATCCTTTCGTGCATTTAGTCATCCGGCTATATAGGAGCTTACATTCGTAAAAAAACAACGGATCAATAGTCAGGAAAGCGTTCGTATAAACCATTTCGGCAATATAATTAAATGTCAGCTCTATTCGTATGTTTCATTTGTTTTTAAACCCGCAAAAAATATTCTGTACTCTGTTCGGCTAATCTTTCGTATTAAATAGCTACATTTCACATATGGTACTACAAGAATATCTCTTTATTAATCTCGTTTTTCTTAGGGTAAATCTAAGATTTTATGCAGAATTGATATGATTTGGTGGCTCAACATGTTTTATTTTATGCATTTTTTTTTACCTGTATATCTTCTCTCAAGTTGTTGCTAACATATTAAGTCATGGGGTTCGTTTCTAGGGATAAAAACTTTACTATCAATTACGCTGATTTACACAAGTACGGTTCGGTCAGTAATAATCCGTTTCGTTTAAGATTTTTTTTTTTCTCTCTTCACTCCTCCTCTAAACTAATAAACATTGATTATTCAACAGCAGGTTATAAGTATTCAGAACAAGAGCCAAGTCACTCAATCGTCTTAATATAGGCACAATTTAGTCACAAACATTATACTTTTAATAAGTTTAACTTAACCCTTTAAGGACACATGACACGTGTAATTGTTTCGCCACGGCTAGTCAGCCAGCACACACATAAAAAAACTTCCTAACATGAACATTTCCTCTCATGCCCATAGCATGTCTAACACTTCAGTACGAGACGATGAGCTATCACTTGCCAGCACCCCGTCCAGGTCTAGTGCGCAGCCAAGACAGTCCAGTACGACATCCAGCTTCAGATCCTGGACTGTTCCAAAAATCACAGCCGAACTGAATAGAAGAAACATTCCCTTTCCAGGCCCTAGTTCTGAATGTACAATACAAAACAGTTTGGCAGAACTACGGAGTATGATGACCTCTTTGGTAGCTTCTGTAGCTACTATAAACAACAGGTTAGATAACCTGGAAGCCACTAGTCAAACTAGCATTCCGGAAGTACAAATGCCACTAGGACAACTTGAAACAAGCTCAGGAGGTAACTCCACTCCTATTCCTGCCAAAAGATCGAATATTATTAACCCAGTACACCTGACTCCACAAAATCTAAAACGTGACATACTAGAAGGAAAAGATGTTAATCTAGCTTCCCTCCTCATTGCCTAACAGGATATAATCGAAAATAGGTCTTACAATTTCGACGATATATCCATGGTAATAAAATCTAGAGATCCTAGGCTTAATAAGAAGCTAAATATTCCTGAATTCGTGTTAGCTTTTGGGTTATATAGTGATGTAATTTGCTCTTCCTTCCCACACCGTAGAGAAGAACTGGACCTATATATGCACAAGCTGGTGGAACTAGCTTACAAATATAGCGGTTACGCGTTCTACGACTACCATAAGTCATTTTCGGCCAGATCAGCCTTGTCACTGGCTCAGTACAACACTCCTACTGACTTGAGTCAGTTGGACACAGAATTGTTCTGTAGACATTTCGCGGGGCTTAAAACACCAGTATGTGCAATATGTTCTTCAGCTTCTCATACAGCAAATTTTTGTCCTAGTAATATAGATGGTCCGTCTACTAGTAAAGCCAATCCAGACTATCTTGCTAACACAAGTCAGAGGGAAGTGAAAGACAAGTTAGGGAGGCCTATAGTGTTTCTCGGGAAAGCACAAGTTTGGAATAACTTCAATGCGGGGGGGTGTAGTTATAGCGCTTGTAGACTGCTCCACGTTTGCTGTTTTAGAGCACACGCAAAAACTATGTGTCCAAACAAACTGTTCCCTAAGAAAGCAATGACCCCAATAAATGTACCCAATTTACAACGTTACTTGACTGAACATCCTTCTTCACAGCTGGTTGACTTTCTTATCTCTGGTTTCACTAGAGGCTTTCACACAGGTTTAGTAGCACTCCCTTCAGGCATACTAGAATGCCCCAACCTAAAGTCTGCGATAACAGATCCAGCCAGTCTAAAAGATCTTCTCAACAAAGAAGTAGAATACGGTTTTATGATAGGACCCTTCACCACACCACCATTCACTTCTTGGAGAACAAGCCCACTAGGTATAGCCACGGGCAAATTTAATAACAAAAAGAGGTTAATAATCGATTTCTCAGCGCCTCACTCTTCCACCTCCCCAAGTTTAAATTCCCTCATACCTTCAGAAGACTTTTCACTACAATATGCTAAAACATATTGTGAAATATGGGGAAATAATTATGCTTTGTGAGCGTGACATATGAGTCCCTGCTAGTTGCCAAGTGGCCTGAGAGGCAGTATCTATGCGTGGGCCCGAGGGGAAGTTGAGGCCACCGAAAGTTGTGGCGGGGTGTTGGCCTCTCGGTGTCAATTAAAGCATAAGAAAGAATGGGAGTGACAGGTGAGGCCCTCTCTTTGCAATGGTGCGAGGCTGCTAGCTATGATTTGGCCCGAGGGGCGTAGTACCTCTGAGTATGAGGAAAATCAGGTACCAATCCAGGTTTAACCCCTTAAGGACCAAACTTCTGGAATAAAAGGGAATCATGACATGTCACACATGTCATGTGTCCTTAAGGGGTTAAACATTTATATTTGTTTTAGTAGAATTTTATAAGTGACTGTAATAACGTATGTAACCAGTAGGGGCAAAATTCCCCTGGAGTACTGTTTGAAATTCGTGCTTATTTCGTAAGTAGTTGTAATGAACGAATTAACTAGATAGAGTATTGATACATACAAATGGATACATCTTAATTGTCAATTGAAACCGAACTGAAATGTTATGTATATAACCGAATGATAGTGTTCGTTAGATTAAGTAATATGAAACATCTGCGAGTGGCTAAGGGAATTTAGCCGAACGGCATACTGTATGAAAACGAAAAAGTACCACTTTTTTAAACGAACGGGGCTCCGCCGCGTAAAGCTGGGAAGTTTGAGGCGGTTGCTTTACGGCGGGCCTAACTTACGGTTTTTACGCAGTGGCAAAGTAACAAACGGGCTGTGCGGACGCCGGCAACAGGAAGGAGAGCCAGGGAAGCACCAGACCAGGAGACCACGAGGAAACAGGTAAGAAACAATCCAAAATGGCGGTCTGAACCGGAAGTAAACGTTTCAGACTCGCCAGACCAGCAACGGTAAGGTGGGAGTGGATTGGCAGCCCTTTTTAAGGGAATTCAAGCCCCTCAACTACAGGCCAAGCTTTCAAATATATAATACGTGTGTGTGTGTGTATATATGTAGAAAGGCCATTAGGCCTGGATTTGTGGGAGGAGTAAGTCCCCTACTTAAACTCTCAGCCCCTACTCACCTCTGCCATTCAGCTGATTGTCCCCATAGACACCAGCACTTCGGGTCCGAGCTTCCCACCACACAGCTTCAGTCTCCTGCAGCAAGAGGTGTCCACCGAAATCCTCCGTCCGTTCTGCGGCCCTGCCACCTGTTTTCATCCCGGTCGCGGTACCTGGCTTCCGGTCACGACCGGCAAGCTCACGTAAGCTAGTGAGGAAATAGCGTTTGGCTATTTCCCTCCGTTCGGTCCTAAAAACGTAGGGGTAGGCTCCCTTTTTTCCTTTACACGTATCCGTACTCGCTCATGTATTCAGCGTTCGCGCCAAAAAAATAGATGAACGCCTGCTATACTTACACATCATTGGCGAATTCGTACGGCCAGAACTGCCGAACCATGTATAGGCATAACGCTTGTGTTAATCGTTATATTTCTGTGTTACCTTTCGGTCATACGCACGAACCACGTACCTATTTACTTACTCGTTCGTGCATCTTAAACGATTCATGTAAATCCTATTCACCCCTTGCATACTTACCTAATTCATTATTTTTCTATCCGTGCGGATTTAAACAAACGCACGTTATACTTACCTAAACAGGTCCCTAGTACGGCTAAATCTACCGATCCCATTGTAATAATTCACTCATTTCATTCACACGAATTTCTTTTTTTTTTTTTTTGTCAATCTTTCTTTTATTGAAGCATATCAGATTGGGTACAAAATAGAGAGAGGGGAATGCAATATCTGGTACATTACAGGGTGAATACAGCGGTAGCTTAAAAAGTTACATTTCCTGATAAAGGATGCTTCATTTTTTCTTTTTTAGTGTTAACAAAAACGTGTTACTGTTAGCAGTAGTGCCCATCCTGATATATAGTTAGAGGGTGACAGTAGATTATGCAAAACTGGGGCACATAGCTAATGAGTAAAAATTAAGGTCGTATTAGTTAAATTAACAGTATGAAATGCCATATACGAAACAGCAAATAAAGTAAAAGATCGCGTTTCAACGCGTATTATGCTTGATGTTGCTTAAAATATGCTTATAATACTCTTGTAGTTTGCTTGATATCTAGTAAAACGTTCTATTAGTTGCGTTGTAAGTGCCTAGCTGTATTATAACAATCAGCAACGTAGAATGACATTGCAAGACTTGAAATACACATATATGTTACAGAGTATAAGTTGCGGACAGCAAGGGCACCAATAGGTTAAATCTCGCTTGTATCCCAGCTAATAGTGTTAACCTATGGTAAAGTAAAAGCATGGAATTTAAAATTGGGATAAGTAATGTGTACTCCGCTGTTTTAAGTTGAAAGAAACAGGCTGAATTGTAGCTGGTATTGTAAGACTTAGAAAACTTAGAAAAATTACAGGCTAGTGACCCTACGATAGTAAAAGGCATATTATACAAGCATGTAACATGGGTCAGTGGTATGGCAAACTAGGTCATTGCATCTTATCAAATTAACTCATAACTGGAGAAGCATAGTATATACTTCCTATGGATCAGGGTGCGACACATAGTAAGTCCTACAGGTTAATTAATCTAATTAGAGGTGACTAAAAAAAGCATAGTGTTAGCATAGAAAATGTGATATACAGTAGTTATAAAGGGACATCAATCAGGCATTGTGTAGCACTCAGCCGGTAGAGGATCCAGGCCCCCATTTAGCCTATGCCTCTCAGTGGTTCCACTGAGCGCTGATGCAGCTGGACAGTCATCGGGTTCAAATGCCCAGGTAGAGACAGGATTTGTGGCATTGTGGAGCATGAAGACAGTCCCCGCTGCTCTTGTGAGTGATAATATGCTGGGGAGCGATCTGGCTGAGGTCTGTTCTTAGTGTCCTGCCGGAGTCCCGCCCGCTGTGTTCTGGTGCTGCTCAGGGAGGTTTGGTGACTCGAGTTGCTCTGTGGCTTTAGGTATGTCGGCTGCGTCTTTCGCGGCTTCATCACAGCCGCCTTGTGTGCTTGTCGGTGCTTGTTTGTATGGGTGCCCACTTGGAATGCCTGCAGTGGGGCACTATAATGGCTTCGGCGGGTCTTCGGCCGGATCCACATGGACACCGCCCGTGCCGCTGTGAGGTTTGGCATACCCCTGCTGCACTGCAGCTCGTAGAAGGCTGTGCAGAGCCTGTCGAGGACCTCTAGGGAGGAAGGCTGAGTATGGTTGCTCATGGCTCCCCTCTGTGGACTGCGGCGAGCGGCCATCTTGGACGCGCTCCGCCTGCCTCGTGTTTCTGCCGATTTCGGGTTCCTTAGCCAGAGGACTGATCAGTTTGCCAGGTCTGTCTGTCCAGAGGGGACTGGGATATCCCCCACCAATCCAAAGGGGGGGGGGGGTTGGAGACCTGCTTAGGTGCTTATGGGGTCCGGTGTCTGAGAGAGCGGCCACCTCTCCCCGGCTCCGGTTTCTGTAGGCCGCGCTTGGTATCCCGCTTTCCTAGCTCCCACGGGCTTCAAAAAGGTCTCGATTTGTTCATGGGTGCACCCCCGACGTGGGTGATGCACCCTGGTGGGTCCTTGGGCAGTTTAGCCCTCGATAGTGCCTTTTTTCCCGATTGTCAAGCAGGAGCTCGTGTCCCCTGCTTCTGCTTAGTTCGACGGTCAGGCTCCGCCCCCCCACACGAATTTCTTTTAAAGCTCATACTTTCTGTTCGGTCATTTAACTGTTTTTACCTACCTGTCAGTATAAAGTTATTAAATCCGTTCAAACTACCATCTTTTACTAAACTGTGTTTGCCGGTTTAATTATGTTTAAAACATTAAAAAACCTCAGCCATAGTTTACTAGTAATCGGTTCTTTTTCCTACACCTAAGTGATTAGTAAATGACGTTAAATATTCATTTATCAATTCTAATAGTTTTCTCATGACACCAAATTAAAAGAGCAGATTTCAAGCCTGTACTAACTCTACATACAGATATTAATTATTAAACACGATCTTCCAGGGCAATTCTGGTAAATCCACATTTTATACTACATCTTCTCCTTAAAGTCATGCAGTCATTTAATCCTGCCTCTGTCACATGTGTTTGGCTTCACAGATTGCATCGGTTTCTTGCATTTCTGCTCAAAGTTACTATTTCAAGTTCTTTTTATTACAGGACCAGGTATAGTATTTACTCACTTTGGTTTCATCCATGTCTATGCCTCAAGTATACAATATGCAATCTAGACTTGTCACAGTGAGACATGGTGTTATTTATTACATACTGTCACAGCTTTTGCTAATTTATCAAATATTCATTGGTTCATCCATAGCTCCAGTATTATTCTAGGCCTCCACCGGTTTCTACACATTAAACCATTTACGCTCATCATAGTTCCTGTACTACAAATCAAGGTATAGTTCTGTACTCTTTACAGCACCTTTTCTTACAAGACCTAATGCGGTTTCGATTAATTACGACTGACTCATGGTCTTACGCCCTCGGTGTGTTAATTCTTTACAATTTCTCTACCCAGGCCTACGGTCATACTGCCATCAGGCCAGGAAAAACACCCTACCTACCTGACCCGGTACTCAGCCATACCACCAGATACTTACGTCCTTACTCATGTACAGCAATCACTACCCCAAGGCCTCAATCAGCCTTTCTCCTTAACGCAAACTCGTCCCAGTCTTATACTAACCTTTCAGATCCCTCAATTCAGGATCTCATGTTGCGCTCCTAACAGCCAACCCTCACTACAAATCATACGCCACCACGCTACGCATAAATACATCAACATCTGTCTTAATCCTCAGGCTTCTTCTACGAGGACAGCAGCAGACAAGACTCGCTACATTAAAAAAATACTAGAAGGTTCCAGTTATCGTGTACAACCTTTCAAGGTTAGTATCCACACATTACACCAGAATTCCCAGTCAACCTTAAGTATACAAGTGAACTGGCTACAGGGTCTAGCCTTAGCTCACCCTATTAGGAAATCCGGTCCCACAAGGTCATTTCCCACCTCAACACAGAGGTATGGCCCCACGCCCAAATCATAGTTATACGCCTCGCCCGCCCTACTACAGGGCTTTAGTCAGGGCCTCACCTGTCACGGCCACATCTTTTGAATTCTCTTCACAGTCACCGAGAGGCCAACACGTCGGTGGCCACAATTTCCTAAGCCAAATCATAGGTAGAGCCTCTCACCACCACTTGGCATTAGCAGGGCATCACCTATCACAAATTCCACAGATACGTTTTTCGCTTCGGCACTAGCATTACAGTCCAGTTCTTCTAAAAAATACCACCCCTCATATCCCTCCCACATCCCTTACTCCCCTTCTAATATCTCATTCACTAAATCATTTTTTAGAATGTCCCAAGAACCAATCCCCATCGAAGAGTTGCCAGAAGAGATACCGTTCACGCCCACCAGACCGGAGTCTCCAGGCGAATCTCTCACCCCCTCAACTCCCACGTCCTTGAGAGCATGGACTATTCCTAAAATTACGGCCGAGCTTAGGCTCAGGGGAATCCCCTTTCCAGCTACAGCAAGAAAGGCAGAACTTTACAGGCTGCTTACCTACCAAGCCCCTGAGCCTAGGCCAAGCACTAACTCTCAAGGACAACCACCAAGCACTGGCACGGCCACCCAGGATACCCTGGCAGCAATCTTGGCCAACCTGCAGACTCTTAATAGCGGGCTATTACACCAGAGACCGCCATCGCAGGTGGAGAGCACCATCGCCTCCCCAGGTAATACCCCGGACCTCCCAGTCTCCACCCCGGCTGTCCCCGCTGTACCACCATGCCCCCCCATACTCCCCTCTCCAGCACCAGTCACAGCTATAGCACCTTTCGAGTCACCAGCTCACTCCGTCCCAGACTCTATCAGGAAAGAAATCTTAGACGAGAAGGAAGTGTGTCTGGTGTCTCTGCTCATAGCTTCCCAGGACATACTGGAGAACAAGGCATACAATTACGGGGACATATCAGTGGTGCTTAAGATGAGAGACCCCAGGCTGAATAAAAAACTATCAATCCCCGTGATAGCCTGTGGGATATACCGTGACGTCATCTGCACGGTGTATCCCCACAGAAGAGAGGAGTTAGACCTCTACCTTCACATGGTGGTGGATCTAGGCATCAAGTACGGGGGCTCCTCTTTCTACGACTATCATAAGTCAGTATCAGCGAAGGCGGCGACCCATCTGAAACAGTTTAATGTCAGAATTAACTGGTGTCAGATGGATACAGAACTATTCTGTCGCCAGTTCGCTGGTCTCAGGCCCCCGTCTTGTGCCATATGTAACTCCACATCCCATACGGCGGACTTGTCCATCCAAAGCAGATCCTACCACCTCCACTCCCACCCCTCATCCCACTTTCACCCCTCACAACATATCAGCGGGTGGTCTACGTGACAAGCTGGGTAGGCCCATCTCCTTTTTGGGTAAGGCGCAAGTGTGCAATAATTTCAACGCAGGCTCCTGCAGTTTCAGCGCCTGTAGATTATTGCACATCTGCTCCGTATGCTTCAGGGCACATATCAAGACCATGTGCCTGGCCAGGTTGTCCCCAAACAAATGACTAACCAACATTAATGTCGTCAACCTGTTTTTTTTACCTAAGGTCACACCCTAGCAGGCATTTGGTGGAATATCTGACCACGGGGTTCACACAGGGTTTTCTCACGGGTATAGTAGCCATCCCCACTGGCACACTGGAATGTCCCAATCTCCTGTCAGCATGTCTAGATCTAGTTTCCACAGACACTCTCCTTTCCTCTGAAATTACCAACGGTTTCATGATCGGGCCTCCTCACCATTTTCCTCCTGGCGCACTAACCCCATTGGTGTTGCAGTACACAAATATTCTAATAAAAACACGTCTAATTATTGATTTATCGGCACCGCTCTCCTCTTTTGTTCCCAGCATAAACGCACTCATTCCAGCAGACGAATTCTCACTCCAGTACGTAACAATCAACGACGCCATACAGTCCATCATCTCTTCTGGTAGCCGCCCCTGGCTCAGCAAAACGGACATCACAAATGCGTTTAAGTTACTACCCATGCACCCCTCACTCTGGCACTTGCACGGTGTTAAATGGCGAGGGAAGTACTACTTCTCCACACGACTCACTTTCGGCTCTCGAAGCAGCCCCAAACTTTTCGATATTTTCGCTGAGACACTATGCTGGCTGCTTCTGAACGTCCTCAGGTGTCACTCCGTTATCCATTACCTTGACGACTTCCTACTGATAGAGCCAGGGGCACAAACACCCACTGCTATCAGCAGTACTACAGCATTCTTTTCCACACTTGGTTAATTTAGTTGTGGGGCCAATTGTCTTTGATGGGGATAATGGTATACTTTTTTGGGGATAGAGCTAGATTCTGTTACCCTCCGAGCTAGCCTTCCCCACGATAAACTGACCCGCTTGAGAGGGGAGATAGACATGTTCCTGCGGAATGATGTTTGCACCAGAAAGGAACTTCAGTCCCTTCTGGGATCCCTTAACTTCGCCATGCGCATCATCCCACAGGGAAGGTCTTTTATATCCAGGCTTCTTTGCCTGCTCCACGGGGTACCGGACTCTTGCCCAGTTTCATTGGACCCCCACGCCAAGGCTGACTTAGCTATGTGGGGGAAGTTTTTGGCAGATTGGAACGGTATCTCCATGTTTATCCCCCCTCTCTCCATTTCCTCACCCATCATTCACACAGACGCTGCAGCCAATACTGGTTTCACAGACATCTTTGGGAACCACTGGTTTAGGGCACTGGCCCGCTGAGACGGATGCCTTGCCAGGATTCAGGGAGACCTCAGCCCTATTTGAAATCTATCCCACTGTGGCGGCCTCACACACCTGGGGTCATCTCTGGTCCGGCAAGGCAGTAAAATGCTACTCTGACAACTCGGCGGCTTGCGAAATCATTAACAAGGGGCGCTCATTGTCCCTGACCATCATGCGGCTAATTCGCAAGCTGACCTGGCTGGCAGCAACCGTTCAGTTTTACTTAGTTTGTTTTCACATCCCGGGTATCCACAACACGGTCGCTGATGCTCTTTCTCGCTCTCAATTTCAGGTATTCTCTCAGGCACTCCCTACGGCTCACCACCAGCCATCCAGGACACCACGTTTTCACGAACTAATCCTGGATTGAGCACACTAATGCACCACGCTAGGACTCTCACTCACCAAGCACTATCACCTAACACAGCTAGCGTCCCAAGATCCAGACTGGGTGGGGGCGGAAACGAACTAATCCTGGATTGAGCACACTAATGCACCACGCTAGGACTCTCACTCACCAAGCACTATCACCTAACACAGCTCGCGTCCCAAGATCCAGACTGGGTGGGGGCGGAAACATGGTTGGACCAGGCCGGGGAAAGGGCGGGCATGTGAGGGGTGTGTTGATCAGAATGCAACACGGGGGTGGGGTCTGGTGCTACGGTAACTGGCATCAGAGTAGCGGCGGGAAGAGGGGTTGTTGGGGAAGGGGTGGGGTCGGGCACGTAATATCGCCCATCAGTTTGCAACACCGGATATAATTTAGTTTGTGGATTGGTAACATCATAAGGAGGGGGTTTCACAGTTCTTGGAGGCTTATAGTACACATAAATGGATTGTTTGCCACAGTCTATCTTTTGTTCAGCCCATCCCTCACTATGGATAAGTTTTGCAACTCGAAACCATGCTTCCGCTGTATCTAACAGCTTTTTGTCTGTTAACTTGCCCCGTTTCTCTGTGAGCAGCAATCGCCATTCTTCTGGTTGTAACCTTCCCCCCGTCCTTATATCTATCCCACACATCTGAGCAATTTTTCCTGCAGACTTTACCGCCTTTTTGCCCTCCCTCTGCATTACAATGTCTACTGCTAGGCTGCCCCCGGCAGGGATTGAACATTTTTGACCCATTGTCACAGACAAGAAGAGAAAAGAGAGAGAAATATAGAGCCGAGAAACAAACAGAACGTCTACTGTGCTCGACTGCCACGGGTGACCCCGTGCGTCTTCCCAAAACGTAGACCGGTCACCAGATCTATAGACCCAACTGAGTATAGATCTACATACGGTTCGAGGGGAGTATGACCACTCTCTCCTCTTATCAATAGGACATAAAACAGAAGCAGAAACAGATGCACAGAATTGTCACAGACAAGAAGAGAGAAAAAAAAAAAGAGAGAAATATAAAGCCGAGAAACAAACAGAACGTCTACTGTGCTCGACTGCCACGGGTGTCCCCGTGCGTCTTCCCAAAACGTAGAGTGGTCACCAGATCTATAGACTCAACTGAGTATAGATCTACATACGGTTCGAGGGGAGTATGACGACTCTCTCCTCTTATCAATAGGACATAAAACAGAAACAGAAACAGATATACAGAAATCAATAAACAGGTAGGTGATTTCTCCTTGTTCCCTTCAGTAAAAACTGATTCTTAAGAATGTTCCTTAACACCCAGACGTATATCTCTTGTAACTTCAATCCCGGAGTCCAAAAGGGAGACCTGCCCCTGCACAGACGCACTTATGGGCTCCTCACCATGTATAGTTAGTCCCTGCACTCACGCACTTGTGGACTCCTTCCCCTCTGTTATGAAGTACTCACTATAAAACCGCCTGTTTTATTTGTTTTGGAAATATCTATAAGTATCTGGAACAGTTCTCACCTAGGGAGTAAGAGACAAAACACTGTCCTGATTTAACCTAACATAGTGACAACATACAACAGGCAGGTAATGGGTTCTGTAAATAACTGGACCGTAGCCAAGATATCCCTGTCTTTGGTGTTCGCCGGAGCCGACCTTGGGAGTCGTGGACTTACTTGCAAAGGACAGACAACGGCTGAATAAAACACAAAGGGGGTTATTCTTACCGTGTTATTCTTAGGTCTGTCAACTGTGGGTTACTTCACGTATGTGCTATATGCCTCGGGACTCATGTCAAGACCGTCTGCCCATAAACGTTGTATCGAAGATCATGAGTTCAAAACTTTCAACTTAACGTTTTCGGGAGTCACGTCCGCCCGGCACTTGGTGGTATATTCATCACACGGGTTCTATACTAGGTGGGGGTCACTCACACTGTGCACCCTAAATGTCCATATCTCCTAATCACGTATTATTTAATGTGCGCCACCGGATATACTAATTAACATCGCCTCAGCATTATTCTGTCTGCTCTGCTTTCAGTCGCATCCTCTGCCGTAAATATCATCACCCAATTCTCTCAATACTATAATCACTAGGGATTGTAGCATATTATGGGCAGGCATAACTACTTGTCCTAGCAGCTAGCAGGACGGAGATCTCCAACTCCTCCACGTGACCATTCATCCCTACTATTGGGGATTCCTGGTCAAGAATCAATTGGCCTAGTACCTCACCCAACTTACAACACCCAATTCCTTGTCGTCACGGTTACTTTCCGCATTTCATAATCTGCATTTTAACATCCTAATTCGGTCGCCCGGCTATTGGGACTCGATAACAAGTGATCGCCTATAGCGTTTTTCAATTGCACTAAGAATACGTACGACAGAACGTGACATTATTACAAGACTCAGTGGAACACAACATTCACATGCATACTGTACAATTGTAGTCTATTCTGCTTTTTGCCACCTTTTATTCAAACCTTCATACAACACGATCGCACTATACCGAACTGACATACAATAACACGTTCTGACAAGCCTTTCAAACCATACCCCGTCTTAAAATATCAAAGATAACATTGGTTTATCACTCTACAGTAACGTATGTCCACAGATGGGAATTGTGGGCATGTATCAGACTCCCTAAACAGCATCCTCACCACACAACCAGGTCTTAAATCTTTGTACCGGCAACCGTACAAGGGTTCCGGAACCCTACAACCCCACGATCACAACTAATCAGACTGGCAAATCAGGTCTCCTCAAGGAAGATTTAAGAAGGTACAAACACTACATCATGTCACGCCAACATTCAAACCAGGCAATCAAGACACTTGACATACTAATCACCGGCTCCTATTTAGCTCATCCTTTCAATAAGCACGGCATCCAGTAGCAGTATGCCGGTACACATAATTAGAATCACTTGAAGTCAGCTACATTATACAGGTACATTCCTAACGGATAAGAAGTAAGGCAAACGGATTTTATATGATAATTATAGTGAAATAAGTGTGTTTTCTTGCATTTCCTTTTGCCCTCTTTTACAGGCCTACCCCCTACGTCGGTTCCGGCACACCACGCCGACTTAATTCCAATCACAAGGTATTTCACTATACGATATTAACCGACCACAAGTTTAAGGCCGTAAGGCCTGTATTTGTGGGAGGAGTTAGCGTTCCTATATAAACGCTACTCCCCCCTTCCTACCTTGCCGTACGCACGCTGTTCACCCCACCCACCTCTCCCTCTTATACAATTCATTCGGGGAGGCCCTCTTTTACAGGCCTACCCCCTACGTCGGTTCCGGCACACCACACCGACTTAATTCCAATCACAAGGTATTTCACTATACGATATTAACCCACCACAAATGTGTATATATATATATATTTTTTTTAAATATTTGTATTTATATATGGTGATATATACGTATATATTTATGTATATAGATATATATTATTTGGTTCTACGTGTATTTTGTTATAAATACAGTTAGAACGAAATAACACACATCTATATATTTTATTATTTTTTTTAATTATTTTTTTTAATTTTATTTTTTAACGTATTTACATATTTTTTTATATTATATATAAATATATATATATAAAAATATATATATATATATTTTTGATCAGTATCAGTCTACGTGTAATTTGATATTAATATATATATATATATATATATATATACAATAAATACACATGTTTCCTATATATATATATATATATGTAACGGACCGTTTCAGCAGACAAGGGTAAAAATCCGTTTAGGCGATAATCCCCTTTTCACAGACAGGCACAGCTACTGTAAAAGCACCAAAACTCACGAATTCGGATATAAATGAATGCATCAAACTCCCGAACTGCATACAAGGGAATAAGGTAGCACTCCAAACTCCCGAACTGGAACCTCACGAATAGCTGCTAGCAGACGAACAGGAAAAGCATACATCAGCTTACACTCCTAGCAATCAATCTCCAACAGCATACAATGAATCCCCCCAAGGACGAGACAAGGCTCCGTGTTGAGGGTCAAGCAGTGGTCTGAGGTGCTAGCACACCCAGCCTGGTTTTTATTACAAGTGTACACATACAGGCTACACCCAGGGGGAGGCATAAAATAACCAATAGTATCACGGGTGCAACCCACACATCCCCTCCCCTTAGTGTGACACATAATCCCATTATACATACAGTAAAAATACAGTTTCCACACATACTCTGTAACTTTAAAACCATACATCACATTCACATAAAAATACATATCCACAATCAATCCATTCAGGGGAACAACATATTAAAAAAATGGCATGAATCAGACCAGGGGTTCAAAAGTTAGTAAAAGTATCTTTTGTTCCCCCTGGCTGGCAGAAAAACATCCCCACAATGCATCCTGGCTTCCTCCCTTCTGCCCTGGAGATAATTGGAGAAGTAATCCAATTATCTCCCAGGTCAAAGACAAAACTCCATTACACATGTGGGGACCTAAATACAGGAATATGTTTTAAAATATATAAAGTCACTTTTATTACACCAAACACAGACATGTTACATATCCCCAGATAGCTCAGGTCTGGGTGCACATTATTAGGTGAATGGCACCCAGACCACACGAATACAGTTTAATCGCCATGGAGCCAAAGTCTTTAATCACATGAATAGGCTCCATGGCATAGCTATCTGGGTTACCACAGTTCACATAGAAATACCGAAGGTATGGCTGTTCAGCTACATCCTCACGAATGGGAACCAGGAGACGGATGGCTCAGCAGTGTTCGTGCAGATAATTGTCCGTTTATAGTACCATAGTTTAGGTGCCGAACACTGTTTTTAAAGGGCCCAATCTCCCAGGGCCATAGTCCAAAGGCAGCAGGCGGGCAACCAGGCTCCTCCAATGCAATGTGGCGAGATTGGTCTCGTCACAATATATATATATATTAATAGTAAAATACACCTAGACAGTGTATGTGTGTGTGTATATATACTTAGTATACACAAAAAAACAAGTAAAAGATAGGCGCTCGCAATATAATAGTCTTCAATAATTGTCTAATATCATATAGTGAAGCTGCACCAAAAATAAGTGTAAAAACTCCTCAAAACACTCTCGTGAATATACAAAAAAGATAAGGTGCGCTGTGTCTTTAAGACTTGAAATTACAAAGTGCAACCAGTGCAAAATATTATAATAAAGTGCAAAAAGTAGTATAAAGTGCACTTAAATGTGTAATATTAATAAAATATTATACATACATATGCCCTCTCGAATAAATATGCATAAAAGGAAAGAGAGACAAAAAAAACAATAGTGTAAAACCGTATAAATAGTATGTAAATATAAATGCCAAAAATGTGCACTCACAAACGTAGAGCAGAATAAGCCTGCTCTAGCTTTGACAGCTTCTTCAAATATAGGACTCCACAGACGAAAGTACTGCAAAATATTTATTGCCCAGCACAGCACAGATTTGTCACCTTCCTCCACCTCCAATTAAACACATCAAACGTTCGGTAGTACACAGCTTCGGGATGTCGACTGTCCCTTTAGTCTGTTTGCCGCCGTGGTCTGTATCGGAGAAACACTTCCGGGAGGAGGGACTTCCTCAAATGCGTGACGTAAGGTGCGTAATGTACGTGATGACGCGTTTCGCCGTATTCACGGCTTCATCAGATCTGTCCGTCCATATCCTATACGTGCTTATATACCCATCTTAATGGGTAGATTCAGGTGGCTGGCTGTTACCATTACCTTAAAGTTCATTGCATTATTGCTGGTATCAATTGAATATATATACATAATCACATAAAATAACACTTTATTATACAAACATCTTTAAAACAAATTTAATTATAACTTTTTAAATCTATATAGATACATCAAAAAAGGAAATTATATATGTTATCAAACACATCCTTTCTAAGAAATATATTTGCAAAGACACATTTGGAGAGACACATTTAAAGAGACATAAAAAAATATATAATAGCATATCACCTAAACAACTCATTCTGAATGTATTTTTAAAAATATATAAATAAATATACATATCTAAAATATGGGAAGAAACAAGAAGACAATATATTAAAACAAAAAATTATCATAATACATATATCATATATCTAAATTAATTTAAAAAATTAAATAAATCAAATTCTATGTTAAGACCTCTAGGTTCTAACGTTTTTAACCTATGGACCCATTGCATTTCTTTTTTATCTATATCAATAATATGATTACCCCCTCTCCATGTTTTTTTTACTAGCTCTATTCCTAGAAATGCCAGACCCTTAGGGTTTTTGTTATGGTATTTTTTAAAATGTGCCGGAACACTATGGTTATCATAGCCCTTAACTATATTGTTTACATGCTCATATATTCTTTTATGTAGTGGGCGAATTGTCCGCCCCACATACTGTAATCTGCAGGGGCATATTAGTAAATAAATTACGTTTTTGCTAAAACACGTGATAAAATCTTTAATATAGAACTCAGCATCTTCCTTATTATTTTTGAATTTACTAACCCCTTTAGGGTGGCATTTTTACTGCACCTACATCCTACACATTTATTACAAGAATAAAACCCTTTTTTATTCTCTAAAAACATTTTGGGCATTTCCTTTTTAGGATGATTAAAAGTAAGAATTCGTTTAAAATTTGGTGCTCCTCTAAACGTAATAAACGGTTTCTCTGGAATAATTTTACTGAGTTCATTATCTTTCTTTAGAATGTGCCAGTGTTTATTTACTATTGATTTAATTTTATTACACTCTTGATTAAAATCAAAAAACAGGGGTAATATTATTTCTCTTTCTTTATTTACATTTCTTACTTCTTTTTGATTACTCAGTAACTGATTGGGTTCTAAGTTCGCTATTTCATTATATGCTTTTTTCAAAATTTGTTGTGGATACTTTTTTTCTTTAAATCTATTTAAAATTGTCTTGGCTTGTTCTTCAAATTTATCCTTATCTGTACAATTTCTCCTAATTCTTTGCAGTTGGCCCTTAGGGATATTGTTAAGCCAAGGAGTATAATGGCCACTATTATACAGAACATAATTGTTGGCATCAACTTTTTAAAAAAAAAAAATTGTTTTAATCTCATCATTTTCTATGTATATTTCTAAATCTAAATAATTAATATTGGTCCTACTATATACACTAGTTAGAGTAATACCCCAGTTATTAATATTTAATTTTTCTAAAAACTCTTTGAGAGTTTCTTCATATCCATCCCAAATAAAAATTAAATCATCTATATATCTATAGTACAGGACCAGGCTTGCCCCCCATTCTGGACTGTCATACACATATTTTTCTTCCCAACCAGACATGTATAAATTCGCATAACTAGGGGCAAACCTGGTCCCCATAGCTGTTCCTTGACACTGTAAGTAAAAATGAGAATTGAATAAAAAATAATTATTATTTAAAATCCAATTAATACTCTTAATTAAAAAATCTACGTGTTCATTTGAAAATTTCTTAGATCTATTTAGACACTCTTCTATTACTTGACAACCCTGTACATGGGGAATAGAGGTATATAGCGAGGATACATCACATGTTACCAATATATATGAGCTTTTCCATTTAATATTTTTTTAAAAATTGATAACATCCAAAGTATCCTTTAAATAAGAAGGTGTCACTTTAACTAAATCTTGCAACCATGTGTCTACATATTTAGAGAGATTAGCTGAAATGGAATTTATCCCTGAGACTATGGGTCTTCCTGGGGGGTTCATTTTATCCTTATGAACCTTGGGTAGGGTATAGAAGACTGGCATTCTCAGAAAATCATTATGTAAAAATTTGTATTCATCTTCATTCAAAATGCCGTCCTCTCTACCCTTATCCAACAATTCATACAGAGATTTCTTTATTTCCTCTATGGGGTCTTTTTCTAAAATTTTATAGACATTTTTATCTTGAAGTTGTCTATCACATTCTTTTATATACATCTCTGTATCTTGCACCACTATACTTCCCCCCTTGTCCGCAGGCTTTATAATAATAGTTTTATTCCTTCTTAATTGCTGTAGCGCTTCTCTTTCTTCCTTATTTAAATTATTCTTTCTATTTGTGACCTTTTTCTCTAGTTCCTCAAAATCTCCTATTACTGATTTTTCAAAAATATCAATGGCACTAGTCCTATAGTTTCTGGGGTAAAAATTAGATTTATTTTTCAAAGTAGTGTGGGTATTGTCTATAACCTTCTCTTTACATTTATTTAAATAAAAAAACCTCTTTAGTGTTAGACCTCTTGAAAACTTCAACATGTCTACATATGCAGAGAAAGAGTCAAACTTACGGCTAGGGGCAAATTTAAGCCCTTTATCTAATACTTTACATTCACATTGAGAAAGTTGGTGTTTAGGCAAATTTATTATTCCATCCGGTTTCCTATTTTTCCTTTCTTTCCGAATCTGTAGTTTGACTCCTCCTCTACATCCTCTTTGTCTCTGCTCCTCCTCCTTTTTAGTGGTGAAAAAACAACCCTCTCTTTTCTTTTCTCTAAAAAATCTTTTCGGGGATTTTGGGGTGTTTCCTCTGATAAAATTTCAAAACGATTCTTCGTACTGAAGAACCTAGAGGTCTTAACATAGAATTTGATTTATTTAATTTTTTAAATTAATTTAGATATATGATATATGTATTATGATAATATTTTGTTTTAATATATTGTCTTCTTGTTTCTTCCCATATTTTAGAGATTTTTTAGATATGTATATTTATATATTTTTAAAAATACATTCAGAATGAGTTGTTTAGGTGATATGCTATTATATATTTTTTTATGTCTCTTTAAATTTTTTTATGTCTCTTTAAATGTGTCTCTCCAAATGTGTCTTTGCAAATATATTTCTTAGAAAGGATGTGTTTGATAACATATATAATTTCCTTTTTTGATGTATCTATATAGATTTAAAAAGTTATAATTAAATTTGTTTTAAAGATGTTTGTATAATAAAGTGTTATTTTATGTGATTATGTATATATATTCAATTGATACCAGCAATAATGCAATGAACTTTAAGGTAATGGTAACAGCCAGCCACCTGAATCTACCCATTAAGATGGGTATATAAGCATGTATAGGATATGGACGGACAGATCTGAAGAAGCCGTGAATACGGCGAAACGCGTCATCACGTACATTACGCACCTTACGTCACGCATTTGAGGAAGTCCCTCCTCCCGGAAGTGTTTCTCCGATACAGACCACGGCGGCAAACAGACTAAAGGGACAGTCGACATCCCGAAGCTGTGTACTACCGAACGTTTGATGTGTTTAATTGGAGGTGGAGGAAGGTGACAAATCTGTGCTGTGCTGGGCAATAAATATTTTGCAGTACTTTCGTCTGTGGAGTCCTATATTTGAAGAAGCTGTCAAAGCTAGAGCAGGCTTATTCTGCTCTACGTTTGTGAGTGCACATTTTTGGCATTTATATTTACATACTATTTATACGGTTTTACACTATTGTTTTTTTTGTCTCTCTTTCCTTTTATGCATATTTATTCGAGAGGACATATGTATGTATAATATTTTATTAATATTACACATTTAAGTGCACTTTATACTACTTTTTGCACTTTATTATAATATTTTGCACTGGTTGCACTTTGTAATTTCAAGTCTTAAAGACACAGCGCACCTTATCTTTTTTGTATATATATACTTAGATCATATATATATATATATATATATATATGATCTAAGTATATTAATTTTTTTTTTACATAATAATTATATTTTATTTTATTTCCAGCCAGCAGGGGGACTACCTGTCATTACAGGCAGTCCCCCTGCTGGCAATGCAGCAGCCAGCTAACCTGGCCATGTGATTGTGAGGTCCTCGCAAGGACCTCACTCTCACATGGCCGGGAGGACCCCAGGATGAAGGACGTGCTGCGGGGGGCTCCCTGGGAGTCCCCCCAACCGCGATCGCCGGCGACCGGGTAAGTAAGAAAAAAACGGAGGGCGTACTATTACACCCGGCGGTGTTTAGAGCCGCTTAAAATAGGGCGTAATAGTACGCCCTCCGGTCTTAAAGGGTTAAATACTTGATTACAAATATCCTGCAGTTTCTTCCCATCTGCTTTGTTAACCCCTTCACTTGTCATAATCCTGATGTCATTTCCCTTACATCTTATCAATTTCATTTATACATTTTTTTTTTAAATGTCTGCTTTATATACAGATCTTATGGGTACATGTTCATTAACCCTTTCACATGCATACAATCTAAGTTTTATCTTCTTTTTATCTTATCAATTCTTTTTATACAGGATTTCATGGTTATCTTACATATAAAGCTTATAAGTACATATATATATATATATATATATAAACAATAACATGTCGATGGTGCTTATAAAACTATACCATTTAAAGTATGATTTCTAATTTTAATTGGGTATGCTTTCCAAGATGGTAATTCCCTTAATGTAAAAATAAATGTTCTAAAAAGGATACTATAAAACATTTCCTAAAAATAGTTACTGCACATTTTTTAAAATCACGTGATTTTTTTCTCTATGCGCTTTCTTGGAAAAGTGATGTATATTCAATTCTATCACTCACAGGTCACACACCTATACTTTTGTGCGTTCCTATTCAAAATTATTTTCCTTTTCTTTCTAAAATTTGGAGGTATAAAATATAAAAATTCAAATTGAATTGAATATCTTAAAGGGTCCCGATTTTTGTATTGCGTGTGGATCTACTCCAGAAAATGTGTAAGTTCAAATCGATATTTAAACCATTGGGCTTTAAAGCCCCCAGTTTAAATATCCATTGCATCTCCCAAATTGCCAGTTTTATTGTATAGTCTCCTCCTCTTACATCCTTTTTCTCTTGTTCAATTCCACAGAAGTACAGCTGACTTGGATCCATTCCATGTGTCAACTTAAAGTGTGTTGAGACGCTGTGTCCTTCAAATCCCCTCCTTATATTATATAAATGTTTGTATAAACTTTTCTTTAACGGTCTCTCAGTTCGTCCAATATATTGCAATCCACATGTAAAATATATTACATATATTACCCCTTTGGTGTTACAAGTGATAATATTTTTTATTTTGAACTCTTCTCTTGTGTGGTATGATTTGAAATCTATACCTTTTCTATTAGTTTTAGCACTCACTCGACAAGCGTTGCATGTTCCACATTTGTAGAAGCCATTTTGTAAGTTAAAGGGATTCTCTATCGCAGTGTTTCCCAACCCAGTCCTCAAGGCACACCTACCAGTCCAGGATTTAGGGGTGACCCAGTTGTGTCTAAGGTTTTTTTTCTTTTTTTTTCTAAAAACACCTTAGCCACTGCTATGTAATCCCTAAATCCTGGTCTGGTAGGTGTGCCTTGAGGACTGGGTTGGGAAACACTGCTCTATCGATCTTATTCTCTTCTCTGGTAATTGACTCCGGGCTAACATAGATTTCAGGTTTGATGCCCCTCTGAAGACTATTTTTGGTTTGTCTGGTAGTATGTTGTAGACTACTTCATCCCGTCTTAAAACTGGCCACCATTTATTCACAAGTTTCTTAATTTCTTGTGCTTGGTTATTGTAGTTAAAAATAATCGGGGTCTCCATATCTTCCTGTATTCAGCCTTCTTTGTTTTTATAGAAGTCGGCTTGTTGGATAAAATCGTCAACTTGCAAACAGTTTCTTTTTACTCTTGTAAATGGATTTTTTGGGATATTTGCCAACCACGGATGATGGTGGCAACTGGTCTTTAGGATTTAATTGTTGACGTCTATCTTCGTAAAAAAGTTCTTGGTGTTCAAATGCCCTTCATTTATGAAGATTTCTAGATCTAAGAATTCCACTTTTGTATTGCTGAACTCGGCCTTCAATGTGATCCCCCAATCATTCGAATTTAAAAATTCCAAAAAATTCTTAAGATCTTCCTCGGGTCCCTTCCAGATAAAAAAAAATATCGTCTATAAAACGCCTATATGTGACGAGGTTTGCACTCCAGCCATGCCCATCCCATACATATTTGTCCTCCCAACTGGACATAAAGAGATTGGCATAGCTGGGTGCAAACCTCGTTCCCATGGCCATACCGATCTTTTGAATAAAATTCTGGTTTTCAAACGTAAAAACATTGTTATTTAGGATCAATAAAATACCTTCGATCACGAAATCAATTTGTAGTCCTGGTAGTTTTTCTTCTCTTTCCAGGATATCTTTACAGGCTTTGCTTCCTTTTTCATGACTGATGCACGTATACAATGTGTTTACATCACATGTGACTAGTATATAAGTCCTGGATTGAAGAACTTAGAACCTTCTTGAGAGAATGAATTTGAATGAAAACCTAATTAGAAATAGACCAGGAAAAAAGGCATCTCAACTCTGTAAGGTAGCCAAGGATATACGTTTTCCCATGGCCCTCAGAAGAGTATTAATTACTGTAGTTCAAAAACTCTTATATTTAAGCCCTTCTACAATATTGAAACCTTCTGAAGGAGGAAAGTAGCACTGGACCTGATGGAAGAGGGAAGAACTATTTTGGGAGATCCCATGGAAGGACTGAAGAAGATAAGTAGAAGTGGAAACCATGGACTGGGTACCAATATGGTACTGTCAGGATGATTGATATTGGCTCTTGCAACCTATGCAGAAGAGAAATTTTGGATGTTAAGGGTGTCCCTTTCCTGAACATATTTGAATTTGGAGAAAAGTTCCTCAACCCCAGTGGATGGTATTCGTAGATATCACTTTCCAAAGGATTTCCATAGGAAAGTTAACATCCGCCCTTGTGACATCTTATCAGATCTATGGTGGAGGACCTGGATCAAAACTCTCTGTTGGGGTAATATGCTTGGATCCATGCTGAATTGTATTCCCAGCAATACCCTGAACTTAGAGGGAGCAAGGTGACTACAGCAGACATTCATCTTTCACCATGAAGATGTAAAAATAAAAGTGATGTGAGGCAAAGGATACATGGCAATAAGCATCCTGCAAATCTATAGACAGCATCCAATGTACTAGGAATACTACCTTTATAAAAAAGAATGTTCAAGAATCCTGTAAATTAGAAATGATTAGACATGCGCAATTCGTTTCGGTCCGAATTCGGAAGAATTTCGGGAAATTCGGGTACTTCCAAATGTCCGAATAGCCGAAGTTCCGAAGCACAGTATTGCCTAAGTACTAATATACTTAGCCAGTGGAAGAATGAAGAATGTTACATTGTATACACTGTGTACAAACATAGTCAGGATTCAGCTGTAAGCATTTGCAACACTTACAACAATCAAGTAACACACATTCAAATAAAATGTAAGTTACTTGGCCAGTCAGTGTAATGACAGGAATGAATAAGTAGATAACTCCCTAATTCCCACGGTATTAGGGAGCTATCTACTAAAAGGCTGAAAGACCTAAATTGGTCTTTCAGCCAAATTTACTAATACTAATTAACGATTACTTAGTATTAGTAAATGATTCCCCTACTCACTATACCGCGAGTAGGGGCATGTCTAGTAAACAGTGAGCAGCCTGTGGCTGCAAAAATAAATATATATATATGAAACATGGGGGGTGGTTGCACTCACCTGAACATGCTTAAATGGGGTGCTGCTGGGGGCCATATTATACAATCAACAATACACAAGATCCAGCGCACTCTCCTATCTACTAAACAGAAACTTCAATGTTGACAGATTTTATTAGTTTTTAAAAGTTTTTTTAAAAACACCTAATCTAGGCAAAAAAATAATAATGTGGATTTAGTTACATTATATGATCATACATTGCATAAGCCTGCCACAACGTCAATGTACCCCATCTTTGGCAGGTCCTACTCTCACAGTCTAATGTCTGCTCTTATGAGATTAACCCACTTACTTGGGGAAAAATTCCATCTGAGGCTCTCTGCAGTACAAGGCTAAATAGGGACCTGAGATGAGGCACCTGTAACAGGGAGGGGTGCAAAACCAAGGAGTTGGCTAGACTCCCAAATATATATATATATATATATATATATATATATATATGAAACATGGGGGATGGTTGCACTCACCTGAACATGCTTAAATGGGGTGCTGCTGGGGGCCATATTATACAATAAATATATATATATATATATCCCCCCCGGCCCCCTCCCCTGAACGGCGGGTGGGGGCCCTAAAGAAGAATTAGGGGGGGACCTATTGTCCTTCCCTCTGGCCCCCACCACTGAGCAGCGGGTGGGGGACCTAAAGAAGAATAAGTGGGGGGACCTATTATCCTCCCCCTCCGGCCCCTACCCATGAGCGGCGGATGGGGGCCCTAAGATAGAATAAGGGGGTGTACCTATTGTCCTCCACCCCGGTCCCCACCCATGAGTGGTGGGTGGGGGCCCTAAGTTAGAATAAGGGGGGGGGGAACCTATTGTCCTCCCCCCGGCCCCTACCCATGATGGCGTGTGGTCCCAGGTACTAGTGACTGAAATTCCAATGGATGAAGACTGAGATACTCTCTTGTGTTGAAAACCTCTCTCAGTGTAGAACCATTCCTCCATTAAGGATCTTAAGGGGACCGGGAACTGGAAAAGATACTCTACACCCTCTGACATCCAAAAAGAAAGGCTAGAGGTAAAAGGACTCTGGAAATCAAATGAGCGGATTCTGGAACTACTGAAATAGGCTGAATATCCTCATCCGATGATTCCATATCTTTGAATGGATCCATCTCCAGATATTCCTAAGAGTATTCATTCTGGGAATTGTCCAGAGGATCTAAGCTTTAACAGCTTCTATGACGTCTTGAGATACCTCCTGTTAATATTGTGTAATACACGGGGCATGGGTAGATGGGCCTGTCGCCACTTTCAGACAGTCTGTGCAGAGACTTTACTTTTAAAAGGCTCACTTATCATATGCCTCATAAACAATTCTTTAGTGTGACTTCCCTTGATCCGGATTACAGGGAGTGCAGAATTATTAGGCAAGTTGTATTTTTGAGGATTAATTTTATTATTGAACAACAACCATGTTCTCAACGAACCCAAAAAAACTAATTAATATCAAAGCTGAATATTTTTGGAAGTAGTTTTTAGTTTGTTTTTAGTTTTAGCTATTTTAGGGGGATATCTGTGTGTGCAGGTGACTATTACTGTGCATAATTATTAGGCAACTTAACAAAAAACAAATATATACCCATTTCAATTATTTATTTTTACCAGTGAAACCAATATAACATCTCAACATTCACAAATATACATTTCTGACATTCAAAAACAAAACAAAAACAAATCAGTGACTAATATAGCCACCTTTCTTTGCAAGGACACTCAAAAGCCTGCCATCCATGGATTCTGTCAGTGTTTTGATCTGTTCACCATCAACATTGCGTGCAGCAGCAACCACAGCCTCCCAGACACTGTTCAGAGAGGTGTACTGTTTTCCCTCCTTGTAAATCTCACATTTGATGATGGACCACAGGTTCTCAATGGGGTTCAGATCAGGTGAACAAGGAGGCCATGTCATTAGATTTTCTTCTTTTATACCCTTTCTTGCCAGCCACGCTGTGGAGTACTTGGACGCGTGTGATGGAGCATTGTCCTGCATGAAAATCATGTTTCCTGAAGGATGCAGACTTCTTCCTGTACCACTGCTTGAAGAAAGTGTCTTCCAGAAACTGGCAGTAGGACTGGGAGTTGAGCTTGACTCCATCCTCAACTCGAAAAGGCCCCACAAGCTCATCTTTGATGATACCAGCCCAAACCAGTACTCCACCTCCACCTTGCTGGCATCTGAGTCGGACTGGAGCTCTCTGCCCTTTACCAATCCATCCATCTGGCCCATCAAGACTCACTCTCATTTCATCAGTCCATAAAACCTTAGAAAAATCAGTCTTGAGATATTTCTTGGCCCAGTCTTGACGTTTCAGCTTGTGTGTCTTGTTCAGTGGTGGTCGTCTTTCAGCCTTTCTTACCTTGGCCATGTCTCTGAGTATTGCACACCTTGTGCTTTTGGGCACTCCAGTGATGTTGCAGCTCTGAAATAGGGCCAAACTGGTGGCAAGTGGCATCTTGGCAGCTGCACGCTTGACTTTTCTCAGTTCATGGGCAGTTATTTTGCGCCTTGGTTTCTCCACACGCTTCTTGCGACCCTATTGACTATTTTGAATGAAACGCTTGATTGTTCGATGATCACGCTTCAGAAGCTTTGCAATTTTAAGAGTGCTGCATCCCTCTGCAAGATATCTCACTATTTTTGACTTTTCTGAGCCTGTCAAGTCCTTCTTTTGACCCATTTTGCCAAAGGAAAGGAAGTTGCCTAATAATTATGCACACCTGATATAGGGTGTTGATGTCATTAGACCACACCCCTTCTCATTACAGAGATGCACATCACCTAATATGCTTAATTGGTAGTAGGCTTTCGAGCCTATACAGCTTGGGGAAAGACAACATGCATAAAGAGGATGATGTGGTCAAAATACTAATTTGCCTAATAATTCTGCACTCCCTGTATTGTCTTCCCGTGGAGCTATCATCATAGGGAATTCCAATTATTGATAGGCACTCTTTTGTTTAGCAATGACAGAAAAAATAGAATGGCTTACCTATGTCTCTTAGAGTGTGAACTTTTTTCCGGCAGCAGAGGGATCTGAATCCATAACCAGTGGCGTACATACCGGGGTCGCAGGGGTCGCGGCCGCCCTGCGACCCAGGTATGTACTCACTGGGCCAGCCTCTTCTCCTGGGGGGCCCAGGAGCCGGCCACCTCCGGGCCCCCCGAGGCTGGCCCTGCTTACACCCGGCGGGCAGTCAGGCTGGCGGGCGCGCCAGGGAGCACTCTCCCCTGAGTGCTCCCTCTTCAGCTCCCTCTCGCACCGCACTGAAACCGGAGCCGGAAGATGACGTCATCTTCTGGCTCCGGCATCAGTACGCGGCGCGCGAGGGAGCTGAAGAGGGAGCACTCAGGGGAGAGTGCTCCCTCGCGCGCCCGCCAGCCTGACTGCCCGCTGGGTGACACCACTGGACCCCAGGGAATCCCCTCAGCTCTCCCACAGGTAAGGAGGCTGGGGGGATTAAATAGAAAAAAACAAAAACGTGTGTGTGTGTGAGAGTGTATGTTAGTGAGTGTGTATGTTAGTGAGTGTATGTTAGTGTGAGTGTATGTTAGTGTGAGTGTATGTTAGTGTGAGTGTGTATGTTAGTGAGTGTATGTTAGTGAGTGTATGTTAGTGAGTGTATGTCAGTGAGTGTATGTCAGTGAGTGTGTGTTAGTGAGTGTGTGTTAGTGAGTGTGTGTTTGTGTGAGTGTGTGAGTGTATGTTAGTGAGTGTGTGTTAGTGTGTGAGTGTATGTTCGTTTGTGTGTGTGTGTGAGTGTGTGTTAGTGTGTGTGTGTGTGTTAGTGTGAGTGTGTGTTAGTGTGAGAGTGTATGTTAGTGTGAGTGTATGTTAGTGTGAGTGTATGTTAGTGTGAGTGTATGTTAGTGTGAGTGTATGTTAGTGTGAGTGTATGTTAGTGTGAGTGTGTGTTAGTGTGAGTGTGTGTTAGTGTGTGTGAGTGTTAGTGTGTGTGAGTGTGTTAGTGTATGTTAGTTAGTGTGTGAGTGTATGTTAGTGTGTGTGTGTGAGAGTGTATGTTAGTGTGAGTGTATGTTAGTGAGTGTGTGTTAGTGAGTGTGTGTTAGTGAGTGTGTGTTAGTGTGTGTGTGTGTGAGTGTATGTTAGTGAGTGTGTGTGTGAGTGTATGTTAGTGAGTGTGTGTGTGTGTGTGAGTGAGTGTATGTTAGTGAGTGTGTGTGTGTGTTCGTGTTAGTGTGTGTGTGTGTGTGTAAGTGTTAGAGTGTGTGTGTGTTAGTATTAGAGTGTGTGTGTGTTAGTGTGTGTGTTGGAGTGTGCGTGTTAGTGTTAGAGTGTGTGTCTGTTAGTGAGTGTGTATGTATGTTTGTCACTGAGTGTGTGTCTGTCAGTTAATGTGTGCGTGTGTGTCTTAAACACTTACCTTTCTCCAGCGCCGGACTCCCTTGGCGCTGGGGATCTCTCCGCCCCGATCCGCCTCTCAGCTCCGAATGCGCATGTGTGGCAAGAGCCACGCGCGCATTCAAACCGCCCATAGGAAAGCATTACTCAATGCTTTCCTATGGACGTTCAGCGTCTTCTTACTGTGATTTTCACAGTGAGAAACGCAGAAAATCCTCTAGCGGCTGTCAATGAGACAGCCACTAGAGACTGGATTAACCCTCAGTGAAACATAGCAGTTTCTCTGAAACTGCTATGTTTTCAGCTGCAGGGTTAAAACTAGAGAGACCTGGCACCCAGACCACTTCATTGAGCTGATGTGATCTGGGTGTCTGTAGTGGTCCTTTAAGTGTATGTGTTTATGCATGCACTGGCATACCTACCGCGGTCGCACGGGTCGCAGCCCTGCGACCAGGTGCCCGCCGCCATGTGTTGCGGCCCCAGCCCGCACAGAGTAAGCGCGCGCGCGCGGGGGGGGCCCACGGATCAGTTTTCGCACCGGGGCCCCATGGGTTGTGTGTACGCCACTGTCCATAACTGCATAAGATTCCTTTTTATCCTTAACAAAGAAAATCTCTGCTAAACAAGTAGAGATTGATAGATACAGAAACATAAGAAATATAGCTTCAATCAAGAAAAACTTACCAAAACCAAAAAGGAGAATTCAAATTAAGATGAAAACTGCACACAAATCGAATTACTTAATATAGGAAAAAGCCTATAAGAAAACATTGTGCTGAAAAGGGGAAGCCAATATGACCCTGCAACCACTGCAACTGGACTTATGTTTTAGAATACGCACGAGCGAATCAGATTTCCGCGCATGCGCGTTAATGGCATGGTGCGGCCATTGGACTAGCACCTGCGTATTCGCAGGGATTAAACGCAGAGGAAAAAAACCTGAATGGTCCCAAAAGCAAGAATGGAAACTTAGGGACTTATAATAAAACAGGTCGAAAGGCTGAGCTAGAGGAACAGAGCAGCGAATAGCCTATTACCAAGTACAGAGACAATAGGATAATAAAGTTAGTGAATACCTAAAACCAAACAGAGGCATATAATAATGTAATTAAAAGGCACATAGAATAAGTAAAACCCAGCAGCTGTATTAAAAGGCACTAATTGGCAGCAAACGTTCCTTTCCCAGCCACAGCAAGGAAAGCAGAACTCTTTAAGTTATTAACGATCCCAGGCCCGGCACAAGTTCTCAGGAGCCTAATGTCAGCTATTCTCGACAATTTCAAGAAACTTTGCCATCCATCTTGTCCACCATAATCCCTACAGTTACCAGCGCACCTCTCACTCCAAGCCCAGCACCTGCACCTCCAAACACGCAAAGTAGGGAAATTACTGTCACTCCCTCCACTTCTTACAGTGTCAACCCTGTTAATTCCGTTCCAGCTTCCATTAGGAAAGACATTCTGGATGGCAAGGATGTTAGCCTAATTTCTCTCCTCATAGCTTCTCAGGATATTCTAGAGAATAGAGCTTTTAGTTTTGGAGACATGTCGGTGATCCTCAAAACTAGGGACCCACGTCTCAATAAAAAGCTCTCCATCCCTGAATTCGTTCTCGGCTTCGGACTATACAGGGATGTCATCTGCTCTGTCTACCCTCAGAGGCGAGAAGAATTTGACCTCTACCTACACAAGGTGGTGGACTTAGGGCTCAAGTATGGGGGTCTCACCTTCTATGACTTTCACAGGTCAATTTCATCTAAGGCAGCAGCGGCTCTGGCCCAGTCCAACACCCGCATCGATTGGAGTCAGTTGGACACAGAGCTGTTCTGCAGGCATTTCGCCGGCTTGAGACCCCCATCTTGTGCAGTTTGCTCCTCTACCTCACACTCCTCCAATTTGTGTCCCTGCAAAGCAGAACAATCTACATCCCATCCCTCCACTTCCTACCCATCCTACAACCCCTCCGTCAGTCAGGATAGGGGACAAAGAGACAAGCTGGGCAGACCAGTAGTATTCCTGGGTAAGGCACAAATATGCAACAACTTTAATGCTGGAGCATGTAACTACAATGCCTGCAGGCTGTTGCATATTTGCTCCATCTGTTTCAGGGCACATACAAAAGCCATGTGCCCTTCCAAGCTTTTCCTTAGGAAATGACTGACAGAAGGAAACACTGACACCTTAGTTTGCTTTTACACACCCACCCCTCCCCTCACCTGGTGCAATATTAAATTTTTGGTTTGACTGTGGGTTTTCACACGGGGTTAGTAGCACTCTCCAACAGGCATTGGAATATCCTAAACGTTCTCTCTGCAAACTATTCATCTGCCATTGTCAAGTTGCTACAGAGAGAGACCAATTCAGACTTTATTCTCGGTCCTTTCTGCAACGTCCTGTTTCCACATGGCACTCTAACCCTACGTGTAGGGTTTCCAGCAACACATCTAATAAATACTTTTGATTATCGATTTGTCAGCTCCTCATTCTCCAGAATTGTTACATTTGCAGAAACCCTGCACTTACTGCTTCTTAATACGGCAAGATACCCAGCCACCTTAAACAATCGGTCAAATTTACCGATCTAGGCAGGACCCCTCACTCCAAGTAATATCCTTAACGGCACTGACTTTATATTCCTTGTCATACAACAGGCCACAAGACATTTGGTATTCCCGGGTATCTCACACGACCCATTGTCCAGTCAGGCATGCCTCCCGGTTGTGTAGATTGGTACGCATCTGGCAAAACTCGACCAGTTCCTCCAAAGGTACTCGTAGGGACCCCCAATCTCTGCTGGTATACCTAAGTTTGCAATCCGTATCATTTCACAAAGGAGGTTCAACATTTCCTAGCTACATTCACTCCTACCCGGCAGGCCGAACGATGGCAACATAGTCCTCATCACACCAGCATAACCGACTTTATCATGAGGAAGCTCCTCCCTACAGAGTGGAACAGCATAACTATGTTCATTCCCCCACTGACCAAGCACTCTCCTGTTATTGAGACCACGCAGCAGGTTACTCATGCTTGACTACAATTGGTAAGCACTGGTTCAAGGACATGTGGCAAGGTAGTGCCTGCCTTACCGGCCTTCAGGGAAACTTCTGCCTTTCGAGGTCTATCCTAGTGTAGCAGGTGACCATACTTGGGGAGGGGCATCTGTGGACCGGTAAGGCAGTCAAGCGTTTTTCAGGGTTAGCATTTTTATTATCCTTAATAAGGCACGCTTCCTCCTCAAATATTACGCGGTTTGAACGGTATTGACTGTAGATGGTCACCATACTACAGTTTTTATAGCATGCAAACATATGGCAGGCGTTCTGCAAGGTTCATCCCGTCACCAACCAACTCCCATCCAGAATACCGATATTACCAGAGTTAACAATGGATTGACATGATTGTTGACCCACGCACGGTCACTCTCACGTAACGCTCTGTCCACCAACACCAAAAAAGCCTACGACAGGACTTTGACTGTGTTTCACAAATTTTGTGGGGAATTCACGTTTCAGAGAATTATTCTATCGAGACCATGGTGGCTTTTGCCTCCTTTTGCCACTTAAACTAGTACATAACACTATTAAATTATATCTTACAGGTTTACAGCACCACATCCTCACTACCTTTCCCAATCACCCACCTTTTCTTTCCACGTACCCCATCAAATCTATTCTCAAAGGCATCAACAAAATAGACCGACCTCCAACTACCAATAGATTACCCATAGACGGTACCACATTCAGGAACATGTCAGACTTATTGGACACAAATCCCTTCAATACCCAGGCTAACTCCGTCATCAAAGTAGCTATTTACCTCGCTTTCTACGGCTTCCTCAGACCCCGAGAATTTACTGTGATACGTCAAACAGATATCAGATCCTATTTAAAACTATCGGACATTACCAAACAGGTTGACCATTACGTGATGTCTCTACACTCATCTAAAACCAATCACACAAACTACCCAACTACAATCCCTCTGTTTCCTACAGAGAACCTCTGGTATTAAAATACTCGACTTATTTCTATCCACAAACTTCAGTCTCCCTTCTAACTCTCCCCTACTACTTCTTAACGGACACCCACTTACCACTTCAATTCAATTCATAACCCACGTTAGAACACTACTGCTAAGACTGGGACATAACCCGGCCGCGTTTTCCAGTCATTCCTTTAGAATTGGGGCAGCCTCCTCAGCCTCTAGCACGGACACACCAGTCCATATCATCAAAAGACTAAGCAGATAGAAATCCTCTGTTTACACCACTTATTCCACATCCTGAGAAAGAAATCAGGAAAGCCTTCAAATGTCTTGCATTGTAAATTATGAATAAAGTGTGTTTTCTGCAATATCTTTTGCCCTCTTTATTACAGGCCTACCCGTACGTTGGTTTCGGCACACCACTTTCACTTTCTTCTCTATTTTCATATACGAATTAAGTTCCGACTACAAGTAAAAAGGTCATAGGCCTGAATTTGTGGGAGGAGTTTTCCCTATAAAAGCTCTACCCCCCTGCTTACCTATGCTGGTTCCTGTTAGAGTGACCCCTCCCACCGCCCCCTCTAATAAACTTACTATCATCATTACATTACCTCTTGAGGGCCCTCTTTATTACAGGCCTACCCAACTTTCCCTTTCTTCTCTATTTTCATATACGAATTAAGTTCAGACTAAAATATATAGATATAATATATGTGTGTGTGTGTGTTTGTGTCTGTGTGTGTATATATATATATATATATACAATACACAATATCCAGCGCACTCTCCTATCTACTAAACAGCAACTTCAATGTTGACAGATTTTATTAGTTTTTAAAAGGTTTTTTTAAAAACACCTTATCTAGGCAAAAAATAATGGGGATTTAGTTACATTATATGATCATACATTGCATAAGCCTGCCACAACGTCAATGTACCCCATCTTTGGCAGGTCCTACTCTCACAGTCTAATGTCTGCTCTTATGAGATTAACCCACTTACTTGGGAAAAAAATTCCATCTGAGGCTCTCTGCAGTACAAGGCTAAATAGGGACCTAAGATGAGGCACCTGTGACAGGGAGGGGTGCAAAACCAAGGAGTTGGCTAGACTCCCAAATATATATATATATGGAACATGGGGGGGTGGTTGCACTCACCTGAACATGCTTAAATGGGGTGCTGCTGGGGGCCATATTATACAATACACAATATCCAGCGCACTCTCCTATCTACTAAACAGCAACTTCAATGTTGACAGATTTTATTAGTTTTTAAAAGGTTTTTTTAAAAACACCTTATCTAGGCAAAAAATAATGGGGATTTAGTTACATTATATGATCATACATTGCATAAGCCTGCCACAACGTCAATGTACCCCATCTTTGGCAGGTCCTACTCTCACAGTCTAATGTCTGCTCTTATGAGATTAACCCACTTACTTGGGAAAAAAATTCCATCTGAGGCTCTCTGCAGTACAAGGCTAAATAGGGACCTAAGATGAGGCACCTGTGACAGGGAGGGGTGCAAAACCAAGGAGTTGGCTAGACTCCCAAATATATATATATATGGAACATGGGGGGGTGGTTGCACTCACCTGAACATGCTTAAATGGGGTGCACACATACATATATACACATACACGTATTTATATATATATATATATATATATATATATATATATATATATATATATATATATATATATACGGTATATAGAATACGTGTGTGTTTGTGTCTGTCTGTATATATATATATATATATAAATAACATTGTCCAATGCTTGCACTCTAGTAAAAATGTAGGTATAGCCCAGTGCTTGTCAGCAAAAATTGATAGAAATAGGATAGGAAAAGCACTCCAAGGACTTCATTTATAGGATGAAAAAAAATTAACTTAACTTTATTCAGCAACTGCCACGAGTGATCAACGATTCAGTCCTATATCAGGACTTTCGTCAGGATACATGTGCAATACAATTGTCACAAAATAAATAACATAGTAAGTGAAATAAAGTACATTGTATACAGCTTACCCATGCTTCTGTGTTAGATCACCTCCCGGACGCCAGAAACCGCGGGTAAATTTGACCCTGCTCAGTGTATGCAGCAGCTGAGGCAGGCCCGGACTGGCCATCGGGCATACCGGGCAAATGCCCGGTGGGCCGCGATGGCCGTGGGGCCGAGGCCGGCAGGGGAGATCACAGGATCTCCCCTGCAGGGCCAGCGCTAGCCGAGCGCCAGCCCTGCTGTGTGTCTCCATGGGCCGGTGGGGAGATCAAAGATCTCCTTTACCAGCCCACAGGCACTTCTAGGCGGCTGCCGGCAGGAGAGGGAGGGAGGCAGGAGAGAGGACGGACCGGCGGAGCTCTAGCCAGCAGCTCCGCCGGGTCCTCTCGCGAGGTCTGAGCGTTACCGCGGTTACCACGGCAACGCTCAGATCTCGCGAGAGTGAACTCTAGCCTGCAGGGGCTAGAGTTCACTCTCACCACTGGACCACCAGGGAAGGATGGCAGAACGGAAAACCCCTCCCCCCAGGCAACACGGATCCCCCCAGGCAGAACGGAACCCCCCTCTCCCCCCAGGCAGAATGGATCCCCCCCTCCTCCTAGGCTAAAGGTAAGAGGGGGGATATATATATATATATATATATATATATTTTTTTCTTAATTAATAAAAATATATTTAAATAAAATATACATTCACACTCACACACACAGCACCCTCAGACACACACAGCACCCCCAAACACACAGCACCCAGACACACACAGCACCCCCAAACACACAGCACCCTCAAACACACAGCACCCAGACACACACAGCACCCAGACACACACAGCACCCCCAGACACACACAGCACCCCCAGACACACAGCACCCCCAAACACACACAGCACCCCCAAACACACACAGCACCCCCAAACACACACAGCACCCCCAAACACACACAGCACCCCCAAACACACACAGCACCCAGACACACACAGCACCCAGACACACACAGCACCCCCAGACACACACAGCACCCCCAAACACACACAGCACCCCCAAACACACACAGCACCCCCAAACACACACGACACACAGCACCCAGACACACAGCACCCAGACACACACAGCACCCCCAAACACACACAGCACCCCCAAACACACACATCACCCTCAGACACACACAGCACCCTCACACACACAGCACCCTCATACTCACAGCACCCTCACACACACACACAGCACCCCCAAACACACACAGCACCCCCAGACACACACAGCACCCCCAGACACACACAGCACCCCCAGACACACACAGCACCCGGACACACACAGCACCCGGACACACACAGCACCCCCAAACACACACAGCACCCAGACACACAGCACCCAGACACACACCGCACCCCCAAACACACACAGCACCCCCAAACACACACAGCACCCCCAAACACACACAGCACCCTCAGACACACACAGCACCCTCAGACACACACAGCACCCAGACACACACACACAGCACCCCCAAACACACACACAGCACCCCCAAACACACACAGCACCCCCACCCCCACAGCACCCAGACACACACAGCACCCCCAGACACACACAGCACCCCCAAACACACACAGCACCCCCACACACACAGCACCCAGACACACACAGCACCCAGACACACACAGCACCCAGACACACACAGCGCCCAGACACACACAGCAACCCCAAACACACAGCACCCAGACACACACAGCACCGACACACACAGCACCCTCAGACACACACAGCACCCTCAGACACACTCAGCACCCCCAAGCACACACAGCACCCCCAAGCACACACATCACCCAGACACACACAGCACCCTCAGACACACACAGCACCCAAACACACACAGCACCCAGACACACACACACAGCACAATCCCACACATATATATATATATATATATATATATATATATATATATATATATATATATAAAATAACCCTCAGTGAGTTAACAGACAAAGAAAATTAGAAACCTAGAATGTGACGGCAGATAAAAACACCCTCACACACAGCACCCCTCTTACATACACACACACACTCTGCCCCTCACACATACAATATGTCTATATATATATATATATATACATACATACACACACACACTACAGCACCCCTCACACTGCACCACTACACACATTACGCTCCAGATACACGCTAGATCCCTTACCCTATATGCACTCTTAATCCTCTACACACACACACACACACACACACACACACACACACACACAATCTCCTATACACAGCCTGGGTCCTTTACACACTCGATCTCCTACACACACACACACTGCATCACCTACACACACACACACACACACACACTGCACCACCTACACACACACTGCATTCCTTGTCAGCAAACACATACAACATTCTCTAAACACACCCTCTCTACAACCCCTACACACTACGTCACCTATACACACACACACACTACAGCCCGTATGTACACACTCTCTACAGCCCCTAGCCACACATATTACACCACAAACACAAATGAAATTGACCTATTTACACAATACCACACCACACTCTACACACACGCAATCCCACAAGCAGGCTCCAAACACATGCACCATACACTTTCCTGGCCCTTTTGTCCTCTGGTATCCCACTTGTGGAGACACCAGAGACAATGTAAAAGCAAACACAGCGCAAGCATGTTATTAAATTTGCTTGCGCTGCACAGAACAAATTCAGGGCCTTTTTCTAATGCCAGAGCTCTTCAGCGGGGCTCTGCGCATTGAACTAACATGCTTACTTTGAGAGGGGGCGTGATTGTAATTAGTGATGACAAAACACACCCTCTCTGGCCCCCCGCCCCCTTCTTAGGGGGCCGCTCTGATTGAAAAATGCCTGGGCCTAATTTTTTTCCCAGTCCGGCCCTGAGCTGAGGTATCAGGATTACAGTATGATCCAGCACGTAGAATTGTGTAACACAGAGGACTGATAGGTAACGTATACCGGACCTTAGAATGGGCGGACTAACGTACCAAAGAATAGTCAGGAATAGCCGAGGTCAAGGGACACAGAAAGAGACACAACGATAAGGAAAAGCCAGGAGTCAGGGACCCAGAAAACAGGGAAGACAAAAACAATGCCAAAGTCAGATAACCAGAATTACCAGAATAAATAACGCGCTCTCGGACAACCACAAGGGAAACCACGACAGGGCACTGAGCAGGATGAGAACTGGGCCTAAATACCCCTCCTCTAGCTCTGATAGGCTGTAACCGGCCTTTGACCCCATAGGCAGTTACCAGGTTCCCATTTGCATAATTGCTGCTCAGCATTAACCCTTCTGTGGATTAGGTTGCTGCTCGGCACAGCTTTTCCTGTGTGGACAGTAAATGCCATTAACCACATTTTTATAAGCGGATGAATACGTGACACGAGGTATCTGCTGCGGTGTGACCCTTGCGTTCCAGCGGTTGCCGAGGAGATCGGCTGGAACGCAAGGGGGCGTGTACAACACATGTTGTCATGGCGACCAGCCGATCGTGTATGCGATCGGATCTGAAGGGGATAGCATAACGCAGAATAAACATCCTAAAACAATAAATAAATACATGAATTACTCAATACAATAACTGCTGCTAACCTTGCTTCTTGTGGATAACCATATACCTATGCAGTTTAACAGCACTAATACATCCATATAAGTCAAAGCTGTATAGATGTATGCATATCTGTATGTAATTCCATAAAGAACTGATTAACAAATGTACAAGCAAGTCTATATGTTGAGATGGAGGTCGGCAGAAATGGTCAGAGTGCCATACAATGAATAGCTAACCATAATCACTATAGGTTAATACGATGAATAGCTTATGGTCTCTAAGAGTTCATATGTAAATATATATAATATGTGTGTGTGTGTAAATAAATATATGCACAAACACACTGTAATTTCCTATATATGTATATTATAATTAAATCATTATATAATACATTAAATATAATGCATATATATGATTTCATTATAAGTGTACTTTCAGATATATACACACACATATATATAAAATCATCTATATGCATTATAAATGTATAATATATTATAACATGCTCTCATTATTTTATATTATACATGTATATATATATAATTTATTTATTTTATTTGTATTTTTTTTACTTTTGAGCAGCCTGTGGGACTGCCTGACAGCTCAGACAGTCCCCCTGCTGGCAGCTCCATAAACTCCTATTGCGGCCATGTGATCATGGTGATCACATGGCTCTGGAGGACCGGGGTGGCCGGAGCTGCTGCAAGAGGACTGCCGGGCTCTCTGGCAGTCCCCCCCCCCCGATCGTGATCACAGCAGATCGCTGTTCTAGTTAAGTCCTGGGCTTCATATTTGCCATGGACGTACTAGGTACGTCCGCGGTCGTTACTGACCGTTTTTTGTCGGACGTACCTAGTACATCCGCGGTCGGGAAGGGTTTAATATGCAAAATGCCACTGCGCTTGGAATTCGGTAATTTTCACCGGATCTTGTTTAGTTAATTACTCTGTCCAATGTTGAACAAATCCCATGATAATGGAATTCTGTATCACTAACCAATTCTATATTGCAGCCAATGGAAGCCTAACCAACCTGACAATTTTTACGGCCACGGTTTGGGCGGTGGAGAAGACTGTGCACATCTTCATAGCGACGGTCTATGGAATGATGACCATTGCTCTCGTGCATATAGATACATGTGTGAAAAGGAATTCTGAACTTCACATGGACTGGAACTGCATGGCGAGAACGAGGAGAGAACGAGGGAATAACTAGGGGAGAACAGGGCAGAAATCCTGAGATTGTCAGAGTCTGTTCTCCCCACCGTAACCTGGGCTTAGAAAACGAACATCAACTCCATCCACCAAGGATACTGTCCTGCGTATAATGGAATAAACACTAACTGTCCTGTCCTAACTCAGGGGAGACATTAAACCAACATAAATAGAGAAAATCCTTTTACACAAACTAATACTGCATCAAAAGGGTGACTTCGTTTATTATAGACAATAATCCACTATACCTGCACTATCTACTAATCTACTATTCCTACGCAGTCACTGCACCTCCATCCTGCCCTGCAGCTCTCTCTACTATTCCTGTACTGACCCCACACACAGCTCTGTAACTGCACCTCCATCCTGCCCTGCAGCTCTCTCTGCTATTCCTGTACTGACCCCACACATAGCTCTGTCACTACACCTCCATCCTGCCCTGCAGCTCTCTCTGCTATTCCTGTACTGACACCACACACAGCTCTGTCACTGCACCTCCATCCTGCCCTGCAGCTCTCTCTGCTATTCCTGTACTGACCCCACACACAGCTCTGTGACTGCCCCTCCATCCTGCCCTGCAGCTCTCTCTGCTATTCCTATACTGACCCCACACACAGCTCTGTCACTGCCCCTCCATCCTGCCCTGCAGCTCTCTCTGCTATTCCTATACTGACCCCACACACAGCTCTGTCACTGCACCTCCATCCTGCCCTGCATCTCTCTGATATTCCTGTACTGACCCCACGCACAGCTCTGTCACTGCACCTCCATCCTTCCCTGCAGCTCTCTCTACTATTCCTGTACTGACCCCACACACAGCTCTGTCACTGCACCTCCATCCTGCCCTGCAGCTCTCTCTGCTATTCCTGTACTGACCCCACACACAGCTCTGTCACTGCACCTCCATCCTGCCCTGCAGCTCTCTCTGATATTCCTGTACTGACCCCACACACAGCTCTGTCACTGCACCTCCATCCTGCCCTGCAGCTCTCTCTGCTATTCCTGTACTGACCCCACACACAGCTCTGTCACTACACCTCCATCCTGCCCTGCAGCTCTCTCTGCTATTCCAGTACTGACCCCACACACAGCTCTGTCACTGCACCTCCATCCTGCCATTCAGCTCTCTCTGCTATTCCTGTACTGACCCCACACACAGCTCTGTCACTACAACTCCATCCTGCCCTGCAGCTCTCTCTGCTATTCCTGTACTGACCCCACACACAGCTCTGTCACTACACCTCCATCCTGCCCTGCAGCTCTCTCTGCTATTCCCGTACTGACCCCACACACAGCTCTGTCACTACAACTCCATCCTGCCCTGCAGCTCTCTCTGCTATTACTGTACTGACCCCACACACAGCTCTGTCACTGCACCTCCATCCTGCCCTGCAGCTCTCTCTGCTATTCCCGTACTGACCACACACACAGCTCTGTCACTACACCTCCATCCTGCCCTGCAGCTCTCTCTGCTATTCCCGTACTGACCCCACACACAGCTCTGTCACTACAACTCCATCCTGCCCTGCAGCTCTCTCTGCTATTACTGTACTGACCCCACACACAGCTCTGTCACTGCACCTCCATCCTACCCTGCAGCTCTCTCTGCTATTCCTGTACTGACCCCACACACAGCTCTGTCACTACACCTCCATCCTGCCCTGCAGCTCTCTCTGCTATTCCCGTACTGACCCCACACACAGCTCTGTCACTACAACTCCATCCTGCCCTGCAGCTCTCTCTGCTATTACTGTACTGACCCCACACACAGCTCTGTCACTACACCTCCATCCTGCCCTGCAGCTCTCTCTGCTATAACTGTACTGACCCCACACACAGCTCTGTTACTGCACCTCCATCCTGCCCTGCAGCTCTCTCTCTGCTATTCCTGTACTGACCCCAAACACAGCTCTGTCACTGCACCTCCATCCTGCCCTGCAGCTCTCTCTGCTATTCCTGTACTGACCCCACACACAGCTCTGTCATTGCACCCCATCCTGCTCTGCAGCTCTCTCTGCTATTCCCGTACTGACCCCACACACAGCTCTGTCACTACAACTCCATCCTGCCCTGCAGCTCTCTCTGCTATTCCTGTACTGACCCCACACACAGCTCTGTCACTGCACCTCCATCCTACCATGCAGCTCTCTCTGCTATTCCTGCACTGACCCCACACACAGCTCTGTCACTGCACCTCCATCCTACCCTGCAGCTCTCTCTGCTATTCCTGTACTGACCCCACACACGGCTCTGTTACTGCACTTCCATCCTGCCCTGCAGCTCTCTGCTATTCCTGTACTGACCCCACACACAGCTCTGTCACTGCACCTCCATCCTGCCCTGCAGCTCTCTCTGCTATTCCTGTACTGACCCCACACACAGCTCTGTCACTACAACTCCATCCTGCCCTGCAGCTCTCTCTGCTATTCCTGTACTGACCCCACACACAGCTCTGTCACTCCACCTCCATCCTGCCCTGCAGCTCTCTCTGCTATTACTGTACTGACCCCACACACAGCTCTGTCACTGCACCTCCACATCCTGCCCTGCAGCTCTCTCTGCTATTCCTGTACTGACCCCACACACAGCTCTGTCACTACACCTCCATCCTGCCCTGCAGCTCTCTCTGCTATTCCTGTACTGACCCCACACACAGCTCTGTCACTGCACCTCCATCCTGCCCTGCAGCTCTCTCTGCTATTCCTTTACTGACCCTACACACAGCTCTGTCACTGCACCTCCATCCTGCCCTGCAGCTCTCTCTGCTATTCCTGTACTGACCCCACACACAGCTCTGTCACTGCACCTCCATCCTGCCCTGCAGCTCTCTCTGCTATTACTGTACTGACCCCACACACAGCTCTGTCACTGCACCTCCATCCTGCCCTGCAGCTCTCTCTGCTATTCCTGTACTGACCCCACACACAGCTCTGTCACTGCACCCCATCCTGCCCTGCAGCTCTCTCTGCTATTCCTGTACTGACCCCACACACAGCTCTGTCACTGCACCTCCATCCTGCCCTGCAGCTCTCTCTGCTATTCCTGTACTGACCCAACACACAGCTCTGTCACTACACCTCCATCCTGCCCTGCAGCTCTCTGCTATTCCTGTACTGACCCCACACACAGCTCTGTCACTGCACCTCCATCCTGCCCTGCAGCTCTCTCTACTATTCCTGTACTGACCCCACACACACCTCTGTCACTGCACCTCCATCCTGCCCTGCAGCTCTCTCTCCTATTCCTGTACTGACCCCACACACAGCTCTGTCACTGCACCTCCATCCTGCCCTGCAGCTCTCTCTGCTATTCCTGTACTGACCCCACACACAGCTCTGTCACTGCACCTCCATCCTGCCCTGCAGCTCTCTCTGCTATTCCTGTACTGACCCCACACACAGCTCTGTCACTGCACCTCCATCCTGACCTGCAGCTCTCTCTGCTATTCCAGTACTGACCCCACACACAGCTCTGTCACTGCACCTCCACCCTGCCCTGCAGCTCTCTCTGCTATTCCTGTACTGACCCCACACACAGCTCTGTCACTACACCTCCATCCTGCCCTGCAGCTCTCTCTGCTATTCCTGTACTGACCCCACACACAGCTCTGTCACTGCACCTCCATCCTGCCCTGCAGCTCTCTCTGCTATTCCTGTACTGACCCCACACACAGCTCTGTCACTGCACCTCCATCCTGCCCTGCAGCTCTCTCTGCTATTCCTGTACTGACCCCACACACAGCTCTGTCACTGCACCTCCATCCTGCCCTGCAGCTCTCTCTGCTATTCCTGTACTGACCCCACACCCAGCTCTGTCACTACACCTCCATCCTGCCCTGCAGCTCTCTCTGCTATTCCTGTACTGACCCCACACACAGCTCTGTCACTGCACCTCCATCCTGCCCTGCAGCTCTCTCTGCTATTCCTGTACTGACCCCACACACAGCTCTGTCACTGCACCTCCATCCTGCCCTGCAGCTCTCTCTGCTATTCCTGTACTGACCCCACACACAGCTCTGTCACTGCACCTCCATCCTGCCCTGCAGCTCTCTCTGCTATTCCTGTACTGACCCCACACACAGCTCTGTCACTGCACCTCCATCCTGCCCTGCAGCTCTCTCTGCTATTCCTGTACTGACCCCACACACAGCTCTGTCACTGCACCTCCATCCTGCCCTGCAGCTCTCTCTGCTATTCCTGTACTGACCCCACACACACAGCTCTGTCACTGCACCTCCATCCTGCCCTGCAGCTCTCTCTGCTATTCCTGTACTGACCCCACACACACAGCTCAGTCACTGCACCTCCATCCTGCCCTGCAGCTCTCTCTGCTATTCCTGTACTGACCCCACACACAGCTCTGTCACTGCCCCTCCAACCTGCCCTGCAGCTCTCTTTGCTATTCCTGTACTGACCCCACACACAGCTCTGTCACTGCACCTCCATCCTGCCCTGCAGCTCTCTCTGCTATTCCTGTACTGACCCCACACACAGCTCTGTCACTACACCTCCATCCTGCCCTGCAGCTCTCTCTGCTATTCCTGTACTGACCCCACACACAGCTCTGTCACTGCACCTCCATCCTGCCCTGCAGCTCTCTGCTATTCCTGTACTGACCCCACACACACAGCTCAGTCACTGCACCTCCATCCTGCCCTGCAGCTCTCTCTGCTATTCCTGTACTGACCCCACACACAGCTCTGTCACTACACCTCCATCCTGCCCTGCAGCTCTCTCTGCTATTCCTATACTGACCCCACACACAGCTCTGTCACTACACCTCCATCCTGCCCTGCAGCTCTCTCTGCTATTCCTGTACTGACCCTACACACAGCTCTGTCACTGCACCTCCATCCTGCCCTGCAGCTCTCTCTGCTATTCCTGTACTGACCCCACACACAGCTCTGTCACTACACCTCCATCCTGCCCTGCAGCTCTCTCTGCTATTCCTGTACTGACCCTACACACAGCTCTGTCACTGCACCTCCATCCTGCCCTGCAGCTCTCTCTGCTATTCCTGTACTGACCCCACACACAGCTCTGTCACTGCACCTCCATCCTGCCCTGCAGCTCTTTCTGCTATTCCTGTACTGACCCCACACACAGCTCTGTCACTGCACCTCCATCCTGCCCTGCAGCTCTCTCTGCTATTCCTGTACTGACCCCACACACACAGCTCTGTCACTGCACCTCCATCCTGCCCTGCAGCTCTCTCTGCTATTCCTGTACTGACCCCACACACACAGCTCAGTCACTGCACCTCCATCCTGCCCTGCAGCTCTCTCTGCTATTCCTGTACTGACCCCACACACAGCTCTGTCACTGCCCCTCCAACCTGCCCTGCAGCTCTCTTTGCTATTCCTGTACTGACCCCACACACAGCTCTGTCACTGCACCTCCATCCTGCCCTGCAGCTCTCTCTGCTATTCCTGTACTGACCCCACACACAGCTCTGTCACTACACCTCCATCCTGCCCTGCAGCTCTCTCTGCTATTCCTGTACTGACCCCACACACAGCTCTGTCACTGCACCTCCATCCTGCCCTGCAGCTCTCTGCTATTCCTGTACTGACCCCACACACACAGCTCAGTCACTGCACCTCCATCCTGCCCTGCAGCTCTCTCTGCTATTCCTGTACTGACCCCACACACAGCTCTGTCACTACACCTCCATCCTGCCCTGCAGCTCTCTCTGCTATTCCTATACTGACCCCACACACAGCTCTGTCACTACACCTCCATCCTGCCCTGCAGCTCTCTCTGCTATTCCTGTACTGACCCTACACACAGCTCTGTCACTGCACCTCCATCCTGCCCTGCAGCTCTCTCTGCTATTCCTGTACTGACCCCACACACAGCTCTGTCACTACACCTCCATCCTGCCCTGCAGCTCTCTCTGCTATTCCTGTACTGACCCTACACACAGCTCTGTCACTGCACCTCCATCCTGCCCTGCAGCTCTCTCTGCTATTCCTGTACTGACCCCACACACAGCTCTGTCACTGCACCTCCATCCTGCCCTGCAGCTCTTTCTGCTATTCCTATACTGACCCCACACACAGCTCGGTCACTGCACCTCCATCCTGCCCTGCAGCTCTCTCTGCTATTCCTGTACTGACCCCACACACAGCTCTGTCACTGCACCTCCATCCTGCCCTGCAGCTCTCTCTGCTATTCCTGTACTGACCCCACACACAGCTCTGTCACTGCACCTCCATCCTGCCCTGCAGCTCTCTCTGCTATTTCTGCCATTGATCCTTCGTCCTGCAATCTAAGCTCAGTACGGGGTTACGTAGAAGCAGTACATTTGATTTAGCCGACGCTGATTGCTATAACTAGACTCTGTAGAGAAATGTGTTATCAGTTAGAACTCAGAATTCGGTGTATTTTTAAATAATGGACTTTCTGAACTCAGGGGAAAGATACTGAATCACGGACTGCCATCGAATTGATATTTTTCTGAAAAGCTTTTTTTAAACTATTTTAATCATCCATCGCTCTGCTTTGTGATTTTGTAACGGTTCCTTTTTTAATAGATATAATAAAACTATTATGTGAGAATCATTCTCTGTTCTATTGGCTGGTGACAGGCGTGATTACAGAGTCTTATGGCCCCCTCCCTCCTTGCCGCCCTCCCGCCTGCCAACCCCATTGTTTAGGATTTTCTTTGAATCCCCCCATGCCGCCCTCCCGCCTGCCAACCCCATTGTTTAGGATTTTCTTTGAATCCCTCCCTGCCGCCCTCCCACCTCCCAAACCCCATTGTTTAGGATTTTCTTTGAATCCCTCCCTGCCACCCTCCCGCCTGCCAACCCCATTGTTTAGGATTTTCTTTGAATCCCCCCCGCCGCCCTCCCGCCTCCCAACCCCATTGTTTAGGATTTTCTTTGAATCCCTCCCTGCCGCCCTCCCGCCTCCCAACCACATTGTTTAGGATTTTCTTTGAATCCCCCCCGCCGCCCTCCCGCCTCCCAACCCCATTGTTTAGGATTTTCTTTGAATCCCTCCCTGCTGCCCTCCCGCCTCCCAACCCCATTGTTTAGGATTTTCTTTGAATCCCCCCCGCCACCCTCCCGCCTCCCAACCCCATTGTTTAGGATTTTCTTTGAATCCCTCCCTGCCGCCCTCCTGCCTCCCAACCCCATTGTTTAGGATTTTCTTTGAATTCCTCCCTGCCGCCCTCCCGCCTGCCAACCCCATTGTTTAGGATTTTCTTTGAATCCCCCCCGCCGCCCTTCTGCCTCCCAACCCCATTGTTTAGGATTTTCTTTGAATCCCTCCCTGCCGCCCTCCCACCTCCCAACCCCATTGTTTAGGATTTTCTTTGAATCCCTCCCTGCTGCCCTCCCGCCTCCCTGTCAGGGTACCTGAGGTCTCTACCTCTAAAAGAGGTAGAGACTTAGTAGTTTATCCGTCCAAACGAGCTGTTTCCTTCGTTCCTCGCGGTTCATCCAGTCACTTAAACACCGACCGCGAGGAATCCACGTCCTTTTCTAGCGGGACGCTCAATACGTGACGTCATGACGCTATCACGAGCGACCTGCCACTCAAGTGTCCGATATCCAATCGGTACTTGTCAGAGGCGTGTCTACCATCCGGAGCCAGGGTATTTAAGCTTACTTCTCTCTTCAGCTCATTGCCCTGTCGTGGTTCTAGCTTGTCTAGTCACTCAGTGCTCTGGTATTCTAGTTTGCTCTATTGGTTTTGACTCGGCTTGTTGTACTACCCTGCTTATCTCTGTTATCCCTTGACCCGGCTTGTCTCTCGCTTATCTGTCTTCTCGTTCCCCCGACCTCGGCTTGTCTCTGACTATTCTCTATTACTCTCGGTACGTTAGTCCGGCCATTCTAAGGCCCGGTATACGTACCTTTCCACTCTTTGTACCCTGCGTGTTGGATCCCTGTCCCGATCCTGACATTACGACAGGGCCAATGGATCCTGCAGGTACAAACAGTCAGCTTGGTTCTTCTGATCCCAGGTTTGACGCCATGGAGCATAGGATGGATCAGATGGCTCTAGCACTACAGGCACTTTTGTCTCGTGCTAGTAACCCACCTGAGGAGACACGTACTCCTTCTATTTCTCCTGCAGTCTCAGGTCTAGAGGTAGCCACTGTAGGTGCTTCTTCCCGTATTACCCCACCAGTACGCTATGGCGGGTCACCGGAGAAGTGTCGTGGCTTTCTGAACCAGATTAGCATCCATTTCGAATTACAACCCCGCTCTTATCCTACAGATAGAGCGAAGGTTGGATTTGTTATTACTTTACTCATTGAGAAAGCTCTGAGATGGGCCAATCCTTTATGGGAGAATGATAATCCACTAGTCTATAATTATAATGCCTTTGTAGCTGCGTTTAGAGGAACTTTTGACCCTCCTGGTAGAAAGGTCAATGCAGCTAGATTACTGTTGCGCCTTAGACAGGACAATCGAACACTTGTGGATTATGCACTAGAGTTCAGGTCCTTGGCGGCAGAAGTTAAGTGGAACGAACAGGCTTATATAGATGTGTTTCTGAATGGGTTATCAGATGTAATTCTTGACGAGGTCGCTACTAGAGAACTCCCTGAGAATTTGGAGGATTTAATTTCTTTTATATCTCGTATTGATGAACGCCTAAGAGAGAGGCAGAACACTCGAGATAGGACCCGTAGACCCTCCTTTAAACTAGCGCCTACCTTTCAAAATTCTGAGTTCGAGGACTTACGTATTTCTGAACCTATGCAGATAGGCAGTACTCATCTCACAGAGAGGGAGAGACAGTACAGGAGAAGGGAGGGTTTATGTATGTATTGTGGAGTCAGAGGTCATTTACGCCTAAATTGTCCTAATCGTTCGGGAAACGCTCGCACCTAAGTTTCTCTAGAGGACAGGCCTTGGGTGTTTCTACTTTGTCCTCTATTCACAACTACAAAGAGCTCAGGCTTCTGTTACCCGTTTCTTTAAAGTGGGAAAAGGGAGTAGTAAAGACTATGGCACTAATCGATTCTGGAGCTGCTGAGAGCTTTATAGATCAGGGTTTTGCTGCCAAGCATGCTATTCCATCCCAGTTAAAAGAGACACCACTGGCTGTTGAGGCCATCGATGGTAGACCGTTACTTGAGCCTGTTATTTTCCGTGAGACCATACCGATTAACTGAACTGTTGGCATCTTACATAGAGAGGACATATCCTTACTGCTCATTTCTTCTCCGTCTATTCCCATAGTCCTGGGGTACTCCTGGTTGAGGAGACATAACCCTATTATTAATTGGGAGTCAGGGGAGATAGTTTCATGGGGACAGAATTGTCAAGAGAAATGCTTGCGGAAGGTCTCACCTCTCTGCTTAGCCAACACCTCGGCTAACTCTGACAATCCTACAGAGACACAAATTCCGCCTCAGTATCTAGATTTAAAGGCAGTATTTGACAAAAAGAAAGCCAATACCTTACCCCCACACAGGTCCTTTGATTGCAAAATTAACCTACTCCCTGGTACCATGCCGCCCAGAGGTCATGTATACCCGTTATCTACGAAAGAGAACTCAGTTCTAGAGGAGTATATTCACGAAAATTTAGACAAAGGATTCATTAGGAGGTCCTCCTCTCCTGCCGGGGCTGGATTTTTTTTTGTTAAAAAGAAGGATGGTTCTTTAAGACCTTGTATTGATTATCGAGGCCTAAATAAGATAACCATTAAAAATGCCTACCCGATTCCCTTGATCACCGAACTCTTCGATCGTTTGAAGGGCTCTACAATTTTCACCAAGTTAGATCTCAGAGGGGCATATAACTTGGTGAGAATCCAGCAGGGACATGAGTGGATGACGGCATTCAATACTCGATATGGCCACTATGAATATACAGTTATGCCTTTTGGGTTATGCAATGCACCAGCTGTATTCCAGGATCTGATAAATGAGGTTCTTAGGGAATTTCAGCAAGATTGCGTCATTGTATACCTAGATGATATACTCATACATTCTAGTGAGATTGAGACTCATCACAAGCAAGTCAGGAAGGTTTTGCACAAGCTTCTCCAGCATGGCTTGTACTGCAAGTTGGAGAAATGTAGTTTTGATCAAACCCAGGTAACCTTTCTCGGCTATGTGATCTCTGGGGAGGGATTTAAGATGGATCCGGATAAGCTCCAGTCCATTCTAGAGTGGCCTTTACCCAAAGGTCTTAAAGCCGTACAGAGATTTATTGGTTTTTCTAATTATTATAGGCGCTTTATTAAGGGTTATTCTTCAATTATCGCGCCTATCACCAATATGACCAAACAGGGGGCTGATACTAAGAATTGGACTACTGAAGCTCTTCTTGCGTTCAAAACTCTCAAGGAGCTTTTCGCTTCCGCTCCAATTTTAGTTCACCCTGACACTTCCCTGCCTTTCCTACTTGAGGTAGACGCATCAGAGACTGGTTTAGGTGCTGTCCTATCTCAAAGGTTGGGTGTTGATAAACCATTACATCCATGTGGATTTTTCTCTAAAAAATTGTCTGGTACAGAGAGCAGATATGACATTGGTGACAGAGAATTACTAGCGGTTATCAAGGCTTTGAAAGAGTGGAGACATTTATTGGAAGGTACATTACATCCTGTTACCATTCTAACGGACCACAAAAATTTGTCTTATATCGGAGAGGCCAAGCGTTTGTCCTCCAGGCAGGCACGTTGGTCGTTATTTCTTACCCATTTCAATTACGTTCTGACTTACAGACCTGGGTCAAAAAATTCTAAAGCCGATGCGCTATCTCGCCAATATGAGCCTTCTGCTACAGTTGAACCACTTTTGTCCTCCATTGTACCCAAATGCAATATTATTGCTAATACCAGTCTCAAAATCCATTCTCCGCTACTTGACCAGATCTTGAAGTCACAACATCTGGCACCCGGAAACATTCCTGAGGGAAGAAACTTTGTCCCTCCTGAACTCCAACTGGAGCTCTTACAATGTTTTCACGAAAGTAAAGTAGCTGGCCATCCTGGTATTCGCAAGACATACTCTCTGATATCCAAGGATTTCTGGTGGTCTTCACTACGAAAAGATATTGAGGAGTTCGTCGCAGCTTGTGAGACTTGTGCCAAGACTAAACAACCTCATACATCTCCTTGTGGTCTGTTACACCCCTTGGACATTCCTGAGAAACCTTGGTCCTGTTTGTCCATAGACTTTATCGTAGATTTGCCTGCTTCCAAGAGACAGACTGTTATTCTCACGGTGGTGGATAGATTTACTAAGATGGCCCATTTCGTGCCATTACCTAAACTTCCGACTTCTCCTGAATTGGCAGAGATTTTTGCGAGAGAGGTTTTTCGCCTACATGGGATTCCTTCGGAGATTGTTTCTGATAGAGGTTCTCAATTTGTCTCACGTTTCTGGAGATCCTTTTGTTCTCAAATGGGAATCAAGTTGAACTTCTCCTCTGCCTATCACCCTCAGTCTAACGGAGCTGCTGAACGTACCAATCAAAAGATCGAGCAGTATCTACGTTGCTTTGTTTCCGAACACCAGGACGATTGGGTCGGTTTGATTCCTTGGGCGGAGTTCGCACACAATAACCTTGTTTGTGATTCAACTCGCTCTAGCCCTTTCTTCATGAACTATGGCTTTCATCCTTCAATTTTTCCTTCGGTCTCCTCTTCTCAGGGGATACCGTCGGTGGATGATCATGTCGCCAACCTGAAGAAATTATGGGATCAGACTCGGCAAATTCTGTTACATAATTCCTCGTTATTCAAGAAACACGCTGACAAGCATAGAAGAGCGGCTCCTGTCTTTGTTCCTGGGGATAGGGTGTGGTTGAGTACTAAGAATATTCGCCTAAAAGTTCCATCTATGAAATTTGCTCCTCGCTACATAGGTCCTTACAGGGTTCTCACTCGTATCAACCCGGTTGCGTATCGCCTTGCTCTGCCACCTGCCTTACGCATTCCTAACTCTTTTCATGTCTCCTTGTTGAAACCTCTTATTTGCAACAAATTCTCCTCTAAGGTTTCCTCACCTCGTCCTGTTCAGGTGGAGGGTCGGGAGGAGTACGAGGTCAGCTCCATCATTGATTCCAGAATTTCAAGGGGAAAATTGCAATATCTGGTCAACTGGAGGGGATATGGTCCTGAGGAGAGGAGTTGGGTACCTCAGGAGGACGTTCATGCTTCTCGCCTTCGCAGAGCATTTCACCTCCGCTTCCCATCTCGTCCCGGTTCCTTCCGCCCGGTGGGCGTATCTGAGAGGGGGGGTACTGTCAGGGTACCTGAGGTCTCTACCTCTAAAAGAGGTAGAGACTTAGTAGTTTATCCGTCCAAACGAGCTGTTTCCTTCGTTCCTCGCGGTTCATCCAGTCACTTAAACACCGACCGCGAGGAATCCACGTCCTTTTCTAGCGGGATGCTCAATACGTGACGTCATGACGCTATCACGAGCGACCTGCCACTCAAGTGTCCGATATCCAATCGGTACTTGTCAGAGGCGTGTCTACCATCCGGAGCCAGGGTATTTAAGCTTACTTCTCTCTTCAGCTCATTGCCCTGTCGTGGTTCTAGCTTGTCTAGTCACTCAGTGCTCTGGTATTCTAGTTTGCTCTATTGGTTTTGACTCGGCTTGTTGTACTACCCTGCTTATCTCTGTTATCCCTTGACCCGGCTTGTCTCTCGCTTATCTGTCTTCTCGTTCCCCCGACCTCGGCTTGTCTCTGACTATTCTCTATTACTCTCGGTACGTTAGTCCGGCCATTCTAAGGCCCGGTATACGTACCTTTCCACTCTTTGTACCCTGCGTGTTGGATCCCTGTCCCGATCCTGACACTCCCAACCCCATTGTTTAGGATTTTCTTTGAATCCCCCCCGCCGCCCTTCTGCCTCCCAACCCCATTGTTTAGGATTTTCTTTGAATCCCTCCCTGCCGCCCTCCCACCTCCCAACCCCATTGTTTAGGATTTTCTTTGAATTCCTCCCTGCCGCCCTCCCGCCTGCCAACCCCATTGTTTAGGATTTTCTTTGAATCCCTCCCTGCCGCCCTCCAGCCTCCAAACCCCATTGTTTAGGATTTTCTTTGAATCCCCCCCTGCCGCCCTCCCGCCTCCCAACCCCATTGTTTAGGATTTTCTTTGAATCCCTCCCTGCCGCCCTCCCACCTCCCAACCCCATTGTTTAGGATTTTCTTTGAATCCCTCCCTGCCGCCCTCCCGCCTCCCAACCCCATTGTTTAGGATTTTCTTTGAATCCCCCCCTGCCGCCCTCCCGCCTCCCAACCCCATTGTTTAGGATTTTCTTTGAATCCCTCCCTGCCGCCCTCCTGCCTCCCAACCCCATTGTTTAGGATTTTCTTTGAATTCCTCCCTGCCGCCCTCCCGCCTGCCAACCCCATTGTTTAGGATTTTCTTTGAATCCCCCCCGCCGCCCTTCTGCCTCCCAACCCCATTGTTTAGGATTTTCTTTGAATCCCTCCCTGCCGCCCTCCCACCTCCCAACCCCATTGTTTAGGATTTTCTTTGAATCCCTCCCTGCTGCCCTCCCGCCTCCCAACCCCATTGTTTAGGATTTTCTTTGAATCCCCCCCGCCGCCCTTCTGCCTCCCAACCCCATTGTTTAGGATTTTCTTTGAATCCCTCCCTGCCGCCCTCCCACCTCCCAACCCCATTGTTTAGGATTTTCTTTGAATCCCTCCCTGCTGCCCTCCCGCCTCCCAACCCCATTGTTTAGGATTTTCTTTGAATCCCTCCCTGCCGCCCTCCAGCCTCCAAACCCCATTGTTTAGGATTTTCTTTGAATCCCTCCCTGCCGCCCTCCCGCCTCCCAACCCCATTGTTTAGGATTTTCTTTGATTCCCCCCCTGCTGCCTCCCGCCTCCCAACCCCATTGTTTAGGATGTTTTGTGAATCCCTCCCTGCTGTCCTCCCGCCTCCCAACCCCATTGTTTAGGATTTTCTTTGAATTCCTCCCTGCCGCCCTCCAGCCTCCAAACCCCATTGTTTAGGATTTTCTTTGAATCCCTCCCTGCCGCCCTCCCGCCTCCCAACCCCATTGTTTAGGATGTTTTGTGAATCCCTCCCTGCCGCCCTCCCGCCTCCCAAACCCATTGTTTAGGATTTTCTTTGAATCCCTCCCTGCCGCCCTCCTGCCTCCCAACCCCATTGTTTAGGATTTTCTTTGAATTCCTCCCTGCCGCCCTCCCGCCTGCCAACCCCATTGTTTAGGATTTTCTTTGAATCCCCCCCGCCGCCCTTCTGCCTCCCAACCCCATTGTTTAGGATTTTCTTTGAATCCCCCCCTGCCGCCCTCTCGTCTCCCAACCTCATTGTTTAGGATTTTCTTTGAATCCCTCCCTGCCGCCCTCCCGCCTGCCAACCCCATTGTTTAGGATTTTCTTTGAATCTCTCCCTGCCGCCCTCCCTCCTCCCAACCTCATTGTTTAGGATTTTCTTTGAATCCCCCCCTGCCGCCCTCCCGCCTCCCAACCCCATTGTTTAGGATTTTCTTTGAATCCCTCCCTGCCGCTGTCACGTCTAAACATTTGTTATGAAGGAACACAACTGCAGATTTCGTATAGTTTGAATATTTATTAAAGAAAGTAAAAGGTAAAGACTTTAATTCCAATTTACAGGTACTGTAGCTTTAAGTAGTAAACGATAACTGAAGTCCACAATTACAGGCACTGTAGCTTTAAGTAGTAAATGATAACTGAAGTCCACAGTTACAGGCACTGTAGCTTTAAGTAGTAAACGATAACTGAAGTCCACAATTACAGGCACTGTAGCTTTAAGGAGTAAACGATAGTAAATTGCAGACACTGAATCAATAAGGAGTCTCTTAGTAGAGTTAACGGTTTAGGTGATAAGTAATTACAATAGCTGTTCCATACTTTAACTGAAGCAAGACAGATGCAGATAACTGATATGAAGTATGAGTTGAAGTTAGCTGTAACGGGATTGTTTTTACCGAAGGACTTTTGGAGACAGGTAATAACAGCTTTTAGATGCAACTCTTATCACATTGGTTTTACTTAGCTTCCGGCATATAGAACACTGGTTCCCGAGATCTCCTCAGAGGCGTATGAAGAGTGTTTAATCTTTAGTCGTGGATGAGGAGAGGTGAAGGGAACTTTGCAGAGTCTTTCAGTCCGGTCTGGTAGCAGAGGCTTTCACAACGAAGTTGTAGCCGGGTTGTGAGTAAGGAACGTAGTTCAATAATCCAGCCTTGATCAGCTGGTGCAGTCAGATTAAATAGGCAGACCGTGTCATACAGGGGTGTGGCTAGGCTCCGTGGAACCAGGAAGTAAGAGGATACCATAGTTAAGGCATGACAGTACCCCCTCTTTAATGAGCAACCTCTGGGTGCTATTGACTTGGTTTAGAAGGGTAACGCTTGTGAAATTTGGAAATCAATTTATCAGCATGAACGACAGAGGAGTTTTCCCATGTATCTTCATCAATTCCATATCCTTTCCATCTGATGAGGTATTGTAAGGAGCCACGATGGATCCTTGAATCCAGTATACTTTGAATTTCGTATTCTTCTTCACCCTGGACCAATATGGGATCAGGAGAAGTAGTGACATTTCTTTGGAAAGGGTCAGGATGATGAGGCTTCAACAAGGACAATTGATTGGATCGTTGGCATACAGAACAAGATTTGACATAAGATTCAATAGATTGGTCTTGACGAGGCCACCAACAGTATCTTTTAGACAATTCAAGGGTCCTTTTCATACCTGGATGACCTGCCAGAGGAGAATCATGAATAAATTCAAGTACTTTAATTCTGAAAGAGGGAGGTACATAAATCCGGTCTTTAAAATAGTAGAGACCGTTTTTCTTGGATAATTTCATTGATTTAGGAAGTTCAAGAGCATCTTCACTGAGACCTTTAATGTCGTCAATAAGAGAAGATAAGATTCCAATGACTTTAGGCGAAGGAGGTTCTTGAGGAGTTTTGTGTTGAGAAAGGACAGCTCCAATTGCAAATTCCGAAGCATCCGTTTCAAGGACATAAGGATATGAAGGATTTGGAAGTTGAAGGATAGGAGCTGTTGTAAACTTTCTCTTTAATTCACCAATGACTGTAGGAGGAGGAGACTCCAGTTCGGTGTCAGAACAACATGAGGTTTTAGCTGGTTCTTTCGTAGACTGAAGAATTGGAATTTGCTGTAAACATGTTTCTTTACAATAATGTGAGTTAAAGGTGAGAGAGAAAGGAAACCATGAGATTTGAGGGTTGTGGTTCCTTAACCAGTTGATCCCTAATATAATAGGAAAAAATGGTGATGAGATAACATCAAATATAAGACTTTCCGTATGAGTATGATTGATGGTTACTTTTAGAGGGACGGATTCATGAAGTATTGGTCCCGATGAGATGAGGGACCCGTCAATCACTTTAACAGGTACAGAAGTTCTTTTACGAACACAAGGAATTTTATTCTTTGTTACAAAGGCTGAGTCGATGAATACTCCATTTGCACCGGAATCGATAACAGCCTTGGTTATGATTCTTTTATTGTCCCACTGTAATACAAGAACGATAGGGGACATTTGAGTATTTGCTGTAGAGGGAAGTACGCTTAGGATGGAAGAGGCATGAGACTGCCTTCTGCCTTTTATCCGTTTTAATGAAGGACAATCAGAGACTAAATGAACTTGAGAGGCACAATACATGCAGAGGTTTAACATACGTCTTCGATTTTTCTCTTCAGGAGTGAGGGGACTTCTTATTATCCCTATTTCCATAGGTTCACTTGGTAAAGAAGTCTTTTCTGGAGCTCTTGAGGGAGTGAAAGGTTTGCGGTCTTTTGAATGTGAAAGGGCTTTTTCGGCCTTTCTTTCTCTTAATCTTCTGTCAATGCTGATTGATAGGCGAATTAGAGCGTTCAAATTAGTAGGGAGTTCTGTTCTAGATAATTCATCTTTTACAGCTTCCGATAAACCAATTCGAAACTGGTTGCGCAATGTGATGTCATTCCATTGCGTTTCTATAGCCCATCTTTTGAATTCAGCAATGTAATCTTCAACGGGTCTATTTCTTTGCTGTAGTGTTCTGATTGTTAAATCAGCTGTAGCTTGTTTGTTAGGATCTTCATAGAGAAGTGACATGGCTTCAAAAAATTCATCTAGTGAATCTAAAATGGGGTCATCGTTTTCCAGAAAGGAATGAGCCCATGACATAGGTTCACCTCTTAGAAAGGAAATAACCGAACAAACTTTAGTTCTTTCTGTAGGATAGGATCTAGGTTTCAAAGCAATTAAAAGTTTGCAAGAGTTGAGGAACTCCCTGTATCTGGAACGATCTCCATAGAACTTTTCAGGGTTACATACAGCAGGATCACTAGCCGAGTGCAGAGTAGTATGAGGAGTATGAGTTTGTAAATCTCTGATATAAGTGAGAAGTCTTTCATTAGTAACTTGCAGGTCTTGCACACTTTGGGCTAGTGCATTAACTCTTTGATTCAACGTAGTTATAGTAGAATCGAAATCTGCTGGATCCATTACAATGGCTGGATTATTCTGTCACGTCTAAACATTTGTTATGAAGGAACACAACTGCAGATTTCGTATAGTTTGAATATTTATTAAAGAAAGTAAAAGGTAAAGACTTTAATTCCAATTTACAGGTACTGTAGCTTTAAGTAGTAAACGATAACTGAAGTCCACAATTACAGGCACTGTAGCTTTAAGTAGTAAATGATAACTGAAGTCCACAGTTACAGGCACTGTAGCTTTAAGTAGTAAACGATAACTGAAGTCCACAATTACAGGCACTGTAGCTTTAAGGAGTAAACGATAGTAAATTGCAGACACTGAATCAATAAGGAGTCTCTTAGTAGAGTTAACGGTTTAGGTGATAAGTAATTACAATAGCTGTTCCATACTTTAACTGAAGCAAGACAGATGCAGATAACTGATATGAAGTATGAGTTGAAGTTAGCTGTAACGGGATTGTTTTTACCGAAGGACTTTTGGAGACAGGTAATAACAGCTTTTAGATGCAACTCTTATCACATTGGTTTTACTTAGCTTCCTGCACATAGAACACTGGTTCCCGAGATCTCCTCAGAGGCGTATGAAGAGTGTTTAATCTTTAGTCGTGGATGAGGAGAGGTGAAGGGAACTTTGCAGAGTCTTTCAGTCCGGTCTGGTAGCAGAGGCTTTCACAACGAAGTTGTAGCCGGGTTGTGAGTAAGGAACGTAGTTCAATAATCCAGCCCTGATCAGCTGGTGCAGTCAGATTAAATAGGCAGACCGTGTCATACAGGGGTGTGGCTAGGCTCCGTGGAACCAGGAAGTAAGAGGATACCATAGTTAAGGCATGACAGCCGCCCTCCCGCCTCCCAACCCCATTGTTTAGGATTTTCTTTGAATCCCTCCCTGCCGCCCTCCCGCCTGCCAACCCCATTGTTTAGGATTTTCTTTGAATCCCTCCTGCCACCCTCCCGCCTCCCAACCCCATTGTTTAGGATTTTCTTTGAATCCCTCCCTGCCGCCCTCCCGCCTGCCAACCCCATTGTTTAGGATTTTCTTTGAAACCCTCCCTGCCGCCCTCCCGCCTCCAAACCCCATTGTTTAGGATTTTCTTTGAATCCCTCCCTGCCGCCCTCCCGCCTCCCAACCCCATTGTTTAGGATTTTCTTTGAATCCCTCCTGCCACCCTCCCGCCTCCCAACCCCATTGTTTAGGATTTTCTTTGAATCCCCCCTGCCGCCCTCCCGTCTCCCAACCTCATTGTTTAGGATTTTCTTTGAATCCCTCCCTGCCGCCCTCCCGCCTGCCAACCCCATTGTTTAGGATTTTCTTTGAATTCCCCCCTGCCGCCCTTCTGCCTCCCAACCCCATTGTTTAGGATTTTCTTTGAATCCCTCCCTGCCGCCTCCTGCCTCCAAACCCCATTGTTTAGGATTTTTTGTGAATCCCTCCCTGCTGTCCTCCCGCCTCCCAACCCCATTGTTTAGGATGTTTTGTGAATCCCTCCCTGCTGTCCTCCCGCCTCCCAACCCCATTGTTTAGGATTTTCTTTGAATCCCTCCCTGCCGCCCTCCCGCCTCCCAACCCCATTGTTTAGGATTTTCTTTGAATCCCCCCCTGCCGCCCTCCCGCCTGCCAACCCATTTGTTTAGGATTTTCTTTGAATTCCTCCCTGCCGCCCTGCCGCCTGCCAACCCCATTTTTTAGGATTTTCTTTGAATCCCCCCCGCCGCCCTTCTGCCTCCCAACCCTATTGTTTAGGATTTTCTTTGAATCCCTCCTGCCACCCTCCCGCCTCCCAACCCCATTGTTTAGGATTTTCTTTGAATCCCCCCTGCCGCCCTCCCGTCTCCCAACCTCATTGTTTAGGATTTTCTTTGAATCCCTCCCTGCCGCCCTCCCGCCTGCCAACCCCATTGTTTAGGATTTTCTTTGAATTCCCCCCTGCCGCCCTTCTGCCTCCCAACCCCATTGTTTAGGATTTTCTTTGAATCCCTCCCTGCCGCCCTCCCGCCTGCCAACCCCATTGTTTAGGATTTTCTTTGAATTCCCCCCTGCCGCCCTCCCGCCTGCCAACCCCATTGTTTAGGATTTTCTTTGAATCCCTCCCTGCCGCCCTCCCGCCTGCCAACCCCATTGTTTAGGATTTTCTTTGAATCCCTCCCTGCTGCCCTCCCGCCTGCCAACCCCATTGTTTAGGATTTTCTTTGAATCCCTCCCTGCCGCCCTCCCGCCTGCCAACCCCATTGTTTAGGATTTTCTTTGAATCCCTCCCTGCCGCCCTCCCGCCTGCCAACCCCATTGTTTAGGATTTTCTTTGAATCCCTCCCTGCCGCCCTCCCGCCTGCCAACCCCATTGTTTAGGATTTTCTTTGAATCCCTCCCTGCTGCCCTCCCGCCTGCCAACCCCATTGTTTAGGATTTTCTTTGAATCCCTCCCTGCCGCCCTCCCGCCTGCCAACCCCATTGTTTAGGATTTTCTTTGAATCCCTCCCTGCTGCCCTCCCGCCTGCCAACCCCATTGTTTAGGATTTTCTTTGAATCCCTCCCTGCCGCCCTCCCGCCTGCCAACCCCATTGTTTAGGATTTTCTTTGAATCCCTCCCTGCCGCCCTCCCACCTCCCAACCCCATTGTTTAGGATGTTTTGTGAATCCCTCCCTGCCGCCCTCCCGCCTCCCAACCCCATTGTTTAGGATGTTTTGTGAATCCCTCCCTGCCGCCCTCCCGCCTCCCAACCCCATTGTTTAGGATTTTCTTTGAATCCCTCCCTGCCGCCCTCCCGCCTGCCAACCCCATTGTTTAGGATGTTTTGTGAATCCCTCCCTGCCGCCCTCCCGCCTCCCAACCCCATTGTTTAGGATTTTCTTTGAATCCCTCCCTGCCGCCCTCCCGCCTCCCAACCCCATTGTTTAGGATGTTTTGTGAATCCCTCCCTGCCGCCCTCCCGCCTCCCAACCCCATTGTTTAGGATTTTCTTTGAATCCCTCCTTGCCGCCCTCCCGCCTGCCAACCCCATTGTTTAGGATTTTCATTGAATCCGTCCTTGCCGCCCTCCCGCCTGCCAACCCCATTGTTTAGGATTTTCTTTGAATCCCTCCCTGCCGCCCTCCCGCCTCCCAACCCCATTGTTTAGGATTTTCTTTGAATCCCTCCTTGCCGCCCTCCCGCCTGCCAACCCCATTGTTTAGGATTTTCTTTGAATCCCTCCCTGCCGCCCTCCAGCCTCCCAACCCCATTGTTTAGGATGTTTTGTGAATCCCTCCCTGCCGCCCTCCCGCCTCCCAACCCCATTGTTTAGGATTTTCTTTGAATCCCTCCCTGCCGCCCTCCCGCCTGCCAACCCCATTGTTTAGGATGTTTTGTGAATCCCTCCCTGCCGCCCTCCCGCCTCCCAACCCCATTGTTTAGGATTTTCTTTGAATCCCTCCTTGCCGCCCTCCCGCCTGCCAACCCCATTGTTTAGGATTTTCTTTGAATCCCTCCCTGCCGCCCTCCCGCCTGCCAACCCCATTGTTTAGGATTTTCTTTGAATCCCTCCCTGCCGCCCTCCCGCCTCCCAACCCCATTGTTTAGGATGTTTTGTGAATCCCCCCTGCCGCCCTCCCGCCTGCCAACCCCATTGTTTAGGATTTTCTTTGAATCCCTCCCTGCCGCCCTCCCACCTCCCAACCCCATTGTTTAGGATTTTCTTTGAATCCCTCCTTGCCGCCCTCCCGCCTGCCAACCCCATTGTTTAGGATTTTCTTTGAATCCCTCCCTGCCGCCCTCCCGCCTCCCAACCCCATTGTTTAGGATGTTTTGTGAATCCCTCCCTGCCGCCCTCCCGCCTCCCAACCCCATTGTTTAGGATTTTCTTTGAATCCCTCCCTGCCGCCCTCCCGCCTGCCAACCCCATTGTTTAGGATGTTTTGTGAATCCCTCCCTGCCGACCTCCCGCCTCCCAACCCCATTGTTTAGGATTTTCTTTGAATCCCTCCCTGCCGCCCTCCCGCCTCCCAACCCCATTGTTTAGGATGTTTTGTGAATCCCTCCCTGCCGCCCTCCCGCCTCCCAACCCCATTGTTTAGGATTTTCTTTGAATCCCTCCTTGCCGCCCTCCCGCCTGCCAACCCCATTGTTTAGGATTTTCTTTGAATCCCTCCCTGCCGCCCTCCCGCCTGCCAACCCCATTGTTTAGGATTTTCTTTGAATCCCTCCCTGCCGCCCTCCCGCCTCCCAACCCCATTGTTTAGGATGTTTTGTGAATCCCCCCCCTGCCGCCCTCCCGCCTGCCAACCCCATTGTTTAGGATTTTCTTTGAATCCCTCCCTGCCGCCCTCCCACCTCCCAACCCCATTGTTTAGGATTTTCTTTGAATCCCTCCTTGCCGCCCTCCCACCTGCCAACCCCATTGTTTAGGATTTTCTTTGAATCCCTCCCTGCCGCCCTTCCCGCCTCCCAACCCCATTGTTTAGGATGTTTTGTGAATCCCCCCCTGCCGCCCTCCCGCCTGCCAACCCCATTGTTTAGGATTTTCTTTGAATCCCTCCCTGCCGCCCTCCCACCTCCCAACCCCATTGTTTAGGATTTTCTTTGAATCCCTCCCTGCCGCCCTCCCACCTCCCAACCCCATTGTTTAGGATTTTCTTTGAATCCCTCCTTGCCGCCCTCCCGCCTGCCAACCCCATTGTTTAGGATTTTCTTTGAATCCCTTCCTGCCGCCTTCTCTTGCCAGGTCAGCGTGTGCTCTGAACCAGCTGAATGATCCAATCAAAGGTTTCTGTATAAGTGATAAAAAGGATAGTATGCACACTAACCACAAATTATAAATCTGCTAGATTGAAAGGGTCCCAGGTGTACCTCACTAACACCCAAAATGGTAAACAATGAAACAAAGAAGTGGAAACCACATGCAATCAGCATACAATATAAAAATACAACCTGGAGAATAAAAACTAGAGTTGAAGTATTCTATATAAGAATAGTATTGAATCTAGAATGATAAAAAAATACAAATCATAGCGTAACACAATATAATAATAATAGTGAGAAATGTGGTGCTGGTAGCAAACTCACAAACAAAGGTAGAAAGCAGGCCTCTCACCCCCTGGGGTATTTGTAGTAATGAACTTGATAGTAGATTCAGGCAATATAGATGTCTTCAAAGAAATGGATAAAAGGAGCCATACATGGTGAAGTACATAGGAAAAACACAAAATATATTACTGTTTGATAATAAAGGCTCTGGCTGTTTGTACCAAGATAGAAGCTGGTTGTCCTTTTCCTTGCTTTAACTATCCAAGATCTGCTTTAACGTGAATGTTTGTGGATAACGGGACGCCAAGCCCAGGTCATAACACTTAGTATAGTGATCAGCTGTGCAAGTTAGTGGAAGTACACACAGAGGATATTAGTCTGTATCGCCACAAACTGGAATAACTTGTAGTACAGGGATCTGAAGAGGCTAAAGGTGACCGGAGATGTACACCAGCGCTCAGATCGCTGCTGAGAGACGCAACATGGCTGAGCAGCAAAATGAAGTGTCTGAACCACAACCAGAGGCTTCCAGCATCGCTCCTGCAATGTCAACCCAGCAATCAGACAGGCCCAAAGATAATGCAGGACTATAGGGATGCCACAGATGGCCAAGTAAGCCTGAGGGAGCTGCTAGCAATCACAGTAGAGGACCTAGCCCGCGAGAATCATGATCACCAGGTGAATTTGACTGCAGCCATGGTCTCCCCATCTAGCCAGACAGAGGGTCCCCGTCTCAAAGTATCAGCGTGACAAATTGAACTTCGCCACTGGCTTTTGGAGAGGCCTGCTTGCCAGCCTCTTGCCCTGTGACTATGGACCATGTGTGTATTGCCCTTTAAAAACGCTATTTGTGCCTATTGCATTTTGGAGCACTGTTTCTGCCCCTTTAAATTGTACTGGTACAGTTCTGCACTTTTGCAGTGGCACTTCGGATGCAGCCGAAGTGCCGAAGTAGTCAAAGTGGCCGCCATCCAACATACGAACACTTAGCGGCGGCCATTTTAATTCAGTCAAACACGTTCAGCAGTGTTTGGTCATCGAGTTCATGGAACTCAAATCGGATACGTGACGGCACGAACACCGCTGAACTTTTACCTTCTCCAGACTTTGACGCTTCGACTGGAGTTGAACGCTGTTCGACAATTTGAACGGCACTTTAACATTGACAGTTTGCACGAACGGTTGCCGTTCGTCTATTTAAACTGACTTAAACATTGGAAATAGACCGGCTGCACAGCCTAATTCTCTGGAACTGTTTTGGGCATGAAAATGTGCGTGCGTACGGTCAAATGTGACTTCCATCTATCTCCCGAACCCCTAAACCGATTTGCATGATATACTTTGTGTACTCCCCTGAGCTCTAATCACTTAGCTCTTTTAAGATCTTTCCCACACGGTCCTAGAGGACAGAGGTGGAAGGAAGACGGCGAGACTCCAGTTAAGCTGCGGTGGTTGTGGTGTCTGCTGCGGTGCTTATGGTCCTCAGCGTCCGTCAATGGAGGTGCCCAGCCGGGGTGCCAGGTGATCCGTTACAATCAGTTCACAGCTTTTCTATGTGGGATGATAAGAAGGATGATATAGATGGGTTCCTGCAGGACTTTGAGCGGCAATGTGAGCTCAATCGCTTTCTGCCAGATGACTGGGTGTGGTTACTCCAGAGTACTACAGGGTAAATTTCGGGGAGATACAGCCGACTCCAGAAGGCACCTACCCAGAGTGTGTCTGGAGGTTGACACATGCCCTTGAGGGATGGTGGGACTGGGAGTAAGGTGCACTCCCGGGAGGACTGTAAGCAGATTGTGCTGCTGGAGATATTTTACCACCTCTTGCCGGCGGAGATGCGACAGTGGACCCAGGACCAGAAGTCCACTACAACCGCTGCAGTCATGTGAGCCGAGCACTTCCGTGAGACTCGTGGAGAAGTCCCCAGCATTGCTCTTCCGGGACAGAATCCTACAGAACATGTGTTTGTGCCGACGCCATGGACGGCGGTAGCAGCCTCTGCTCAAACTGTGGAATCCAGGAATGTCCCACAGCCAGACCGGGCTATGTACCCCAGTGGTGCTCCCTGTCGGAGGCCAATGCCAAGGTCAACATCCCAGAAAGGGAGCAACGGGGCCACTGGGCCCACAAAGAGTTCCAGGGCAAAGCACCAGCCTGTTTTTATTGGTGCCAGCGCCAGGGGCATTTTGTAAGAGACTGTCCCTCCCAGGCCTAATCACCCAGCTCCACCAGTCCAGATGGTGGGAGAGTCGGTTCCTGAGGAATATTTTGGGACAGTAGAGCAAGCGGAGCTGGACCACTACCAGGGCTGTTCAGGATGGCCCACATGGTCCCTGGGAGTGATCCCGGTAATGACCTGCAGTGGCCCAGAGATGATCTAAGCCGCCGCCACCACCAGCGAGAAGGACTGCTGGACACCGGGGCATTCTTGACTATTGTTAAGCCTCATTTGTTGCGAGGTGTCCCGCGATTGCCCCAACCCAAAGTGATTGCCGTTGCTGGTGGAGGGTGACTTGCTATTTCTATGGCCTGTGTGTTAAGACCTGCAGGGGTGATGGTGCTGCGGTCCCTTGTTCCTTTTCCAGCTGCTGAGTATAAGTGATCATAGCTCCAGCAGGGGGTAGAGATGAGTACAGCTTCCCGACAATCCTTCCCAGTAGTTAGAGTATCCTTTCCCCAAACATGAGCCAAGACTTCATGAAGGGTGTAACAGAACTAAAGCTTTATTGAAACAGGCTGGCTTTTATAGGGATCCTCATGCAAGAGGACCTCCCAAAACAAACAAACATATCACCAATCACTGTACAGTATTTTCTTACTACACGCCCTTCCTCTGCCTGGAAGATAGTGAGATAAGTTAAAGGTTAAATCAATTATCTCCAGGCAGAGGGCTCACATTTTACCCAAACATTGGAACACCCCTTTCCCCACAAGGTATCCCCACAAAATACATATCCCCTGATAGCCCCGATCTGGGAGGCAAACATATCCAAATTTCACCCAGATCGGTTCAGGGGTTCTTAAAAAGTGTGGAAGTCTTAGTTTACCGACCACACACGAGGCTCCTGCCCAAAACAGTTCCACGAATTCAGTGTGTGGGGTCGGTCAATTGGGGAAAAAGGCGAAAGCGGTCAAAATACTGAAAGTACCCTCCTGGCTCATAGGAGCGATTGTTCCCCTGGTTCATACGAACATAACTACCGAATGCCGCTCTTCTGGGTGTTCGGCAAGTGGGAGAACCGGCCGTTCGGTAGTTTTCAGCGGTACTTCGCACGGTCGAGTGTCCGATTTTAGTTCCAGACACTCGACGACCAAGTCCCGCTGACTCGCCTCGTGCGAACAAGATGGCCGCCGTTTTCTTTTCCTCGTGGCGTTCGGCTATACGAACAGCGGCCACCCAGGGAACACTTAATTGTCGGTGCTTCAGATCACAACAAGCAAGGAGGGAGGTCGTGGTTCGGTAGTTGTAAACTGCCGAACGAATAATCCACTATAGGCAGAAAAGGGAAATTAAATACACACAAAATAGAAGAAAAGGTCAGCTGAGGTCTCTTTTCTTCACATTACTCCCCCTTAGTTCCATGGGTCGGCATACCCGCCTAGACCCTGCCGGGTTGGCTAGGGGATGTCCGGGTGGTAGCATTAAGAGTCCAAGTCCGTCTGACGGGAAAGTCGATCCGCATTACCGTTCTGTTTGCCCGGACGGTACTGCAGTGTAAAATTGTAGGGTTGCAACGCTAAACTCCAGCGTAGTAACCGGGGATTGTCTCCAGAGACTCGGTTGAGCCAAATGAGGGGGTTGTGATCAGTTAGTAACGTAAAGGCTCGGCCGTAGAGGTATGGTTGGAGCTTCTTTAAGGCCCATACCAACGCCAAGCATTCCTTTTCCACGGTGGCATAGCTGACCTCCCGAGGTAGTAACTTCCGACTGAGGTATGCCACCGGGTGTTCCATGCCATCTTCCCCCACCTGGCTCAGCACGGCTCCCAGCCCAAACATGGAGGCATCTGTGTGAACGAGAAATGTCTTATTAGGGTCTGGGGCCGCCAATACTGGAGCTTTGCTCAGAGCTGCCTTAAGACTTTGAAACGCTGCTGCACACTCCGGGGACCACGATACCTGCTTGGGTAGGGCTTTTTTTGGTTAGATCGGTGAGGGGCTTGGCTAGAGTGCTATACTCGGGGACAAACTTGCGATAGTACCCTGCTGTGCCTAAGAAAGCTAGTACCTGGGTCTTAGTGCGGGGTTGGGGCCAATTTGCTATGGCCTCTATTTTGGCGGGCTCGGGCTGCTGCTTACCCGAACCTACCCGATGCCCTAAGTACTGGACTTCTGCCATGCCCACATGGCACTTCTCGGGTTTCAGGGTAAGGCCGGCTTCCTGTAACTTGTTACATACCAAAGCCAAGTGTCCCAGGTGAGCTTCCCATGTGCCGCTGTAGATGGCGATGTCATCTAAGTAGGCACATGCGAAGTCCTGCATTCCTTCCAGAAGTCGGTCCGCCATCCGTTGAAATGTAGCCGGGGCATTCTTCATCCCAAACGGCATAACCTTAAATTGGTATAGCCCGAATGGGGTGACGAATGCTGACTTAGGGATGGCAGCCGGGTCTAGTGGAATTTGCCAATAGCCTTTACACAGGTCTAGGGTAGTCAGGAAGTGTCCACTAGCCATGCGATCGAGCAATTCGTCGATCCGTGGCATAGGGTAGGCATCCGTGATTGTCCTGTCGTTCAGTTTCCGGTAGTCAATACAGAAGCGAGTCGTGCCGTCTCGCTTCGGTACTAACACTACCGGAGACGCCCAGGGACTTTGGGAAGCCTCAATAACCCCTAGTTCGAGCATTTCTTGGAGTTCCTTCCACATGCTCGTGCGTACTGCTGCTGGTATACGATAGGGCTGCTGTCTCAAGGGGTTTTCCCCCTGGGTCTCTACCCGGTGTACTGCGGCGGACGTGTATCCGGGTAGAGAGGAGAATAGCCCACCGTATTCCTGTAGCAGGTGCTTAGCGCCTGCCTGGTGGGGGGGGTCTAGCTTATCTCCTAACCCAACTTGTTCTACCGTCCCGGGGTTAGCTGCTAGTAGGTCCGGTAATGGGAGTCCCTCACTATCATCCGTGGATGGGGCGCATATGGCAGCCACATCTTCAGAGCGTCCGTGATAGGGCTTCAACATGTTTACATGAAAGGCCCGTCTTACCCTTTCATCCGAACATTTGGCCACGATATACGTGGTGTCGCTAATCTTCTCTACTATTTTAAATAGCCCCTGCCAGGCTGCCTGGAGCTTGTTCTTTTTGGATGGTCTGAGAGCTAGTACCTTCTGCCCTATTTCCAGGTTCCTATCTCTTGCCCCGTGGTCATACCATTGTTTCTGGCGCTTCTGGGCCGCCCGCAAGTTCTCCCGAACGGACTCGGTGAGAGCTTGCAGGCGGTCCCGAAACTCCAGCACGTATGGCAGGACTGGGACTCCCTCCTCTCCTGTGTTGCCCTCCCAGTGCTCCCGTATGAGGTCCAGGGGTCCCCGAACTTTTCTCCCGTAGATGAGTTCGAAGGGGGAGAACCCAGTGGACGCCTGAGGCACTTCCCGGTAGGCAAACAGGAGGTGAGGTAGAAACGTCTCCCATTGACCGTAGGACTCTGTGAACGCTGTGAGCATTTGCTTAAGCGTGCCGTTGAACCGTTCACAGAGACCATTCGTCTGTGGGTGATAGGGGGAGCTAAATAAGGGTTTAACCCCGCAGCTCTGCCACAACTGTTGAGTTACAGTTGCCGTGAACTGGGTTCCTTGGTTGGAAAGTATTTCCCGGGGGAACCCTACTCGGGAAAAGATCTTAACTAGGGCCTCTGCCACCGTCTCCGCCTCAATGTTGGAGAGCGCCACCGCCTCAGGGTATCTGGTGGCATAGTCCACCACCGTGAGTATGTAGCGCTTCCCGGAGGAGCTGGGTTTGCTGAGAGGCCCCACCAGGTCTACTGCTACCCGGTATAATGGCTCGTCAATTATAGGTAGGGGTCTTAACTTGGCCCTAGGGTGATCCCCCCTTTTCCCTATTCTTTGACAGGTATCACAGGTTCCCCAACAAACAGACCCCACCTTAGCCGGTTACAGGAAGGCAGTAGGGACACCCAGAGAAGGGAATAACCACGAGGAATTCCAATGGGATAAGGGGTTGCTGTACAGGGTTACCGGGGGAGTGGGGAGGGGGGCAGCGCAAGTGATAAAAAGGCAACTGGTAGTACCCCGGAAATACAGGGCAGAGCTGTAGGACTGCACATCGGTGGATATCCCTGGCCACTTAGTCTTCTTGATACCCAGGTGTCCGGCTAGCGGGATATCATGGCTGAGCCTTAGAAGCTCTGCCCTGTATTTCCGGGGTACTACCAGTTGCCTTTTTATCACTTGCGCTGCCCCCCTCCCCACTCCCCCGGTAACCCTGTACAGCAACCCCTTATCCCATTGGAATTCCTCGTGGTTATTCCCTTCTCTGGGTGTCCCTACTGCCTTCCTGTAACCGGCTAAGGTGGGGTCTGTTTGTTGGGTTTGGCCAAAGTCTTGGGGGGTACCCCAGAAGGGGATAGGGTTAGGGGCGACTACGGGGTTTTCAGTTCCTACCTGTGGTTCCTCGGAGTGTGTTGGTCCAGCTCGGCGGGCTTGCGCCCTAGTGGTCACTGCGCAGGCTCCAGCAGGTTCGGATTGTACCAGCTGTGAAGTCAGGCACCCTAAATCATTCCCCAACAAAACATCCGCTGGTAGTCCCGCCATAATGCCTACTTCCATCGGCCTGTCACCATGGCCCCAATTTAGCTGTACCCAAGCAGTGGGTATCTTGTGGATGGCACCCCCGGCCACTCGTACTGCTACAGTCCTGTGGGTGCGGGCCTTGGCAGCTACGGTGTGTGGTTTTACCAGTGTAAGGGTGGCGCCCGTGTCTCAGAGCCCCTCTGCTTCTTGACCGTCTACGGTGACCAACTGTCTGTGGTGGACTCGGTTGTCGATTTCAGCTTGGGCTAGGTCTACCTCATGTAGTACAGCCCATTGTTCGGAGTCGGGTGCTGGCTCTCCCACAGGGGTGTGCTGATAGTGGTGAGCGGCCGCCCTCGGGGTTTGTGGGGGCCGTTCCCAGCTGGTTCGGCTCCACTGAGGGCAATGGATCTTGTAGTGCCCGGGCTGATTGCACTGGTGACATACCGGTGGAGGTCTCCGGACAAAACCAGGCTGGGGTGTGGGGGCCGCTGTGGGTGGTCTGGGGTTGGTCACAGGTCCTGGTGGTGGAGCACTGGACCTTACCAGAGGACGGTTCCAACTAGCTTCCACCTTTCGGCCTTCATGATGCTCGTCCGCCAGCTTGGCTGCGGCTTCGATGGTAGCCGGCTTTCGGTCTCTGACCCAATCCCTGGTGTCTGTCGGGGTGTGCTCAAAGAAATGTTCAAGTAAGAAGAGTTGTAGTACCTCTTCCAATGTGGTGGCCAGGCAGCCTTGTATCCAGTTTTGGGCTGCTCGATACAGCCTAAAAGCCCACTCAGTGTAGGAGTCTCGGCCCCCCTTCCGTAAGGCCCGAAATTTCTTCCTGTAAGTCTCTGGGGTCACGGCATATCTAGCTAGCAGAATTTCCTTTACCTTGGCATAGTTATGTAGGGCTGTGTCAGGAACTGCTCTGTAGGCCTCGGCTGCATGGCCCGTGAGCTTGCTGCTTAAGATCGATGCCCATTGCTCTGATTCCAGACCCTCCAAAGCGCATTGACGTTCAAAATCCTGTAGATATGCGTCAATCTCTGTTTCTCCGTCCGCAAAGCTTTTAAATGCAGCATAGTTAATTTTTCTCCGCTGCCCTCCGTTTATAGATCCTGTTAGTGATGCATTGTCTGCTTGGTTCAAGCTGGCCTGTAGGGCACTGCGTTCTGCGTTCACTTGTGCCAGGATTTGCGTTATCGCCTCCGGTGGGGGGTTCGGCCCATATAAATTTAGCCTCCACATCACCTTCCGCTGGAACTCTGCTTCCTCTCGGCTGACGTCCGTCACGCTGCTGGTTTGGTCGCCCTCCATTAGTTCTGCTATGAGGGTAGCTTTTCTCTTGTTGCTTGCCACCTGGCCTCGGGCTTCCAGTAGATCTTGTAGCGTCGTCTTTTTTAGTTTCTCGTACTGCTGGGCCATTCATCAGTTGTCTTTCTGCGTTCCATTCAATCCCGTCGCTTGCCACCAGTTGTTAAGACCTGCAGGGGTGATGGTGCTGCGGTCCCTTGTTCCTTTTCCAGCTGCTGAGTATAAGTGATCATAGCTCCAGCAGGGGGTAGAGATGAGTACAGCTTCCCGACAATCCTTCCCAGTAGTTAGAGTATCCTTTCCCCAAACATGAGCCAAGACTTCATGAAGGGTGTAACAGAACTAAAGCTTTATTGAAACAGGCTGGCTTTTATGGGGGATCCTCATGCAAGAGGACCTCCCAAAACAAACAAACATATCACCAATCACTGTACAGTATTTTCTTACTACACGCCCCTTCCTCTGCCTGGAAGATAGTGAGATAAGTTAAAAGTTAAATCAATTATCTCCAAGCAGAGGGCTCACATTTTACCCAAACATTGGAACACCCCTTTCCCCACAAGGTATCCCCACAAAATACATATCCCCTGATAGCCCCGATCTGGGAGGCAAACATATCCAAATTTCACCCAGATCGGTTCAGGGGTTCTTAAAAAGTGTGGAAGTCTTAGTTCACCGACCACACACGAGGCTCCTGCCCAAAACAGTTCCACGAATTCAGTGTGTGGGGTCGGTCAATTGGGGAAAAAGGCGAAAGCGGTCAAAATACCGAAAGTACCCTCCTGGCTCATAGGAGCGATTGTTCCCCTGGTTCATATGAACATAACTACCGAATGCCGCTCTTCTGGGTGTTCGGCAAGTGGGAGAACCGGCCGTTCGGTAGTTTTCAGCGGTACTTTGCACGGTCGAGTGTCCGATTTTAGTTCCAGACACTCGACGACCAAGTCCCGCTGACTCGCCTCGTGCGAACAAGATGGCCGCCGTTTTCTTTTCCTCGTGGCGTTCGGCTATACGAACAGCGGCCACCCAGGGAACACTTAATTGTCGGTGCTTCAGATCACAACAAGCAAGGAGGGAGGTCGTGGTTCGGTAGTTGTAAACTGCCGAACGAATAATCCACTATAGGCAGAAAAGGGAAATTAAATACACACAAAATAGAAGAAAAGGTCAGCTGAGGTCTCTTTTCTTCACACCGTGTATGGCTGGACTGGGGGGCTGGCTGTAGATACAGAGAGGTGGGAGTGTTGCCTCCCTGTGGATGTGTTATTGGAGAACGACCTGGGGCCCATGGAGGGCTACTTCGCCCAGGTCTTAACCAGGGCTCAAGGGGCTAAAGCAAAGAACTGTGTAACCCCTTCAGCCACAGCTACTACTCCCCAGCCACTTCGCCAGCGACCAAGGAAACGCAGAAAGTGCCCCACCCCAGTTGTTCCGGCATCGCTTCCACAGGGTGGCACTAGCACCCACTCTGAGGATGTGCCAAGGGTGCCGTCAGCCGCCGTCCGAGACAATGATTCTTTGGTAGTGAACCCTTCCACTCAATCCACCATACACGAAGGTGGTACTCCCATTCTGGCAAAGGATCTGGTAAGACCGAACCCCCCTGATCTGACTAAGACTGCCTGGACTGACCCTTCTGTCCTGAGACAGAAGACCCTAGTGGACCCTAGTTTAGCTGGGATGAGGGACAGGTCAGAGACACAGGGAGAGAGGATCTTTTTTGAGGGGGGACTGCTGTACAGGGAGAGTAGTTTTAGGGGGCAGGAGTGGAAAGTGACCCGTCAACTTGTTTTCCCTGGAACGGGATATCAACACAGGTCTCGATACAGAGGGGCATATGACTAAGGCCTGTTTGAGGAGTATGCTCCAAGACCTAAGAGCTACGTTACATGACGACTTCACTGCAAATACTTCTAATATCCACCAGGAAGTTGCAGAGTTGGGTGAGCATACAGATAACCTTGAAAAAAAAGTTGAGGAGTTGAGTTTAGCCCATAATGAGACGGTGGATAAATTAATAAATTAATAAATTATTACTATGTGTAAGTCTTTGGTGCCTAATGACAGCGGTGTAGCATTGGAGCTAGATAGAACGCATTGTATACCAAGACCCCAATGCTTTGCATCGGATATACCCCGAGATGTAATTGCACGCTTCCATTATTTTAAATCCAAAGATCTCCTCGTCGCAGCAGTGAGAGCCATATCAAATATGCCTGCGCCATATGAAGATATAACGATATATGCAGACCTATCAGCCTTTACTATGGCCTGGCACTGAGAGTTCTACATGATTACCAAAATCCTGCGAAATCACAAACTGGCATATCGATGGGGTTTTCCTACGAAACTTTTAATAAGGCATAATGGTAAGCTCACAGTGATGGTGAGCCCCGAGCAGGGAAGCAGTATCCTTAAGGAATGGGGAATATGGGACACCCAAGGAACAACCAAAGCATCAGAGATATCTTTAAGACAATTTCGACCAGAATGGATAACGGAGGGCAAATCCCCGCCACAATAAATTCCTTCGAAGCACCAGCTACTTTTCAAACAAGCAAGACAAGAGCATAATTAACCCCTTAAGGACACATGACATGTGTGACATGTTATGATTCCCTTTTATTCCAGAAGTTTGGTCCTTAAGGGGTTAAAGGACCACTCTAGTGCCAGGAAAGCATACTCGTTTTCCTGGCACTAGAATGCCCTGAGGGTGCCCCCACCCTCAGGGACCCCCTCCCGCCCGGCTCTGGAAAGGGGAAAGGGGTAAAAATTTACCTTTTTCCAGCGCTGGGCGGGGAGCTCTCCTCCTCCTCTCCGCCTCCGTTCCTCCCCGTCGGCTGAATGCGCACGCGCGGCAAGAGCTGCGCGCGCATTCAGCCGGTCACATAGGAAAGCATTCATAATGCTTTCCTATGGACGCTTGCGTGCTCTCACTGTGATTTTCACAGTGAGAATCACGCAAGCGCCTCTAGCGGCTGTCAGTGAGACAGCCACTAGAGAATTAGGGGGAAGGCTTAACTAATTGATAAACATAGCAGTTTCTCTGAAACTGCTATGTTTATAAAACAATTAGTTAACCCTAGCTGGACCTGGCACCCAGACCACTTCATTAAGCTGGGTGCCATCCACTTAAACTGCAACATATTGCTGATCTGCAGTTTTATTGGAAGAAAATTTACCTTTTATTTAGAATTTCTTGACTTAAGCAAATGAGAATCGATGTCTTCAAGATAAGTACTAAGTACGTGATAACGAAAAAAATGTTTATAGTTTATGGTTTGTATGTGTATATGTTAGATAATTGATGGAATTGATGAAAGATGTGGGCTTCCACCTAAACAATTTTCAACCCTCCTAGGGGCTGAGTATTATAATAATGAGCAGACCCTGATACCAGATGGTCAAGGAATAAGGGGGGGGAAAGTATTAGTACCCCCTCTGTGATTAAATGTAATTGTGAATAAATGTACATCTATTATAGGTGCATGATAATATCCAGGGAATAATATATCATATAATGTACTACATACACCCTGTTCCAAATTATTATGCAAATTGTATTTTTCTCATTTACCTAAATAATTGATGTAAATAACAGTCAGCATAATTCTCATGTTATCCACTATTAAGAGTACAATTCAAATTGTATTGAATAAACCTCCTAATGATAACAGTATTTTTTTTAAACATAAAAAACTTACAATGCACTGTTCCAAATTATTACGCACAGTAAGTTTCAAAACACTTTATAGGCTGTAAAGAACTGAAAATTGTCATTTGTTGTGTTTGCAGCATATTTACTGAAATCAAAAGCTATTTCAATCAAACTTATAACAACATTTTAACTTTTTAAACGTTTTAACAGGTCACGTTACATTTTAACATAGGACCCCTTATTTGATAGCAGCTTCACAAGTCTTGCATCCATTGAACTTGTGAGTTTTTGGACAGTTTCTTGAATTTGTTTGCAAGATGTCAGAATAGCCTCCCAGAGCTGCAGTTTGGATGTAAACAGTCTCTCACCCTCATAGATCTTCTGCTTGAGGATGCTCCAAAGGTTCTCAATAGGACTGAGGTCAGGGGAGGATGGAGGCCACACCATGACTTTCTCTCCTTTTATCCGCATAGCAGCCATTGATGCAGAGGTGTTCTTTGCAGCATGAGATGGTGCATTGTCATGCATGAAGATGATTTTATTACGGAAAGCATTGTTCTTCCTTCTGTACCAGGGAAGAAAGTGGTCAGTCAGAAACTCCACATACTTTGCAGAGGTCATCTTTACACCTTCGGGGACCAGCTCTCTTCCCATGATTCCAGCCCAAAACATGGCTCCACCAATGCCTTGCTGACGTTGCAGCCTTGTTGGAACAGGGTGGCCATCCGCCAACCATCCACTAGACATGTGCAATTCGTTTCGGTCCAAATATGAATTCGGACGAATTTCGGACAATTCGGACATTCGGGTACTTCCGAATGTCCAAATTGCCGAAGTGCCAAATTGCCGAGGTCCCGAAGTTACCGAATTTCTGAAGTGCCGAAGTTCCGAAGCACAGTATTGCCTAAGTACTAATATACTTACCCAGTGAAAGAAGAAGAATGTTACATTGTATACAATTTTAAATAAAAAGTATACAAACATAGGCTGGATTCAGCTGTAAGCATTTGCAACACTTACAACAATCAAGTAACATACATTCATATAAAATGTAAGTTACTTGGCCAGTCAATGTAATTACAGGAATGAATAAGTAGATAACTCCCTAATTCCCACGGTATTAGGGAGCTATCTACTAAAAGGCTGAAAGACCTAAATTGGTCTTTCAGCCAAATTTACTAATACTAAGTAAAGATTACTTAGTATTAGTAAATTATGCCCCTACCCGCTATACCGCGAGTAGGGGCATTTCTATTAAACAGTGAGCAGCCCACTGTAAAAAAAAAAAAAAGGTCAAAGGTCCCCCCACCCGCGATGCGCGAGTGGAGGCTTTTAAACTAAAGGGGGGACCTATTGCCCCCCCGGGCCCCCACCCCTGAGCGGCAGGTGGGGGCCCTAATGTAAAATAATGGGGGGGACCTATTGTCCTCCCCCCAGGCCCCCACCCCTGAGCGGTGGGTGGGGGCCCTAAATACTAATAGGGGGGGGACCTAATGTCCACCCCCTGGCCCCCACCCCTGAGCGGCGGGTGGGGGCCCTAAATACTAATAATCTGTGTAATTTGACTCATAACACTCTGATTGGTAACTTAATCCACCAATCAGAGAGTTCTGAGTCAAATTACACAGCGCGGGAAAATTCCAAAGAACTTTACCACGCTGTGTAAAATGATACAGAGCACTCTGATTGGTGGATTTCAAACCAACCAATCAGAGTGCTATGACAGGGAGTCTCTTCATTTACCTGTCAGAGCATTCTGATTGGATGGCTTAAACCCACCAATCAGAGTGCTCTGAGCCTAATTGCAGGGCGGGGCAAGGCTTTATAAGCCTTGCCCCGCCCTGCAGAGCTCAGTCTGCGCGGAACCCTCCATGGGTCAAGAAGGATTATTTTTTTTTGCGCTCGGTTTTTTTTTATTTTATTATAATTGCGTCGGTTATTATGGTTTTTTATTTGGCCTTTTTGGGGGATTTTAGAAGACAGAAAACATTGAATGGTAAGTTTTATTTTTTTTTACAGGTACTTAGTTAAAGGTCCCCCCCTCATTATTTTTAGGGTGAGGGGGTAGGTAGGGAAATCATTTTTTTTTGGGGGGGGGGAGGGGGTGACTAGGGGTTTGGGGACCCCTAGTCACCTGGGGGGAACATATTATTTTTAGGGCCCCCACCTGCCGCTCAGGGGTGGGAGCCAGGGGGAGGACAATAGGTCCCCCCTATTGGTATTTAGGGCCCCCACCCGCCACTCAAGGGTGTGGGCCAGGGGGGAGGACATTAGGCCCCCCTCAGTGTTGTATCCTGGTTTTGTGCTGCCCTAGGCCTTAGGCCCCTAGGATCCTTATTAGTATTTAGGGCCCCCACCAAATGGGGTTACCCAGGGTACCCAGTTCACCACGGAAGTTACCCAGCACCTCTGGAAATTCTGTTGCATTAGGCCCATAGTTAGTGCCCCCTACCTTCCCCAGACCAATGGGCTCTGCGAGCGGTTCAATGGAACAGATGCTCCGAACCTTCGCTGAGACCCACCGGGACTGAGAGCGATTCCTCTTTGCATACCGAGAGGTGCCACAGGAATCCACAGGGTTCTCCCAGTTTGAGTTATTATTTGGGAGGCGGGTACGAGGCCCTCTAGACCTTATTAAGGAACACTGGGAGGGAGACCGTAGCACAGACGGTACCCCCATCATACCATATCTGCTAGAGTTCCAGGACCAACTGGAGGAATTAACCAGGTCGGCACGAGAAAACCTTCAGGCGGCTTAGACTAGTCAGCGCACATGGTATGATCGGGGCGCCAGGGACCGTAGCTTTCAGGTCGGGCAGAAAGTTTTCATTTTAAAAATAGTCCGACATGGTAAGTTACAGGCTGCCTGGCTTGGGCCCTTATAGAGTGTTGTGCCACTTCAAAGGTGCAAAGCTGTTCCCATATAATTTAAAGGGGAAGAAACAGTATGTTAAAATCCAATATGCCCAAATATAGTGTTTAAAGGGCAATACATCCCGGGGGCCATAGTCACAGGGTAAGTAGCTGGCAAGCAGGCCTCTCCAAATCCCAGTGACGAAGGTGCTTTCATCACACACAGCTTTATTTTTTTTTTATAAATTCTTTATTTTGCGCGCTGACAGAGTTTAAAATAACGTGAGTGGCCTGCGCAGAAGCCCATTTTGTGATGCCATGGCAAGAGTATAAGTATGCCACTTAACTTCGTTGTTACAGTTTTGTGTAGTGGTCTGCATGACCTGCGCAGAGGCCTGGTTGAGATGTTTATTTTAGCATTAGCTGTCAGCATTTTCTTGTTATATATTGCCAGATATTGTATAACAGTGTATAACAGTGTATAACACAAAAAACAAACTAAAATAGAATGAAACCAAGGAAATCCAAAAGTAAAAAATAGAATAAAGAAAAACACACGAGTGAGAGTTCATTTTCCAGATTCTGTCGTTTCTGTTTTTAGTTTAGTCTTAGTTTTTAGACGTCAAATTGTTCCCATGCGGTCCAGACTTTCCGGAACGTGTTAGTAGTATTTCGTACCTGAGCCGTCATTTTATCCATTAAGTAGTTGTCCCTAATTTTTGTCTTGACTAGGGTGAGTGGGGGTGTTTCTGGTTTTATCCAGTGTTGTGCTATCGCTCTTCGAGCGGCTAGGTAAAGCAGATTTACGAGTCTTTGGTCGTGCTTGTGGAGCCCGTCAGTGGGTCGTGAGAGGAGACATGCCCATGGGTCCAGTGCCAGTCGCCTCCCCAAAATTTGTGAGCACAAGTCCACTATGTATCCCCAATATTCCTGTATCTTAGGGCATTGCCACCACATGTGAATGTAGGTATCCTTCTCTCCACACAGTCGCCAGCAGGTGTCTGTAGGACTCTGTTTCATATGAAATTGTTTCACCGGGGTGGTGTACCACCGGAGCATTATTTTGAAAGCTTGTTCCTGTAGTGTCGTGCAGATGGACACTTTTGCATTTGCCTCCCATATGTCCTGCCAGTCTGTCCCCTCCAATGTTTCCCCTAGGTCCCCTTCCCATCTATCCGTGTATGTTTGAGGTCCCCATGTGCCTGATTCTGTGCATATATGATCATATAATTGTGAGATTAGTTTCGTTGGCATTTTTTCTTTTAGGCATATTTGTTCAAAAAAGGTTAGTGGTTTCGCCGCGGCCGTTTTAACCATCCTTGTTTGCGCAAAATCTCTTAGCTGCATGTATCGGAAGAAGTCGTGGGTTTGTAACGGGGCAAGGGATTGTAGGTGTTCATATGAGACTAGGTGGTTATCAATGTATAGGTGTGTATATCTCTGTAGGCCTGTTGCTTCTATGCCTTTGAAGTCTTGTGCCCTCATGCCTGGGGGGGAATGCTCTATTGCGTAGTACCGGTGTCATTGGTGAGGGGATGACTGCTATTTTGTATTTTTGTGAAAATTGGTCCCATATGCTAATGGAGTTGAGGATGGCCGGACACATGGTCCTCAGGAGCCCTCTGTGTTCCCGTGGCGTCCAAATGTGAAACTGCGGGAGATCCGCACCTGTCAGTAGTGCTTCAATGTCTACCCATCTACGTTGTGCTATGGGGCAGTGCCAATGTGCTACCTGGGCCAACTGTGCTGCTACATAGTAGTGGTGGAGGTGCGGTAATCCTAGACGCCCCCTCCATTTTGGATTGTACAGTGTGGCTCTGGCTATCCTGGGCTTTTTCCGTTGCCATACAAACCCGTCCGCTGCCCTCTGTATGTCTTTTAAATCGCTTTTGGTGACTCTAATTGGGAGCGCCTGAAATAGGAACATCAGTCTGGGTAAGACATTCATTTTTATCGAATGTAGGCGGCCTAGCCAGGAGATGGGTTTGTCCGTCCAATTCTCCAAATCGGATTTTAGTTTTGTGAATAGGGGTGTATACTTTTGTTGAAACAGAGTTTTGGTGTCTGCTGTTAGTTTCACTCCCAGGTACGTCAGAGCTTCTGTGTTAGTTTTAATGTGGTGCGTGCGCCTGATATGTTGTAGGTCTTGGTCGGTCATATGGTAAGGGAGAGCTATGGATTTGGTGAGGTTGATCTTGTATCCTGACACGTCCCTGTATGTATGAAGGAGTCCTGCTAGATGAGCCATTGATTGGCACACACAGCTTTATAATCATGCCAAAGGAGCTTTTGCAAGAAGGTTAAATATCTGAATGGGAACCAGAGAGGGTACACCTGCCCCCCCACCACCACCCCGGGCCCTGCCCCTCCCCGCGGAGAGGAAACTCCTATTTGCTTTGTGTTTGTGTTTTTGTTTATGGGGGGGTGATAGTATTTCAAAGTCTGTTTTTTTACGTTTTGTTAAAACAACTTTAAAAATTGAGAGTCAGGAGACAAAACGTACTAAAAACGCACAAAGCAAATTACATGGACATGCCTCTTATTAATTAAAATAAATAGTAATTTAGAATGATACTTGTTTATTGGATTGAATTAAATTATTTATATGTCATGTATAAAAAAAATAATGTAAAAAAAATCTAAATATCACAAGATTTCAATATTTGTCATAATATGAGATCATTTTAAAAGTTTATCAAAAATATTAAATCTTCGGGAAATCAAAGCTTAAGCTGCTTGTTTGACCCAACCAAAAAAACAACCCAAAACAACTTTTCTATTCTATCCTCTATTTTTGTTCTGGTGCCAGGAATGGTACTCTGAATCAAGAACCAAAACGAACATGTTTGTAGCGGACCACGGGTAACCCGACTGGTTACCTACGCTAATTCCTTCTCTCAGCCACTCTGGAACCATTAATACAAGCAGACATCCATTCCCCCAGTAACCAGACAAAAAATAGCTCTGGGAGTCAACTGATTTTATTCAGGCCACACATGGCTTTTATGCCCAGACCCCTACATGGGGTTTCCAATGCACAAATATAGGGTTTTCAATCCCAGGATCCTCTGTGCCTGAGAGATAATTGCGTGAGAAAAACCTATATTTCAATTACCTCTCAGGAACAGAACATTCGTAGAAAATATACAGTACCCTAAAAGTGCCTCCACCATACTCATTAACCCCACAAAAAGTGCATCCTTGCATAACCCCGATCTGAGTGTATAACATTCAAACATTCAAAGATCATTTAGATCGGTTTGATGAAACGTGAATTCCATTGAGGTAACGTTTTGACCATCCAGACACGAGGCCCTAGCCCAAAACAGTTCCAGGAAAATAGGTGTCCTGCCCTGGGCGGTCTCTGTTCGTGGGTTCCTGTGCGAAAACCATGCAAGGGATTTTGGTATACGAATGCTCCGCCCAGTCAATAGTTCCCATCTCCCAATAGCCATTCATATAGGTGGTTGGGAAAAAGAAGGGTCTTACCGGCGTTCGTGCGAATGCATGGCCGAAAAGAGTTCCAGGCACTCGACGACCATGTACCGCTGCCCACGTTTGGGAGACAATTCTTTTGTCTGCCACGTGTGTTAGGTTATACGAAATGGCGGCCACCCAGGGGAAGCATTCATTAATTACTTCCCTGATAAGCCAAGAGAAACCAATTGCTTTCTCCTTCCCTAATGAAAACAAATGGATTAATTCAAGCTGTCATTCGTGTTTGTTTCTTTTGTTTGTGGGTTTATTCATTGATTCTTTATAAATATTGCAGAATATTTGGATGAATCACAATTTGTCTGAAAAAGAATCTCTAGTATGTATCGACTTGTGGGTCTCACCTTTACTTGTAAAGAAATAGAAACAAGGTGGACAATATGACCTGTAAAGCAACAATCAGAAATAAACTAAGAAATAAAACCTGTGATGGATACCATGACCGGAAGCAGTAACTTTGAAGTGGTAATACAATCATCAAGGGTTAATGTAATAGCGTAAAATGCTCCTTGGACAAAATGTGGCCAAATCTCCCGGCTCTCACTGGAGACAATCTGTACTCTCATGTTCAAACCTTCCCAGTCTGAATTTACACAAGTTAATAAACTGATTTTTAAACACTGGAAACAACCTGTGACAGTAGTCACTATCACTCGGGACAAAAGATGGATTTATGGACACACATGTAGGTACATGCAGATTACTCTTATGTATTTGTTTGTTGCTAGTTATTTTCTTCCCCCTGTGGCGGGCTACCGTCACTAGGCACCATGCCCACTGCCTATCCGTGTGTTTTCCTTTTTTTATTCTGTGTTTCCCCATGTATCTGTCTGTATTTTGGGAATTGTGCCTGTACATGCAGCAGATCTGTAAAGTGAAGTGGAATGCTCTGTTCCCCCTTCCTTTGTGAATGTATGGTCTGCCTATATTGCTCCCTCTTCCCCCGCCCTTTTTCCTGTCATAAGCAGGACGTGAACACAGAGCCACTGTCAGCTCAGGTTGCTTCAGCTTCTTAGGATTGAAACCCCTGTTGTTTTGTGTTGGAGACTCCATGTAGGGGTCTGTGTCTTTAAAACCATGTGTAACAAAATAAACGGAGTCAGTCAATGTTATAACCTCCAGAACTAGGTCTTGTGCATTTACTGGGGGAAAAATGGATGCCTGCTTGTTGTAAGGGTTCCTGAATGGCTGAAGGAAGGGAATAAGTGGAGGTAACTGGTCGGGTTACCCTGGGTCTGCTACACCCCCTTCTCCTGTCTTATTGTTCTCCCAGCAGGGCACTGTCCCATTGTTCCAGGGACACTTCCAGACCAGTTCATAGTGGCTGCCATGCCACTCCCTTAAATCTCCCATGTGGTCCTCATGTCTGTCCCCACTCTTCATTGTAAATACAGTACGGCATTCACACTAATATAATTAAGCTTTGTAATGTAATTGGCTACTATCCCAAGTCCATACTGCTATCGGTTGGCTTGGGATATGTAGTGTGATTGGTTACTATACCAAGTCCATACTGCTATTGGTTGATGTGGGATATTTAGGGTAATGGGTTACTATCCCAAGTCTGTACTGCTATTGGTTGGCTTGGGATATATAGTATAATTGGTTACTATCCTAAGTCAATACTGCTATCGGTTGGCTTTGGATATGTAGTCTAATCGGTTATGTGGCAAAAGTAGCTCGCCACGGGCTTTTGGAGGAGTCTGTTCGCCAGCCTCCTGCCCCAGGACTCTGACCCCAGTCATGAGACTTGGTTAAAAACACTGTTCGTTCCATTTGGACTTATACAGTTCGGTATATGGAGCTTACCGAAGGAGTTTGTATTCTTATACGAAACAAACTAACAAACGGTCCGACAAACGGTCGAACCACCTACTGCAAGTGGAGTGTGCAGCCCATTAACCTCCCTGATACATATGTGTAATGGCACTACCAGGCATAAAAGGGGTTAAAAGCCGTTTAGTAGGGGGGCGGGGCCGGACCGCCGACGGGATCGGACACGCTCTGTCTGAGCTCCCGCTTTGGGGCCGAGAAAACTTCGCAAACTGGAGGCAAAATCTTCCTAGCCACCCGCAACAACATTCACACGGATCCCCGGAACCTGAGGTGCGAGGGGATACCCTTCAAGATGCCTTCCTTAACCCGAAGAAGGCCCGAAGCATGAGGAGCTTGAGCCGGGACGAGCCGGACGCTCTCCCGGGTCTCCGGACGGTGTCCGGCGTCCCCCCCCCTCTGGACCGGGGGGATCATCCCGGTCTGCACACACACGCAGCAATTCCTGTCATGTCATGACACGCGGGGCAGAAAACTACCACCCTGCTATAGTAGACTCTCCGGCGATATCCCACAAAATGGGCGCCACACGCCAGCCACATGTGCGACCAACCGCAGGAGTCACCATCCTACGCTGTCGGCTCAACACAGCAACCTGCCCTGGGGATTGCATTGAGCAGACCAAAGGGATGAAAACCACACATACATCGGGTGGGAGAAGAAAATACAACAAGGACCTCCGCGCCCGTGGAGGATGCCTTTACTCTCCTGGGGCCCATTTTATCTGCCTTAAGGACGACTTCAATGGCTACGCCTGCAGCCATGTTTTTTCTGTGAGGCGCAACGCAACAATTCTTTCCCAGACTGATGTGACAGACCCATCCGTATGGACTAAAAATACTGTGTTCGTCTGTTTTGCCGTTTGCATGAATTTCCCCATTCGTATGCCTTGATTAAGGGAATGCATTTGTTTGCCGTTCGGAACTACCGAACGGATGGCCACCCAGAAGAGAAGTGTGCTGCTGGTTAACCTATTGATCCCAATTAGAACGTTGAGGTTAACCGCAGACACTTCTCAATTAAGACCGAAGACAGGGTGGTCGTCGTTCGTATGTCGACCACGAGGCGGCGGCCATTTTAACTATACGAAAGCCCAGCGGTGTTTGATGATTATTTCATGGAACTCAAAACGGACACTTTTTCAACCGAACACCGCTGAAGCAATCGACCTCCCCTTCTCAATCGACAGAAGTATACGAATACCGGCCGTTCGGGAGACTAAACAACACGAATGGACTTAACCCAGATAGCCGTCCCATGGAGTCGATCGCATACCGAAGAACTATAACCGACTTTGACTCCATGGCGATTGAACTATGCGTATGGGATCTGAGCGCTATTCGCCAATAATATGCACTCAGATCCAGGCTATCTGGGGATGTGTTTTACGAATGCAATATGTTCGGCAGTTATAAAGTTATAGATTTTAATGTGTTTTATAACTTTGAGTTAAAATGGCGATGTGCCTCTGCTCGGGGAGATAATTGAATTACTTCCCAATTATCTCCCGATGCATGTGATGCATGTTGGGATACTGTGATGCATGTTGGGAATATTGTGGGGATGTAAGCCTGAAATGTCCCCATGTCCTTCTGTTATTCCAGTCTCCCATTTGGTCCCCTAGGGGAGCCCACAGTAAGCTCAGTTCGTGTTTTACCCTCAAAGCGGAGCTTGGTCTCGTTATTGGGGGGATTTTATTACCGGCAACTAGAGACTGCTTATTGGGATTATGTGCTGCTTGGAAACTATTGCCGTTCGGCTGTAAGTGGCGATTTGTACATTTGGAGCTCGAGAAGGGAAAGAGCCGTACAGGTACCATTCAGGAGTTCGGAGTGTTCCCTAGCTGGCGGTTCGCATGGTTATACTGTGTACGCTACCAGACCACATTATTGCGACCGGGGAGCATTCACTAAACGGCGGTTTGTGCATTTACTACTGGAGGTACCGTAACAACTGATATGCATCCTTAAGAGCAAACAGCCTGCCAGCACTGAGTATGGACTAAACGAATCCAAGCAGGTCCACTAACGCACAGTCCAATCTGAATATCAGGACTTCACAAGATCTCAACAAAGGACTGATCCAGTGGCTATCCGGTACAACTTTACTCCACCTTGGAAGATGGCACCATACAGCTTGAAGGCGACGCGCGCTGTAACCCCATCATAGGGTGTCCGGCGGACACATACAGGCAATAATGTTCAATAACTACAGAACTCTGGTCATGTGCATTTGGACTAGAGTATTGTCATTGCTCCGTGTTTTGTATGTTTACTTACTAGCCGTTAAGTTTAAACAGCACTCAGTACAACCAGTGTCATTCACTTAGTTTATATAATAGACTTAGCATCCTCTCTTTCGCATCATGCTTATCTCACTCACTTGACAACATACTATAGACACTAGACTTTTAATCTGCCTAACATGTATTAAAATTAAAGAATGACATCTTGTAGAACCATTGCAGACAACACGAAATGGGTAAATTTTATCTGCTAACCTTGATTGGCAACCCTCATAAGGTTAAGTCTATAATATCCTCGTTCATTAAGCATGATTGAAAACAATCCCTGCCTCTAGATTAAGCGACTGGCAATTTGCATGTTTTTATGATTCTTATGTTACTGTAATGACTTAATATGACTACGCTTGTTCTCTTACATAATTTGACTTTAATTTCTGCTGCCTCTCCATATGAGGTATCATGATGCTACAATGCAATTTGCCGTTAACACTGCGACCAGGGGCACACTAACGCGATAGCATGCCTAATATCATTCACACTTAGATACACCAATGTGCATAGCTAGATGTCTTGTATACTATAATTATTTTCCATGTTTTATAGCGTGTTCCTAATTTTAAGCAATAAGCCTATACCACACGCATGCTTTACTAATGCAGTTGTCTTGCAATTTGTACTTTACTTAGGGATGTGGGCTTAGCCGGAATAGCAAAGCTTACTTACTTTAACCTTTATGTCTAGACATTAATCAATGCTTACCCTCTAGCCAATGAAGTTTAGCATGCATTATTGAAGACTAGGCCTATCGATAATGTGTGCAAGACAGATTCTAAGTATGATGATTTAGACCAGACGTCATTGTACAACATGCATGTCCCTCCCTTAAGCGTAGATAAGCGTAACCAAACCAATAGCGAGAAACTGAAACGAAGACACTCAACATGAACACTGATCTTAAGCAACTGAACTAAACGGATTTATAATTTACAATTGCATTGAACACTCAAATGTTTACGCTACTCGAGCACCTAAACTATTGCAATTCTGTTATTTCTAACAAAAAATGTGCCTGACAATCGATTACCACAACCTGTAATGCAACTGCTCACTAATGTACTTGATGTCGCTGTTGTGGCGCACCAAGGCATATTGTTACTTTTGAGCACATCAAAAATAAAGAATAAAAAAAAAAAAAGCTGTTTAGTAGATCTTCCCTTCCAGAGACACAGGCACAGCTACTGCAGAACACCAAACTCCCGAACTGGATACAAGGAAATGCTCCAAACTCCTGAATTGGAACCATACGAATAGCTGCTAGCAGACGAACAGGAAAAGCACCCAAGCGGCTTACACTGCTGGCAATCAGTCTCTAACAGCATACAGTAAATCCCCCCAAGGACGAGACAAGGCTCCATGTTAAGGGTAAAGCAGTGATCAGGCAGAGCTGTGGGTTTATTGTTCTTATATACACATTCTTACACATTAGTAATACCCAAAGGGTTTTGTAAAACAACCAATAAACAGCATACAGTAAATCCCCCCAAAGACGAGACAAGGCTCCGTGTTTAGGGTCAAGCAGTGATCAGGCAGAGCTGTGGGTTTATTGTTCTTATATACACATTCTTACACATTAGTACCACCCACAGGGTTTTGTAAAACAACCAATAAACACGTACAATACACTCAGACACTCCCACACAAAATCCTCCCCTCTGCCTGTGATACAATTACCTTACACAATGGGTCATGTAATTATCACAGGCAGAGAAATACAGTTTTTCCACATTATTCATAACGTTAAAAGTATGCATCACATTCACATACTTACATTTTCAGAATCAGAATACTCCAAATACAAACATAGATAGATCAAAGTTAGGTTAGTCTGGTATGCCTAATGCAACACACAGGGATCTATATCGAAGACAAAGAAATACATACCAAGACTTTTAAGAAATCTGTGGACTGCAACAGTTTTATCCCTTTTAACAGCCATCACAAACATACCTGGCTGAAGAACATCCCACATAACCAATTTAGGAGAATCAGAAGGAATTGTTCCAAGTTGGAAACATGCGAAGAACAAATGGAGGAAATGGAACAGAGATTTTTAGTCAAAGGATATCCTACAACACTACTGACTGACGCCAGATTGAAAGCCCTGACTATCCCAAGAGAGGACACTCTGAAGAAGAAGAAGAAGAAGACCTCCGACACATACCAATCAACACCTGCTTTCATAACTAAATTCAATCATCAATCTCGCACTATAGAGAAGATTCTACATAAACATTGGAACATACTAAGAAGTGATCCCACACTCACCAATATCCTAGACTCCAAACCAAAAATTATTTTTACAAAGGCATCCAATCTGCAACTCATGTTAGCCCCAACTCTCAAATCCTCTTATGACATCCAAGACAGAACAAAAACTAGAGGCTTCAGAAGATGCACCAAATGCATAGCATGTAAGAACAACCCCTCCTTGGAATTAGAAATTACTAAATTCAAATCTACAAACAACATGGAAGAATTTAACCTACAAACCGATATGAGTTGTGACACAGTAGGAGTAATTTACCTAATTACATGCCCTTGCTCTAAACATGATGTGGGAAGAACAAAGAGATCTTTAAAAACCAGAATAGCAGAACATATCCGTAACATCAAGAAGGGACTGCAGACACACAACCTCTCCAAACACTTTCAAGAATTCCATGGAGGAGATCCCACAGGATTGAAATTTCTACCTATTGAGAAAGTAAATGTACATTGGAGAGGTGGCGACATGGAAAGAAATCTAGACCAAATCGAAGCAAGGTGGATTTTTAACCTAGAGACCTTTTTTTTATAGTTCTAGTTTCCAGCATCCTCCTCTTATTAAGCAATTTAAACATTAAATTAACTTTCTCTCTCTTTCTCCAGTGTGTTCCACCAACAGGTTTTGCCTTCCCTGTCCTACAATGCCAGGTATTGATCAAAACATAGAAACTCTCTATATATATCATTATATTCTTTTGGAGTCTTTTTATATCTCTTTCTATACTGTGAATTTTACTATACAGTCTTTTCGTATGAACATGATTTCACTATCCATATCACCATCTCAGACTCCTCATAAAACCATAAAATTAGACACTATGTCTTAAGTAATGTGCACATTATATCAGGACTACCTAGCACAATTTCGGGTATCTATAACCACATCTATTGTTCTACCTCTTTAAATGTGCATCTTCTTCCGTTATTTGCACAGGACATTATTATTATTATTATTATTATTATTATTATTATTTTTATCTTCATTATCATCCATCTATAATTTTTACAACAATCTTTATAATAATAATCACAACCACAATAATAATTCAAAAGTATCTATAATATGCATAATGTGTATCGATCTCTCTCTATATATCTCATAGACATTAATTTTCCCCTAATATGCAAACCATGCTCTCCAGATATACCTTATACTCTTCATGTTCTTAATGCTTTTTATGGTTCCAGTATTTCTAATGTTTCCAGTATTTATATCTGTAAACTCCAACGATGGATTTTGTATACTGAAATAATACGTTCAAACATTTTTAATTTTTACTTTGTATGTCACAATTTTTATTTGTATATCATAATTAACAGCTTAGTATACCATTCCCTGAATTAATCAGTACACCAAAGTATTGCAAATAGTTTTTAATCAGTTTAATTAGTTAGAATCGTATTTGAACCATAATGTATTGAAGAATCCTCATCCTGTCTCTAATGAAGTGGGGCTGACACCCACGAAACGCGTTTGACTACATCAAATCCAGCGGGGTACGGACACAGATTACAGAACCAGCAACTGTGTCTTCCTTCACCGAGCACAGAGCACTCCGAGATCTGGGGACCGACCGGCCAGTAGCGTGCATCACCCAGAGTGAGGCCTGGGACGCACACCCAACCTCACGAACGGCCGGCAGATTGTGACTTACTCTGCAGCAACAAACTATCCATTTCCATCCTGATCGGTCCCTGTGGCAAAATCGGAATAACAAATACAGATGTGCTGGTAACAATCTTGCAAACCATCCCTGACTGTTATTTTATATATTTTTATATATATTTTTTTATCTTTTATACATTTTAGTACTTTGAATGCTTTGGCACAGTCACTTTTGCCTAATAAACTTTGTACCATTTCTAATTCTCATCCATCATTTTTCATTTATTGGAGTCTATTGGATTCTACTGATTGTATTGCATTATGGAATACAGTTATCTGTATTGTATCTCTACCCTATAAGGTCTATATCTTTGGATTACAAAGTAAACTATCTGGTATATACTCCACTTATTCTGTCTCTACAGATTTAAAGACGTATACACCACACACTATTGTGTTATTATACACTAATTTTTTCACACTAATCCTATTACAATATAGGAAATAGTTCCTCATACTGTTCTCCTACACACAAAGTGGTTAATATATTTTCCTTATAAAGTATAGCATTTGGCGTGTATCAAATTGATTCTGTTTATAGCAGATTTAAAGGTATACACACCACATATACAAGTGTTGTTATTTATCCTGGATTTCTTGAATTATATGCCCTAATTTTAACCTAAGCCTTTTTTAGTGAATCAGCTCCTGGATCCATCACACTGATCTTGCGGTGTTAATTTTATTACTTTACATAGTAATAAATAGATCAAAGTCCTTTGTGACCAAATGAAGCGTGGCTTTTCTGCCCAAAACCAGTTCCACAGAGTCTTCTATCCTGGAGATAATTGGGAAGTAATCCAATTATCTCCAAGGACAGAGGCAAAACTCCATTAAACACATGGCAGCAAAAGACAATAAAATACATAAAAATATATAACTGTGCAGCTATTGCATAAACAGGTACATTCAACATATCCCCAGATAGCTCAGATCTGAGTGCACAGTATTACTGAATGGCGCTCAGATAACATACATACAGTTCAATTGCCATGGAGCCAAAATCTTTCACATAATCTTTCGTTATACGAATGGGCTCCATGGCATAGCTATCTGGGGTATCACTGTTCAAACAGGGCAAGCACCGAATGACCCAGCTTTCGTGTCTGTGCAGGGGAAAATCAAGTGTTTCAACATGGGGCCATAGTCTAAAGGCAGCAGGCGGGCAACCAGGCTCCTCCAATGCACAGTGGCGAGATTGGTCTCGTCACAATATGTAACCACAACTTAATTGGCTGGGTGGTCGCCGTTTGCATTACGAACACGTGGCAACGGCCATCTTTAGCTGCGAACACATACAGCGGTGTTTGGTGGTCGAATGCATGGAACTATAATCGGACACTCGATGGCGCAAACACTGCTGGGACTTCCATCCATACATATGTTCGGCTGGATTCGTATGGGAAGAGCAGCATTCGGTGTGAGCAAGCTCCTGAACGAGAGACATAGACTGTGCCTAACACAATTTTACCTTGCATAGGATAACCCAAATGATTTTCTGGCCCAAAGTACACGCTGATGCAAGGGCATACTGTCGTACCTGCGGTGTATGTCCGAGAGTAGGGAAGAGAGGAGATCACCCCAAGGCTCACCTAGTGAATATGCCTATCATTGCCTATCATTGAGGAGCCATTCAGTCTGAAAGCCATCAATCTTGTAGGACCCCTTGCCACCCCTTGTCCATCAGGGAAAAGATATATCCTTACCGTGGTAGACTATAGGACTCGCTACCCAGACACGGCGGTGGCTCTGTCTAACATACAGGCGTTAGTACAGATATTCTCTCGAGTAGGGTTTCCTAAGAAAATCCTATCCGATAGGGCTACCCAGTTCACGGCCAAGTTAACCAAACAGCTATGGCATGTTTGTACAGTTATAACACTGACTGAACATCCTGTCGCCTACATCAGCCGAAAGCTCCTACCACGAGAGGTCAGTTATGCAGTGTAGAGGTTACCCCGTGTAGCAGAGGGGTTTCAACCGCTGGAGGGTGTCCTTTTCCTGATCAGTGAGGAGGATTCTCAGCATCCAGTCGTGTTCCAAGTGAAGAAGCTCTTACAAGAGCTAGTGTGAATAGCTGAATTTTGACAAAGTCCCATCCGAAGGCGGCGTTCGAATAGTCGAACACACTTCGACTTCTGTCAAAGTAAAACGAGGTTAAACTTCCGTGGTGGTCGTTAGTCGAGTGGCAGTCTATTTCACATGAAAAAGATGACAAAGTCCCATTCGAACATGTGTTCGAATCTTCGAATGGGACTTAGTCTCCAGCCGCGGTGTCGAAGGTTAGGGGAAGGTACAGGTCAGCGGTGTTCGTTTAAATGTGTGGCCGATTTCCGTTCCAGGGATTTGACGGCACACACCGCTGACCGAGTTCGACTGCATTAAAATGGCCGCCGCCACGTGTTCGATTGTCTAATGGCGACCACTTTGACTACTTCAGCACTTCGGCTGTATCCGAAGTGCCATATCAAACGTACCCATTCTTTGCACAACACAGTTAAAGGGCCAGAAACAGTTTTTGTCTTTAGGTGCAAGGCAAGGTGGCTGATGGCATTAAAACAAAAGGTAGAGGAGGCGTGCCGACTTCCGGAGAGAGCAGTCGCATGGAATAGGAGCTCCGACGTCGACCCGACCACGAGCAACTAAACATACAGCATCTGACAATCTGATCGCATAGTGTCAGGATTGGGACAGGGATCCAACACGCAGAGTACAAACAGTAGCCAGATACGTATACCGGACCTTAGAATGGCCGGACTAACGTAAGTAGTACAGTAGAGAATAGTCAAAGACAAGCCGGGGTCGAGGGTAACAGAAGACAGGTAAGCGAGAGACAAGCCGAATCAAGGGTAACAGAGATAAGCAGAGTAAAGCAAACAAGCCGGGTCAAAACCAAGAGGGATAACTAGAATACACGAGCACTGAGTGACTAGAACAAGCTAGAACCACGACAGGGCAATGAGCTAATGAAAGAAGCACTGTTAAATGCCCTGTTCAGATAAGTAAACACGCCTCCGAGGCGTCCTGATTGGTCCTGAAGCAATAGAGTGACAGGTCGTTCCGGGTTGGCGTCCTGACGTCGACTTCCGGACGTCATGCTATAAAAGGGAGTCACTCCCTCGCGGCCGGCTTTGCATGACCGGATAGACCGCGAGGAAGGGGGAAATCAGACCGTCCGGATGGATGAACGGCTAAGTCTCTACCTCTTTCGGAGGTAGAGACCTCAGGTACCCTGACAGTACCCCCCCTCTCAGATACGCCCACCGGGCGGAAGGCACCAGGACGAGAAGGGAAGCGAGAGTGAAATGCCCTGCGGAGACGGGGAGCATGAACCTCCTCCTGAGGTACCCAACTTCTCTCCTCAGGACCATATCCTTTCCAATCGACCAGATATTGTACTCTCCCCCGGGAGATTCGAGAATCGACGATGGAATTGACTTCATACTCCTCCTGACCCTCCACCTGAACAGAGCGAGGAGGGGCGATCGTGGAGGAGAATCTGTTACATACCAGTGGTTTTAGCAAGGAAACATGAAATGAGTTAGGAATGCGTAAGGCATTAGGCAAAGCTAGACGATACGCAACTGGGTTAATTTGAGTCAGTACCCTGTAAGGTCCAATATACCGAGGAGCGAACTTCATGGAAGGCACTTTTAACCGAATGTTTCTAGTACTTAACCATACTCTTTCGCCTGGAACAAACACCGGTGCTGCCCTTCTACGTTTGTCAGCGTGTTTTTTAACCAGCATAGAATTGTGCAGAAGAATTTGTCGAGTCTGGTCCCATAACTTCCTTAAATTGGCAACATGGACATCCACCGACGGTACCCCTTGGGAAGAGGGCTCCGAAGGAAGAATGGAAGGATGAAAGCCATAATTCATGAAGAAGGGGCTAGAATGCGTAGAATCACAGACGAGATTGTTGTGTGCAAACTCCGCCCAAGGAATCAAACCGACCCAATCGTCCTGGTGTTCAGAAACGAAACAACGTAAATATTGCTCAACCTTTTGGTTGGTGCGTTCAGCAGCTCCATTGGACTGAGGATGGTAGGCAGAAGAGAAATTCAATTTGATGCCTAGTTGAGAGCAGAAGGATTTCCAAAAACGGGAAACAAATTGGGAACCTCTGTCAGATACAATTTGGGAAGGTATCCCATGTAAACGGAAAATCTCCCTAGCGAATATCTCCGCTAATTCGGGCGAAGATGGGAGTTTAGGTAAGGGAATGAAGTGAGCCATCTTAGTAAATCTGTCCACCACAGTGAGGATAACAGTCTGCTTTTTAGAGATAGGCAAATCAACAATGAAGTCCATAGCCAAACAGGACCATGGCTTTTCAGGAACCTCTAAAGGGTGCAGAAATCCGCATGGAAGCGAATGGGGTTGCTTGGTCTTGGTACAAACCTCACATGCCCCGATGAATTCTTTAATATCTTTACGTAACTCAGACCACCAGAAATCTTTAGAGATCAGAGCATACGTCTTGCGAATGCCAGGATGTCCAGCCACCTTGCTGTTGTGGAAACAGCGTAATACTTCTAGTTGGAGGGTGGCAGGAACGAAGTGTCGATCCCCAGGAGTCTGTTTGGGCGCAAGATGCTGAAATTTCATGATCTCGGCAAGCAACGGAGAGTGAATCCTGAGATTTGTGTTAGCGATGATATTACCCTTAGGAACTATGGAGGAAAGGACTGGCTCAGTTATAGTGAACGGTTCATATTGACGAGACAAAGCATCGGCTTTAGAGTTCTTAGAACCAGGTCTATAAGTAAGTACATAATTAAAGTGAGTGAGGAACAAGGACCAGCGAGCCTGCCTGGCGGATAAGCGCTTAGCCTCCCCAATATAAGACAAGTTCTTATGATCCGTTAAAATAGTAACAGGGTGTAATGTCCCTTCTAGTAAATGTCTCCACTCCTTTAAAGCCTTAATGACCGCTAACAGTTCCCTGTCGCCGATGTCATATCTGCTCTCAGGCCCAGATAATTTCTTAGAGAAGAACCCACAAGGGTGTAACGGTTTTTCCACCCCTAACCTTTGAGACAGAACAGCCCCAACTCCCGTCTCAGAAGCATCGACCTCGAGTAAGAACGGCAGAGTCGTATCAGGGTGGACTAGAATGGGGGCAGAAGCAAAAAGTTCTTTGAGAGTCTTGAAAGCAACCAGTGCCTCCGTAGACCATGTCCTAGTATCAGCCCCTTGTTTGGTCATATTGGTAATAGGCGCAATGATAGAAGAGTATCCCTTAATGAAGCGCCTATAGTAGTTGGAAAAACCAATAAACCTCTGAATAGCCTTGAGTCCTTTGGGCAAAGGCCAATCTAAAATAGATTGGAGTTTGTCAGGATCCATTTTAAAACCTTCCCCAGAAATCACGTAACCAAGAAAGTCTATCTGAGACTGGTCAAAGCTGCATTTCTCCAATTTACAGTATAGGCCATGTTGCAGAAGTTTGTGTAATACCTTTCTGACTTGTCTATGGTGAGTCTCAATCTCCCTAGAGTGTATCAGTATGTCGTCCAGGTAGACAATAACACAATCATGTTGAAACTCCCTAAGTACCTCATTAATCAAATCTTGAAATACTGCAGGAGCATTGCAAAGTCCAAACGGCATAACTGTGTATTCATAGTGGCCATACCGGGTATTGAACGCCGTCATCCACTCGTGTCCATGATGGATTCTCACCAAATTATATGCCCCTCTGAGATCTAACTTGGTGAAGATTTTGGAGCCCTTAAGACGATCAAACAACTCGGTAATCAATGGGATAGGATAAGCATTTCTGATAGTTATTTTATTCAAGCCTCGGTAATCAATACAAGGTCTCAGCGTGCCATCCTTTTTCTTAACGAAAAAGAACCCAGCCCCGGCAGGAGAAGAAGACCTCCTAATGAATCCTTTCTCTAAATTCTCACGAATATATTCCTCTAGAACAGAGTTCTCCTGAACAGATAAAGGATATACATTACCCCTCGGGGGCATAGTCCCAGGTAGAAGCTTAATTTTACAATCAAATGACCTGTGTGGAGGTAAAGAATCGGCATTCTTCTTGTCGAATACTGCCTTTAAGTCTTGGTACAGGAACGGTATCTGTTTTTCTGTGGACTGAGTAGGACTACCAGGTGTGTTAATATTAGCCAATGGAGAAACCTTGCGTAAACACCTCTCCTGGCAGCTCTGACCCCACGAGAGTATCTCCCCTAATTCCCAATCGACAATAGGGTTATGTCTCTTCAACCATGGATACCCCAGAACTATGGGAACAGAAGGGGACGAAATGAGCATAAGAGATAAATTCTCCACATGTAGGATACCAACATTTAAGTTAATGGGTATGGTTTCACGAAAGATAACAGGGTCCAGTAGTGGTCTACCATCTATGGCCTCAACGGCCAAGGGTGTCTCCCTTAACTGGGATGGGAAATTGTGTTTAGTGGCAAAGGCTTGGTCGATAAAATTCTCAGCAGCTCCAGAATCTATCAACGCCATAGCCTTTACTTCTTCCTTCTCCCAAGTTAAGGAAACTGGTAGCAGAAGCCTGTGATCTTTATAATTAGGAGTAGAGGACAAAATAGAAACACCCAAGGCCTGTCCTCTAGAGAAACTTAGGTGCGAGCATTTCCCGGGCGGTTAGAACAGTTCGAGAGTAAATGACCTCTGGCTCCACAATACATACATAACCCCTCCCTTCTCCTGTGCTGTCTCTCCTCCTCAGAGAGGCGGGTATAGCCTATCTGCATAGGTTCAGGAAGCAGAGAGACCGTGGAGTCAGGGCTAGGAAATGCGGGGACTAACCTAAAGGAAGGTCTCCGGTTCCTCTCTCGAGTGTTCTGTCTCTCTCTTAAACGTTCATCTATATGAGAAATGAATGAAATTAAATCCTCTAAATTTTCAGGAAGTTCTCTAGTAGCAACCTCGTCAAGGATTACATCTGATAGCCCATTCAAAAATACATCCATATACGCCTGCTCATTCCACTTGACTTCTGACGTCAGAGACCTGAACTCTAGTGCATAATCCACAAGTGTTCGGTTCTCCTGTCTCAGGCGCAACAGTGATCTGGCTGCATTAACCTTTCTACCTGGAGGATCAAACGTTCTTCTAAAAGCAGCTACAAATGCGTTATAGTTATATACTAACGGGTTATCGTTCTCCCATAGTGGGTTGGCCCATCTCAGAGCCTTCTCAATGAGTAAGGTGATAATAAATCCTACCTTTGCCCTATCTGTAGGATAGGAGCGAGGTTGCAATTCAAAGTGGATACTAATTTGGTTTAAAAAACCACAACATTTCTCAGGAGCCCCACCATAACGTACTGGTGGGGAAATGCGAGAAGAAGCACCTACTGTGGCTACCTCTAGGCCTGAATTTACAGGAGAGATAGGAGTAGTACGTATCTCCTCTGGTGGGTTATTGGCACGAGATAATAACGCCTGTAGCGCTAGCGCCATCTGATCCATTCTGTGATCCATGGCTTCAAACCTAGGATCATGAGAAGCAAGCTGACTGTTTGTACTTGCAGGATCCATTGGCCCTGTCGTAATGTCAGGATCGGGACAGGGATCCAACACGCAGAGTACAAACAGTAGCCAGATACGTATACCGGACCTTAGAATGGCCGGACTAATGTAAGTAGTACAGTAGAGAATAGTCAAAGACAAGCCGGAGTCGAGGGTAACAGAAGACAGGTAAGCGAGAGACAAGCCGAATCAAGGGTAACAGAGATAAGCAGAGTAAAGCAAACAAGCCGGGTCAAAACCAAGAGGGATAACTAGAATACACGAGCACTGAGTGACTAGAACAAGCTAGAACCACGACAGGGCAATGAGCTAATGAAAGAAGCACTGTTAAATGCCCTGTTCAGATAAGTAAACACGCCTCCGAGGCGTCCTGATTGGTCCTGAAGCAATAGAGTGACAGGTCGTTCCGGGTTGGCGTCCTGACGTCGACTTCCGGACGTCATGCTATAAAAGGGAGTCACTCCCTCGCGGCCGGCTTTGCATGACCGGATAGACCGCGAGGAAGGGGGAAATCAGACCGTCCGGATGCATGAACGGCTAAGTCTCTACCTCTTTCGGAGGTAGAGACCTCAGGTACCCTGACACATAGATAGTTTACCCTGGTTTCTCTGGAGTGCCACTGAAGCATACCATGCCTCAGTCTAAGCAGCTGAAGTTATCTGACATGCCCAAATCGAAGAGATCGGAACGCCGGAAAGGCACTCAAGATGGCGACGAGAGGTCTACTCTCTCTGACGGGCAATCAGACTACGACTCCGGTTCTGCAAATTATTCTGAAACCCCAATTACAGAGCGCAGCCTTCACAAGATGCTGCAGGAGCTTAGAGCCACTATCACCGCCGACTTTCACCGAATAGACGGCGACCTGAGAAAGGAAATATCTAATATTGGGGACAGAACAAACCACCTAGAAAATAAAACCGACGAACTTTGCGTGGCACACAACGAAATGGTGGATAGGGTACAGAAGTTATCTGAGGAAAACTTATTATTAAAAGGCAAGTTGGCTGACCTAGAAGATAGGTCGCGAAGACAAAATGTAAGGTTCAGGGGAGTACCGGACGATATTACCCCAGAAGCACTGCCAGCTCATATCCTGTCTATTTGCAACACCCTGGTCCCAGGCCTACCTGACTCTGCATGGGCCTACGACCGCATGCACAGGCTTCCGCGGCCTGCTCGCCTGTCGGCTGACGTCCCTAAGGATGTTATTGTTCGTTTTCATTATTTTGCGCATAAGGACACTCTGATGGCAGCGGCGAGGAAAATCAAGTCGCTCCCAGAACCGTATCAAAAAATCGCCCTTTTTGCAGATTTATCAGCAGCCACGATGGAGAAAAGGAGAGGATTTATAACAGTTACTAAAACCCTGCGAAATCACAATGTGACGTACAAGTGGGGTTACCCGACTAAACTGATCATCTGGCATCAAGGTCGCAACCACGTAGCAGCGGATCCGACTGAGGGGATGAAGCTGATTTCCAACTGGGGCCTATGGTCTGGAACACCTCAGCCACAGGATACAGCGAATATTGCCTCCCCGAGAAGACTTCAGGCGGACTGGCAAATGGCGAAGTCACCAACCGGCACTCCTTGAAACCCCTGTTGGCTGTTCATACTTACCTAAAGGACTACTTGATAAGTATCTTGTACAAATGGCGTGATGGCAACGCTGTTTTTGACCTCTACTGATAAGCCACCTAGACTTGACTGATCACGATGTTTAGTTTATATCGTTTACAGTTTGAAATTTGTATGCTATAATATATCACCATAACGATTGCATCCTTGTGGCCCGAACGGGACCTGCCAGTCTCGACCCATGGGGTTTCCTTATGATGATTTCGTGCTTGCGTGCATGATGGTTATAGCAGTACCCCACTCATGTTTGCTTCATCCGTATGTTAAATTTATTTTATTTAAGCCACTAAAAATTAACTCTGGTACCGTTAAGGTCCACAAAGCTTACAATGTCTTAAGGCTTGATTTAGAGATGTCTCTAGTTCACCCTCAGTAACCCCCACAACGTGGTTGCTGTATTACATGGCATCCATATATATTGCAACACCATATTAATCAAAGACCTTGTGTTCATTATTGGGAGTATTATGCTCTGGAGTACATTGAAGCAGGTGTATGACGCACTACCATTAGGATGCGCAATTCCCAGCCCCGATTCTGAGAGACTACTCTCTAATTTAATTTAATTTCCTTTCGTTTAATTTTTCTTACAAGTCCGCACACAATGACACGCAACTTGCGTAGATCGTTAAGATCTCTAACGCAACCTTTTTTTTTTTTTGGACCATGTACAATGCTTGATATATTGCGATGTTTTTATCCCCATGGGCTGAGTCTGTTATGACTGTATTAGGTTATCGATGGAGGGCGACTATGCAACGACGTTCAATCGGCGCATACGCCGCATAGCTGTTGATACTCAATATAGTTAACTGAGTCCTTTATAAGTTTTCCCACAAGGAGCGCATTATCTATTTATTTTCTGTTGTTTTCTCTTTGTACCTATAATATATGTTAGTTTTTATTGTTATAACAACTAGGGTTGCGCCCTCGAAGTCACATCTTTAATCTCATAACTGAGCGCCATAATTAATGCTACTGCTATGAGCGCATACGGAGGAGCTCTGCATTAACACTACTGCTAACCTTTGGCTTTGGCAGAGACTTCCCGTTTCTCGCTATTATGCCGCTAATCGAACCTACTCAGTTGTGCAACATTTTGTCACCATTTTTGTAGTATGCCCAGATGATTATAAACAACTTGGTATACCACGCTCTACCCACTTTTCCTCAGGGTAATCCTACGGCGCGCATTAAGATGGTTCTTACTATGTATCCTAATGCACAGTGCATTCTATGAGACATTGGTCGGGAGGAGCACCATGTACCCTCCCTCAGTCATCTAGGAGTTTGGACTTTCATGCTCCTCAGGTGACAGTTTGTGTGAAACCCACTAAGGGTTCCTTTTGTATATACTTGTGTTATTGTTCTTCTTTTTTTTTTCATAGGTTTTTGTATTCCTCCCCCTACCACTTCCACCCTCTCCCTACCATGCTATCTTTGGGCCTCATAGCTTTAACTGTTTTACGAAACTCCATATGGCTTGCAATGTTCACCGTACAGACGACGCTGAGACACATCCCTATGTACTTATGTTATGCACCGCAACAACCTAATACAAGTGATATGCTGCTTATTTACTAATCTAATCTAATGACACCCCATACATTACAAATCCTTTCTCTTAATGCCAAAGGCCTCAATAGCCCATAGAAACGGAAACAACTACTAAAAGACATGCACAAAGCAGAGGCCGCCATTGTTTGTGTTCAAGAGACGCATTTCGCGACACGCAATCCTCCTCAACTTCGCTCTCTAAAATATCCAGTTGCGTACCACGCCTATTCTCCAAACAAATCTAAAGGTGTGGCTATTCTTTTCCACAAAGACTGGATCTTTACAGTTTATAAACAATTTGTTGATCCCAATGGCCGGTTGTTAATTCTTGTGGGAGATCTAAATGGTATCCAATTGACAATTGTGTCCCTTTACGCCCCCAATGAGGCTCAATTTTCATTTCTTAACAAGTCCATTAAAAAAATAAACACCCTCAAACGAGGCCACGTAATTATCTGTGGCGACTGTAACTGCACCCTTGCACCATCCTTAGATGTAAAAAGAGTAAACAACAAGCCTCCTAGTAAGCTCTCCATCCGGAACAGTAAATTGTTCTCTAAGCTTCTTCATGAGCAAGATCTTTATGACACCTGGAGGAATCTATTCCCAACTGCTCGAGATTATACCTACTTTTCACAAGTCCATCTGACTTATGCACGTATTGACCTCTGTCTGGTGGATAAAAACACTCTCCCTCACCTTACAGACCAATCTATCGGGCTTAGGACTTGGTCTGATCATGCCCCTATCATTATCACATTAAACATACCTTACCCTACATCAGGGAGGGGCAAATGGCGTCTGAATGAGGCCCTTCTAGATAGCCCTTCCGACGTCCAACACATATCTACAATACTTGATAACTACTTTACTATCAACTCTACAGAAGACACTACGGTAGAAACTCAATAAGGCACATAAGGCAGTCGTCAGGGGACATTTCATTAAATTAGGCTCCTTAGCTAAAAAACTCCGTCAAAATTATTATCCCGACAAATTACTAAATTACAGGATGAAATCCATATTTTTCAAACACAAAAATATACCAACCAAGCACGTAAAACCAAACAGTCCTATTATGTATCAGGGAACAAAGCGGGCAAGTTACTGGCAGCCCAGCTGAAGGTGAAATATCTGCAAACTAAAATTCCGTTTATTTACTCCAAGGACAATGTTAGAATATTTAACCCGACTAACATTGTAGATGAACTGGCCCACTTTTATGAGGACCTATACAATCTCCATAATGGCGTGTCCACGACCACTCCAAACCCTTCAGACATTACACGATACCTATCTCAAATTTCGCTCCCCCAAGTTTCGGCACATCATAATAGCCTATTAGATGCTCCCTTTACGGAAGCAGAAGTGGCTGCCACTATCAAATCCTTGCCTAAGCATAAAGCACCTGGGCCTGACGGTCTCACGAACTGCTATTACATAAAATTGGCCCCATGCATAATCCCACACCTCACTGTACTATTCAACAAAATTAGATCGACTGGACAATTTCCACGTGAAATGTTGGAAGCCTACATCATAACATTGCCCAAACCAAATAAATCACCGACACTTTGTGGAAACCTCAGGCCGATTTCGTTACTTAATGCTGACGTTAAGCTATACGCCAAATTACTTGCTAACAGGCTTCGTCCCTTGCTGACTGAATTGGTCTCGGAAGAACAGGCTGGCTTTGTTCCCGGCAAACAAGTTGGGGACAACACCAGATATTGCATGGATCTAATCGACTGGGCCAAAATGACTAACAAATCCGGTGCCCTACTGGCGTTGGACGCGGAAAAGGCATTCGATCGCCTGAATTGGGATTATATGTCTAACACTTTATCGGCCTTTGGTTTTTCCAAACACTTTATTACCAGTATCTTAGCCCTTTATTCCGCTCCCTCTGCTAAGGTATTTAGCTCAGGCTTTACCTCCAGGAGTTTTAATATCTCTAATGGTACCAGGCAAGGATGCCCGTTATCACCCTTGATCTTCATTTTATGCTTGGAACCTCTAGTCAGAACGATAAAACTTGATGCAGCATTACCTGGCCTACACACTCCGTCTGGTGAAAAAAAGATAGCACTTTTCGCCGACGATGTGATCTTATTCCTAGCCGATCCATCTAACTCCATCCCTCATCTATTACGCACATTAACCACGTATGGAAATGTTTCCTACTACAAAAATAACGTTAGCAAGACCCAAGTCCTTCCCATAAGACTCAGTACACACTTAGTTAAAGAACTAGAAACAAAATACCCCTTTGCATGGCAAACTAAATCGATTTCGTATTTGGGAATAAAACTGACGCAATCTAAATCACTAACAATAAAAGCTAATCACATAGCAGTCTTATCTAAAATCTCTAAGCAAATGGAGTCTTGGAATAATCTCTATACATCCTGGTTTGGTAGAATTAGCACAGTTAAAATGATGGTTTTGCCACATATACTTTATCTGTTTAGGACGCTTCCTATTGCACTACCGAACTCTCTCATTACACGATTCCAGAGAGCCATCAACGCTCATATTTGGAGGAAAAAACCTCCACGAGTTTCATTTTACTCTTTATGGCACCCGTTTAAAAAAGGTGGTCTCAGCGTTCCCAATATCCGTCTGTATTACAAAGCTACCCTCCTCTCACAAGGCCTGAATATTATGATGGGCGTACACAAACCAGTATGGGTAGACCTGGAGGCCGCATGCGGTGGCTCACGACCTCTCTCGGATGACCTATGGGCATCCTTAACATTAACTACACCCTCCACACTCCCAGCATCTCATTTCTTTACGAAATACTGGTCCTCATGGAGCACCGCACTATGGTCTAAAGAGGAAGCATTATACCTCGCCCCTGTCTCAGCCCTTTCCTCTATATCTCCTAACTTGCCACTGTCTAGATGGGCACTCCTTGTAGTGACTCATGTATATAAATTGTTCAATAAGGAGGGCATACTCCCTTTTCCAATATTGCAAGGCCAATATAACTTACCTCCCAGAGATGTTTTTCTATATTTGCGTATCAAACATATCCTACTCTCTCAATCGATTAGATACATAGACCCATTATCACTCAGTTATCTAGGAACACAATGGTATTCTGCCAAACTACCTCGAGCTTCCTGTAAATTTCTGTCCCTATGCTATCTGCAGTTGATGCGCCATCACGAACCCGCTAAGCTACCTTATATGTTGAAGTGGGAAACTACTTTAGGGATCACTCCGTCACTCGATGACTGGGAACAATCCATCATATATACGAAAAACTCTTCGAAATGTGCCACAATCTGGGAGGCCTACTTTAAAATCCTTATGAGATGGTATCTAGTCCCTAGTAGACTCCATAAAATATACTCGACTTCCTCCCCAACATGTTGGCGTTGCAAGTCGGAATTAGGTTCCATAGAACATATATTTTGGCAATGCCCTGAATTGAAGATCTTCTGGCAGCTCATACAAAAACCATCCATGCATTATGTAAAGTCACTTTACCATTACGCCCGGAAATTTACTTACTTCACCTCATCCCGAACCTACGTGATATACCATCCAGAGATGCGGTGTTAAACATTCTAGTAGGAGCAAAAATTAGTATAGCATCCCATTGGAAAAGCACCACTACCCCATCTCTATCAGAGGTTATGCGCAGAGTAGATTTGACTTACCACCATGAACTTGAATGGGCTAAGGGAGGTAATATCCAGGCTTTTTTGGGTAAATGGCGGAATTGGGCCTTGCTTATGGAATCTCACACCATTGTGTAATAGGACATATGTACTTTATAGCCCTTATGGTTTTTAACGTCTCACTTTTCACACCCATATCAAAACTGGTAGAGTTGGAACTCCGAAACTCAGAACATTCAAGAGGTCCCATATAGAATGTCGATTCTCTACTATTTTAGCAAACCCCCACAATCCCCCACCCATTACCCCTTTTCCCTTATTAATATATTTTCGTTCTTGTATATGTATATACTATTTGGTTTATGTGTTTTCCGCGCATTTGGTGTGGCATGTAGCCGCTCGCTGCAGGGCATTCGGAGTGTCTATCGGTTTGGCATTATCATTACACTAGGATTTCTACTGAGCAACATCTTAACCTTATGTTTCTTCAGTGGTATCTTACCATGAAAATATGCTCCCTCAAAATTGTTGGTGAGTGGGTACAAAATGGAGTATCTGACAAACTGATAAAATGCTAAATTGTCTTATAGTCCTTTGCTCATACTAGCACCACAATCATTATACTTTGGCATGCAGTGCCGGGCCGCTCCCGATGCCTTGTACAGCGACAGGTTCTTATGCACAATGTATCTCTGTACATCAGCATTATGTATTTTTCCTCCTTGTGTATTATATGTATAGACAATCCAGTATATTCTTTAGCCTTCCTATATGACAAATCATCTATGAGGTGTCAGCCCCAAACTCGCATAGGGGAAGCTTTTATTTTATTGTGTTAACTATCTCCAGAACCTGTATTACGTATATGCGTATCATTTATGCCGCATCTTCTCGCATCATGCCGTATTATATATGTACACCTGTTTATATCCCTTGTTCTATTCATGTAAAACGAATAAAAATCTATACATTGAAAAAAAAAAAAAGGTAGAGGTTCCCAGGCACCATGGTAGGTGGCTAATACAACATAGATTGTAGATCCAATGCAAAACAGGGGGATCTGTTACATGGCAGACCCGGTTTGATCCTTTTCGGGTCAACTGGAGGCGGTCTGGAAGACAAATTATGGGCTGAGTTCAGTCTGGCGGGACAGCCCATCCACGTTACCGTTTTGTTTCCCGGGCCGGTATTGGATGTTAAAATTATAGGGCTGTAGGGCTAGGCTCCATCTTAATAATCGTCCATTGTCTTGGCCACTCTGTTTAACCAAACCAGGGGGTTGTGGTCCGTGACTAAGGTGAATTCTTGCCCATACAAATAGGGAGTTTTTTCAGCACCCAAATCAAAGCCAAACATTCCTTTTCGACTGCCGCATAGCTCACTTCCCAGGGTAATAGATTGCGGCTGATGTAAGCAACCGGGTGTTCTCCTCCTTCCTCGTACACTTGGCTTAGAACTGCCCCCAGTCCGAACATGGAAGCGTCTGTGTGGACGATAAAATGTTTGTTAGGGACTGGTGCAGCCAACAGAGGAGCATGTACAAGGGCGTCTTTCAGGGCTTGAAAAACAGATTCACAGGCGGGAGACCACAGGACCTGTCTGGGAAGGTTCTTTTTTGTGAGATCAGTCAGGGGCTTAGCTAGGGGCTGTAGTCTGGGACAAACCGTCTGTAATACCCTGCTGTCCCCAGGAAGGCCAGGACTTGGGTCTTGTTCCGGGGTGTGGGCCAGTTAGCGACAGCTTCTATCTTGGCAGGCTCTGCCCGCTGTCGCCCACCCCCGATCCGGTGGCCAAATACTGGACTTCTGCCATGCCTATATGGCATTTGTCTGGCTTCAAAGTCAGGCCAGTGGCCCGAATCCGATCCAGCACTGCCCCCACATGCCTCAAGTGCTCTTCCCAGGACTCGCTATAGATCGCAATGTCATCCAGGTACGCACAAGCAAAATCCTGGAAGCCATCAGGGAGTCTATCCACCAAGCGTTGGAACGTGGCTGGGGCATTTTTCATCCCGAATGGCATGACTCTGAATTGGTACAAGCCAAACGGGGTGACAAAAGCTGACTTGGGGATATCTTCCTCGGCTAGGGTAATCTGCCAGTACCCCTTACAGAGGTCAATGGTGGTCAGATATTGTCTCCTGGCGATGTGATCCAATAACTCATCCACCTGGGGCATAGGGTAGGCATCTGTCACAGTTTTCTCATTTAGCCGCCGATAGTCCACACAGAACCGAGTAGTCCCATCTTTCTTTGGTACTAGGACTACTGGCAATGCCCAGGGACTATCGGAGGGCTCAATGACGTTTAACCTCAACATTTCCTGCATCTCTTCCCTCATACCGGCTCTGACAGCATCAGGTATCCGGTATGGGGGTTGCCTAAGCGGAGCCTGTCCTGGGGTTTCCACCCTATGGGTGCTAGTGTGGTGAACCCTGGTTCTTGGGAGAACGTGTGGCTTTTACTGGCTATTAAGCAGTGTATCTGTTCCCTCTCAGTGGCTGTCAGTCGGTCCCCTAGCTTTATCTTACTAAGGGGATTAGTCTGGGGTTGTCTACTCAAGAGGTCAGGTAGCGGTAAGCTGTCTGGGTCGTCAGTGGTTGGGGCGCAGACAGCAGTTATGTCCTCGGGCCTTTCTTGATAGGCTTTGAGCATATTAATGTGGAATGCTTTGCGTATTCTCTTATCCTGGTCGCTGGCGATTACATAGGTGGTATCGCAGAGTTGGTCTACCACCGTGTAAGGGCCCTGCCAAGCTGCTTGTAACTTATCACTTTTGGTCGGTTTCAGCACTAGGACCTTTTGTACCACATGAAACGTCCGCTGGCGAGCACCCCGATCGTACCATACCTTCTGCTGCTCCTGGGCCGCTTGGAGGTTTTCTTTAACCATCCGTGCTAGCTGTTCCATGCGGTCTCGGAGCTGCACCACATATGATACAATGGGGGCTCCCTCTTGTTCGGTGGTTCCCTCCCAGTGCTCCCTAATGAGGTCTGGCGGGCCTCGCACCCTTCGCCCATATAGTAGCTCAAAAGGAGAGAACCCCGTAGATTCCTGCGGCACCTCCCTGTATGCGAACAGGAGGTGAGGCAGGAAACGTTCCCAGTCACGGTATTCGCCTGTGAACGTTTTCAACATTTGCTTGAGCGTACCGTTGAAACGCTCACAGAGTCCGTTGGTCTGTGGGTGGTATGGGGAGCTAAGTAGAGACTTGATTTGGCAGACTTTCCACAATTGATGAGTCAGTTCAGCGGTGAACTGGCTCCCTTGGTCAGATAGGATTTCCTTCAGGAAGCCCACCCTAGCGAATATCCCAACCAGGGCATTGGCCACAGTGTCCACCTGAATATTGGACAGGGCAACCGCTTCGGGATAGCGGGTGGCATAGTCCACCACAGTAAGGATAAATCTCTTACCGGAGGGACTAGGCCGTTTAAGGGGCCCTATCAGGTCAACTGCTATCTGGCTGAAGGGCTCTGCTATTATGGGCATGGATATCAGCTTTGCCTTAGGGTGATCCCCCATTTTACTCACCCTGGCACACATTGCAGGTCCGGCAATAATGTCGCACATCTGTGGAGACCCCCGGCCAAAAGAAGTGCTGGGTTACTCTGTGAGATGTGCAAGTTATCCCCAAATGTCCGGCTAAGGGGATGTCGTGCCCTATTCGGAGAAGTTCCCGTCGGTACTTCCTGGGAACTACCAACTGGTACCTCTGCAAAGGGGCGGCCCCAGGGTGACGTTTTTCCGATACCCGGTAAAGCTTGTCCTTCTCCCATACATATTTTTCCCCCTCTGAACCTGGCTGACCTGTCTCTGCCTTAAGGCGAAACTTTCGGAGGGAGGGGTCAGCCCTAGTCTCCCTACCAAACTCTTCTGGGGTATCCCAGGCTAGGGTCGTTATAGCTAGTGTCTTAGTCAAGGGGTCAGTATGTCTTACCTGGGTCTCTACGCCTGGTGGGTTGTTCTCTGCGTTGCGGGCTTGGGCACAGGTGGTGACTGGATGAGCGGCTGCGGTAGGCACATAGGCTGAGGTGAGAGGCCCAAGGTCGTTGCCCAGCAGGACTTCGGCTGGGAGGTTGTCCATTATTCCCACTTGTACAGTACCGGCTCCAGCTCCCCAGTTGAGATGGACCCGGGCAGTGGGGAGACGGTGAACAGCTCCTCTGGAGACTCAGACAGCAACAGTCTTTCCGGTGCGGTCATTGTTGCGAACCAATTGTTTTTGTATAAGAGTTATTGTGGCCCCAGAGTCTCGGAGACCCTGAGCGGGTTGTCCATTGACCAGCACCTCTTGGCGGTGCTGTTGCCTGTTATCCTGAGTGGCGGGTTGAATGGGTTTGGCCTCGTATAGGACCCCTAGGTACTCCTCTTTCTCGGCTGCAGTTTCCAAACAGTGAGCAGCTGGTGTAGGCTGGGGTCGGTTGGAAGGTCGTCCCCAGGTGGTCCTGGGGGTTTCCATAGGACAGTTGCTCCTGATGTGCCCCAGACGGTGGCATCCATGGCACCGTACTTGGGACTGGTTCGACTGGAACCTGGGGGGCCCAGAGTAGCAGGCTGGGCCTGGAGGGACCGGAGCATGGAACTCCGTTCTAGGGGGTGGTTTTGTCATGGTCGGCTCAGGATGTGGACGTACAATGGTAGGTTCTTACTGTCGGGTATCAGTATACTCATCTGCTAGATGAGCTGCATCCTGTAGGGTGAGTGGCTGCTGATCCTGGACCCATTCCTTCAGGCCCGATTGAAATGTTCCTATAAAATGTTCGAGTAGGAACAGTTGCAAAACTTCTTCTCCAGTGGTGGCTTGGCAACCCTGTACCCAATGAGATGCGGTCCTGTGTAACGTACAGGCCCACTCTGAGTAGGAATCTCCTCCTTTCCGTTTAGATTCCCTAAACCGTCGCTGGTATGCTTCGGGGGTTACAGCATACTGGAACAGTAGCGCTTCTTTTACTATAGCATAGTTTTTAACATCCTCGGTTGGAATGGCACGAAAAGCTTTGTTGGCTTTTCCCGACAGTTTGCCCGACAAAATTGTAGCCCATTCCTCGGGCGGCACCTGGTGTAGCGCACATTGCCTTTCGAAATCGGCCAAATATCCATCTATCCCTCCATCAGTCTCTTGGTATGCTTTAAATGCAGCAAATGGTACCTTTTTATGCTCACTGAGGGTTCCCATCAGTACTGTTGGGCTCTCTGGTCTCAGTGCAGTCAGTACCTGTAGATGGTAGGCTCTTATTTCCCTTGCCTCCCACAGATTCCCTCCCTTCTGCTTGGAAGATAATTGAGTTTCTTACTATATCTACTCAATTATCTCCAAGCTAAAACCTATACTTTTTTATGCATTTTTATAACTTTATGATTTTTTTATTACACAGGAATAAAACGTATATTTTTATGAACCACACAACTTGGGGACAAACATATTAAAAATTCGTACAAATCGGTTCAGTGGTTCCAGAGATATTGAAAAAGTCTCTTTGGACCGACCGCACGCCTGTTTGCATGCCCAAAACAGTCCCAGAGATTCAGGCTGTGTGGTCGGTCTATTTCTGCCTTGAAAATTGACAAAGTCCCACCCGAAGGCGGCGTTCGAATAGTCGAACGCACTTCGACTTCTGTCGAAGTGTCGAAGTAAAACGAGGTTAAACTTCCGCGGTGGTCGTTAGTCGAGTGGCAGTCTATTTCACATGAAAAAGATGACAAAGTCCCATAAGTCTCCAGCCGCGGTGTCGAAGGGTAGGGGAAGGTACATGTCTGACCAAGTTGACAGCATTAAAATGGCTGCCGCCACGTGTTCAATTGTCTAATGGCTTTAGGTGCAAGGCAAGGTGGATGATGGCAATAAAACAAAAGGTAGAGGTTCCCAAGCAACATGGTAGGTGGCTAATACAACATAGATTGCAGATCCAATTAAAACAGGGGGATCTGTTACATGCAGCCGTGGAAATGGAGTGCCTGGCTTTGGTGTGGGCATTAAAGAAACTGACTCCCTACCTCTATGGACAAGAATTCACTCTGATCACTGATCACAATCCATTGGTGTGGCTGAACCGGGTCGCAGGAGCTATTACGTTGGAGCCTGTCATTACAACCATTTACCATCCAATATCGACCTGCGGTTAACCGCAGCTTAATTAACGAACAGCTGGGTGGTCGTCGTCAGTATGAAGGAACATGTGGCAGCGGCCATCTTTAACTGCCGAACGCCCAGCAAGGTTTGTCATTGACTGCATGGTACTGTTTTCGGCCACTATTTTACACAAAACCCTGCTGGGACCTCCAGACTTTCATCCGTTCGTTTCTAAAACATATGAACGCAGCGCCGTTCGGCACTTTCATACTTTCTATGGAACTGTTTTGGGCTATGGGACCATGCCTGCGGTCGGTAAAAACTATGACTTCCATAGAATTTCTTAACCCCTGAACTGATCTGGGTGATTTTTGGATATGTTGATCACCCAGATCAGGGCTATCAGGGGCTTTGTGTGTTTTAAAGGTACTTTTGGGGTTTTATAAAAATGTGTGTTTTTCTGCCTGGAGATAATTGAGTTAGTACAGTACTTGACTCAATTATCTCCCAGGTACAGAGGAGGGATTGACCTAGTTTGTATGGGAGTGTCCTGGATCTGAGATCCAATGTGATTGTGTATTTGTTTCTACTGTGGTTTACTCTCAGGTCCAGAGGGGAGTGCCCCTTGCATGGGGACGGTCATTTTTTCCAATCTATAATTTTTATTGGTTTACTAAATAAATAAGGTAACAAGCATTGATGGAACATCTTCAGAGGTGAAGAACAAATCAGTACATAATACAGATACTCAACATATTATAACATAAGCCATCGTACATTAGGGTTAATAGAAAAATCCGACAGAATATGGGGCATCTAGTGGTACAAGTTACGTGGGTGTTTGTTGCTAATTGTGCCATAAGCAAGGTTATTGTGGACAGAACAGGTAATAAGTGCTGCGCGAAATTGGTATAAGTTATAGCAAAGTAATCGGTTAGACTGCAATATACATTTAGTTCCCTTCTATGGGTGGTACCTGTACTGATACTGTGTGCATTTGCTGTCTGTGATATACCTTGTCAGGTCCTACCGTCATGCTGAGATCTGTCAATTCCATATAGTGACTATCTTCAGGCACCGCTGCTCTATCACCTAGATGGTATGGTACTCCCATCAACATGGGATGTTACCCTAGGGATGGGGGGAGTGAGTGGTAGGGGTAGTAGAGATGCAAAGAAGGTTACTGTGTAGGAGTAAGAAAGCTGTAGGAGGAGGGGGGAGAAAGAGGATAAAGTAAATAAGGTTTACTGAAGGTAGTGTGATGGAGTCACAAGTTGTTAACTGTAACGGAGCTCCCTATACCCCTGGCTGGGTACCTCCGCCAAGGACCACTTCCTAGCTGGAACAGGGGACAAACCGCAGTCACCGTGGCTTGACTGGGGCCCTGGAACCACTCCTTCCTGGAGCTGAATGGGGAATTAGCTCTAGTCCTTACAAGGACTTTCCCCGTTGAATCTCCTGCAAGCTGGAACAGCAGACACAGGAGTAAATCTTCTCTCCCTCCAATAACAGGACGACACACAGTGTTGGAGTGTAAGCTGGAATAGAATTTTAATGGAGGCACACTGGCCTTTAATGCAAGTTTGCCAACAAGGGTGACACCCAGGTGGAACTTGTTGGGCACAGGGACACAAAGTGAATAAACCAATAAAAACAGAGTCACACAGTGAGACACTGCCATACACAAACAATAGAATCCCTCCTCTGTGCTTGGGAGATAATGGAATCAGGAACTGTACTAATCTACCCCAATTATCTCCAAGCACAGAAAAACATACAATTTTATGAAACCCCAAAAAGTACCTTAAAAACACATAAACCCCATAAAAGTCACATACCCTGATAGCCCCGATCTAGGTGAACAACATATCCAAAAATCACCCAGATCGGTTCAGGGGTTCAGGAATTTCCTGGAAGTCATAGTTTTGGCCGACCGCAAGCATGGTCCTATGCCCAAAACAGTTCCAGGGAAACCAGTGCTAACAGTTTGTCGAGTTCGGTAGTCTTTTACAGGTTTCCCTGCAGGGCCCATAGTCGGTGGGCGGGAGGCTGGCAAGCAGGCTTCTCCAGGAGCTTGTGGCAAACTCGGGTGAAAAGGGGAATTTGCCACACTAACCAGTTCACAAGTTGTCATATATACTGTCATGTTCATGTTCCTTTGATATATTGTAAATAAAAAGGTTCCTAACCATTCCAATATTCCCGGAACTTCACCATGTTACCCCTTTTGGCCCATTCTTTTTCATGGTGAAATGTAAGGTCAACCCTTCTGAGTATTTCTGGTGTTGTAGGGCACACTGTGCTTTTCCAAGCGAATGCGATTCATGTCTTAAGGACGGCAGCTTTAGATGGCATCGCTCCCAACCCAGATATTAATATTTATATGCAATAAATAGCCTTCTGGCGTAAGTGGGAGCTCCGTACTAAATACGTATTACCAGGGCCGGCCTTAGGTATTTGGGCGCCCTGTGCAAAAAATCTTCACAGCGCCCCCCCCTCCGCCCTCCCCCACTCCTTACCCCTTCCCACACACCCTGTCACACACACACACACAGGCAGACAGCCACACACACAGCCACACACAAACACACAGGCAGACAGCCAAACACACAGAGGCAAACAGCCACACACACACACACACAGACAAACAGTCAAACACACACAGACAAACACACACTGTCAGACAGCCACACACACACAGTCACACACAGACAGACACACACACACACACACACACTGGCAGACAGTCACACACACACACACACGCGTAGACAGTCACACACACACACACACACGCAGACAGTCACACACACACACATACGCGCAGACAGTCTCACACACACACACACACACACAAACATAGGCAAACAGTCACACACACACAGGCAGACAGCCACACACACACAGTCAGACACACACACTCACTAACAGACAAACACACTCACAGACACACACTAACAGACACACACACACTAACAGACACAGACACACACTAACAGACACAGACACACACTAACATACACAGACACACACTAACATACACACACACACTAACATACACACACACACACACACACACACACTAACAGACACACACACACACACACACACACACACTAACATACACACACACACACTAACAGACACACACACTCAGTGGCTGCTGGGCTGGGCGGGCGGGCGGGCGGCGCTGGCGGGCGGCTGGCGAGGGAGCACTTCCTCTGAGCTGTTTGCTCAGCTCCCTCGCGCGCCGCAGAGTGAGGCTGGAAGCCGGAATATGACGTCATATTCCGGCTCCCAGCCTCACTCTGCGGCGCGCGAGGGAGCTGAGCATACAGCTCAGAGGAAGTGCTCCCTCGCCAGCCGCCCGCCAGCGCCGCCCAGCAGCCCGGTATGTCTGTTAGCCGCAAGGCTAACAAGACATTTGCCTTGGGCATTTGGGGGCGGCTTTTTTTGCCGCCCCCTGGAAAATGCCGCCCAAGGCAAATGCCTTGTTAGCTTTGCGGCTAACAGACATGCCGTGTGAGCTATGCGGCCGCAGGGCGCCCCCTGCACCATGGCGCCCTGTGCGGCCGCACAGCTCGCACACCCCTAAGGCCGGCCCTGCTTATTACTGTTTGTATGCGAAGCCAAAATTCTCTCAAACATTTACATTCCCAGAATATGTGCTTTATGTCACCCTTTGTCTCATTACATCTCCAGCACGTAGGGTCTTCTGTGGGGTAAATCAAGCATAGCCTGCTGGGTACCAGGTACCATCTCATAAATATTTTGTAATATGCTTCCCAGTGGGTAACACATTTTGAGGATAGCTTAGTACGAGCAATAGTCGCCTCCCAGTCAATTAATGGGAACACCTTATCCAAGTCTTCTTCCCATTTGAGCATATGGGCAATTTACTGTCTTTCCTTTTGTGCTGGGTAGAAAATTGATAAGAATGTAGGTGTGTAGGTTTTGGGTAGTTTGATAACATTTGTGGCCCACCTTGCTTAGTGACGGTGGATCCATATGCTGTACTCACCTAGAATGTAGTATGTGTTTAACCCTTAGGTATATGAAGATATCTCTTGACGGTACGGAATGGGATAGTTGTAGTTCCGGGAAGGGAAGCACACCATTCCTATCTTTTAGCCCATGGAAGCAAGGGAAGATCTGATGATATTATTGAGAGAGCAGGTAGTGGAGCGAGGAACCGCAGCTCCTTGGGGGACAGAGGTAGGAAGCTCCAGTTTTTCCAGGATTGTATTAAAAATGTTGTGCATTGGATGTTGTCCACAGGAAATTGGGGACCTGGGTTAAGCGGGTGCAAGTGGTTTCAAATTGGAGCCAGATCGGTCTAGTTCTGTTTGTCATTATGTCTAGACTCTGCGCCATGATCACTGCTTTGTAGTAATTTTTTATGTTTGGGGCATTAAGACCCCCTCTATGGAAAGGTAGCCAGAGCGAGTGAAAGGAAACTCGAAGGGGCTTTTCTTCCAGATGTGGGAATTAATAGTAGACTAGAATTTTTTGATGAGTGAATTGGGCAGAGCAATGGGCAGTGTTCTAAATAAGTGTAAAGTGGAGGAAGGTCATAATTTTAAGCGAGTTGATTCTGCCTATCCAAGACGTGTCTAGTTTCGCCCAAGTGTCTAGTTGTTTGGATATGTTGGTGTGCACCACTTTGTGGTTTTCTTTTATTATATGCTGTCTGGATTTCATTAGTTTGATGCCTACGTATGAAATTGAGAGCCTGCATCACTCAAATAAGTATAGTCTGTGTAGAGCGTCTCTTAGGGATGTCTGGACTTTGATTGGTAGGATTTGGGTTTTGGTGATATTAATATGATATACGTCCGTATGTTGTTAATGTGTCACAAATTAAGTATGTGACTACTGTAAATGGACAAGACTATATTATTAGAAATAACAATTGTAAAATGTCAGCTTAAAAGTAAAACCTGTCGCAGACCATCAAATAAATACCCGTTTAACCTCTGGTTACAGAAATACAGGCTGTTGGTTGCTGAATAAGCAATTTCTTGTTTAGCTGATGTGATCTTGTCATGTTACTTTTGCTGTAACTCCGGTCTATAAATATGTTTGCCTGACTCTTAATACACTGGTTGTAGCCCACATTGAAACACGTTGTCCATGTATCGCTGAAAGGCTCTCCCCGGAAGTTTGGTCCAAAAGTGAGATACATGGAACGCTTGGCTCAGCAGTTTATTATGAACCCAACACGGTCGTGAGAGAAAGAGCAGTATATCGTCTGCAAAGAGGGCTATTTTCTTTCCCCCTGTTGGGGACTTCAGTCCTGGAAGCATGGGGACTGTCATAAAAGGCCAAGTGTGGTCCCATTAAAGTTGAGTTCACTTCACCCTCAACACTCGTCTCGTGATTGTAGGGAACAGCTAGACCTGCTTCGGATTGCTATACTGACTATAATCACTAACTCTTGTAAGAACTACACAGCTATACCTGCTATACTCTCTGGAGTAGGAGAGGTCCACCCACCGGAAGCTGGATCCTGGACTGGGTGGGTGAAAGACAGCGAGACCCCAGCCAAGCTACGGCGGCTAAGGAGCTATGGTGCAGCGATTGGCGGAGGCACCGAGTCGGGGTGCCATGAGGTCCGTCACAAGTCAATAATATTGCATTTGTTTATTTCCTTATCCTTCTCCTTAAAAAAAAATGGCATCCTGCGTTTCTGATCCTTTGAACTAAACAGCAATATAGTCCAAGCAAGTAACACCCAGCACTTTAAGGTAAACCAAACATTTATTACGAGATTCATAGCTCAGAGTTGGAGCCGGCTCGGTAATTAGTGTAAATTGAAAAATATTTACAAAGTGTAATTAGTAATTTACAGGAACTTAAATCAAATGTATTTGTGATAATTGGTAACATAATTAGTGACTGACCAGTAACAATATCAGATATATGTGTAATAATTAGTGATCTATTTGTAATAACAGATTTATGTAATGAATAGGATTTGTTTTTACAGGAATAGCAGAGAGAGCTGCAGGTCAGGATGGAGGTGCAGTGACAGAGCTGTGTGTGGGGTCAGTACAGGAATAGCAGAGAGAGCTGCAGGGCAGGATGGAGGTGCAGTGACAGAGCTGTGTGGGGGGTCAGTACAGGAATAGCAGAGAGAGCTGCAGGGTAGGATGGAGGTGCAGTGACAGAGCTGTGTGTGGGGTCAGTACAGGAATAGGAGAGAGGGCTGCAGGGCAGGATGGAGGTGCAGTGACAGAGCTGTGTGTGGGGTCAGTACAGGAATAGCAGAGAGAGCTGCAGGGCAGGATGGAGGTGCAGTGACGGAGCTGTGTGTGGGGTCAGTACAGGAATAGGAGAGAGAGCTGCAGGGCAGGATGGAGGTGCAGTGACAGAGCTGCGTGTAGGGTCAGTACAGGAATAGCAGAGAGAGCTGCAGGGCAGGATGGAGGTGTAGTGACAGAGCTGTGTGTGGGGTCAGTACAGGAATAGCAGAGAGAGCTGCAGGGCAGGATGGAGGTGCAGTGACAGAGCTGTGTGTGGGGTCAGTACAGAAATAGCAGAGAGAGCTGCAGGGCAGGATGGAGGTGCAGTGACAGAGCTGTGTGTGGGGTCAGTACAGGAATAGCAGAGAGAGCTGCAGGGCAGGATGGAGGTGCAGTGACAGAGCTGTGTGTGGGGTCAGTACAGGAATAGCAGAGAGAGCTGCAGGGCAGGATGGAGGTGCAGTAACAGAGCTGTGTGTGGGGTCAGTACAGGAATAGCAGAGAGAGCTGCAGGGCAGGATGGAGGTGCAGTGACAGAGCTGTGTGTGGGGTCAGTACAGGAATAGCAGAGAGAGCTGCAGGGCAGGATGGAGGTGCAGTGACAGAGCTGTGTGTGGGGTCAGTACAGGAATAGCAGAGAGAGATGCAGGGCAGGATGGAGGTGCAGTAACAGAGCTGTGTGTGGGGTCAGTACAGGAATAGCAGAGAGAGCTGCAGGGCAGGATGGAGGTGCAGTGACAGAGCTGTGTGTGGGGTCAGTACAGGAATAGCAGAGAGAGCTGCAGGGCAGGATGGAGGTGCAGTGACAGAGCTGTGTGTGGGGTCAGTACAGGAATAGCAGAGAGAGCTGCAGGGCAGGATGGAGGTGTAGTCACAGAGCTGTGTGTGGGGTCAGTACGGGAATAGCAGAGAGAGCTGCAGGGCAGGATGGAGGTGCAGTAACAGAGCTGTGTGTGGGGTCAGTACAGGAATAGCAGAGAGAGCTGCAGGGCAGGATGGAGGTGCAGTGACAGAGCTGTGTGTGGGGTCAGTACAGGAATAGCAGAGAGAGCTGCAGGGCAGGATGGAGGTGCAGTGACAGAGCTGTGTGTGGGGTCAGTACAGGAATAGCAGAGAGAGATGCAGGGCAGGATGGAGGTGCAGTAACAGAGCTGTGTGTGGGGTCAGTACAGGAATAGCAGAGAGAGCTGCAGGGCAGGATGGAGGTGCAGTGACAGAGCTGTGTGTGGGGTCAGTACAGGAATAGCAGAGAGAGCTGCAGGGCAGGATGGAGGTGCAGTGACAGAGCTGTGTGTGGGGTCAGTACAGGAATAGCAGAGAGAGCTGCAGGGCAGGATGGAGGTGCAGTGACAGAGCTGTGTGTGGGGTCAGTACAGGAATAGCAGAGAGAGCTGCAGGGCAGGATGGAGGTGCAGTAACAGAGCTGTGTGTGGGGTCAGTACAGGAATAGCAGAGAGAGCTGCAGGGCAGGATGGAGGTGCAGTGACAGAGCTGTGTGTGGGGTCAGTACAGGAATAGCAGAGAGCTGCAGGGCAGGATGGAGGTGCAGTGACAGAGCTGTGTGTGGGGTCAGTACAGGAATAGCAGAGAGAGCTGCAGGGTAGGATGGAGGTGCAGTGACAGAGCTGTGTGTGGGGTCAGTACAGGAATAGCAGAGAGAGCTGCAGGGCAGGATGGAGGTGCAGTGACAGAGCTGTGTGTGGGGTCAGTACAGGAATAGCAGAGAGAGCTGCAGGGCAGGATGGAGGTGCAGTGACAGAGCTGTGTGTGGGGTCAGTACAGGAATAGCAGAGAGAGCTGCAGGGCAGGATGGAGGTGTAGTGACAGAGCTGTGTGTGGGGTCAGTACAGGAATAGCAGAGAGAGCTGCAGGGCTGGATGGAGGTGCAGTGACTGAGCTGTGTGTGGGGTCAGTACAGGAATAGCAGAGAGAGCTGCAGGGCAGGATGGAGGTGTAGTGACAGAGCTGTGTGTGGGGTCAGTACAGGAATAGCAGAGAGAGCTGCAGGGCAGGATGGAGGTTCAGTGACAGAGCTGTGTGTGGGGTCAGTACAGGAATAGCAGAGAGAGCTGCAGGGCAGGATGGAGGTGCAGTGACAGAGCTGTGTGTGGGGTCAGTACAGGAATAGCAGAGAGAGATGCAGGGCAGGATGGAGGTGCAGTGACAGAGCTGTGTGTGGGGTCAGTACAGGAATAGCAGAGAGAGCTGCAGGGCAGGATGGAGGTGCAGTGACAGAGCTGTGTGTGGGGTCAGTACAGGAATAGCAGAGAGAGCTGCGGGGCAGGATGGAGGTGCAGTGACAGAGCTGTGTGTGGGGTCAGTACAGGAATAGCAGAGAGAGCTGCAGGGCAGGATGGAGGTGCAGTGACAGAGCTGTGTGTGGGGTCAGTACAGGAATAGCAGAGAGAGCTGCGGGGCAGGATGGAGGTGCAGTGACAGAGCTGTGTGTGGGGTCAGTACGGGAATAGCAGAGAGAGCTGCAGGGCAGGATGGAGGTGTAGTGACAGAGCTGTGTGTGGGGTCAGTACAGGAATAGCAGAGAGCTGCAGGGCAGGATGGAGGTGCAGTGACAGAGCTGTGTGTGGGGTCAGTACAGGAATAGCAGAGAGAGAGCTGCAGGGCAGGATGGAGGTGCAGTGACAGAGCTGTGTGTGGGGGGTCAGTACAGGAATAGCAGAGAGAGCTGCAGGGCAGGATGGAGGTGCATTGACAGTATCCTCGGTGGATGGAGTTGATGATCGTTTTCTATGCCCAGGTTACAGTGGGGAGAACAGAACTCTGAAAATCTCAGGATTTCTGCCTTGTTCTCCCCTCGTTGCCCCTTCGAGGGTCTAGTCCACGTGCAGTCTAGATTTCCTTCTCACAAATGTACCGTAGGCTACGAGAGCAATGGTTATCATTCCAGTCTCCACGGAGGTAAATATGGGCGCAGTCCTCTCCTCCTCCAAGACCGTGCCCGTAATACTCATCCGGCTGGCCAAGAGACCAGAATCTAGAAAAGAAAGAGGGTCATAGAGTGAAGCAATGGTGATCTTCACATTATATGGTGAGAGAGAAAGAGAGAGAGAGAGAAGATAAATAGAACATTTCCAGGAATTCAAAGTACATTTTAAGTTAAGATCAAAAAAGTCAAATTAGAAAATATCTAGAAAAAGTTGGTTCTGTTTGCAGTTGGTTAGAATCATTTCTTTGTAGACTTTGATTTCAGAGCACTCTGATTGGATTGCTTACTGATATTGTATGGAAATCGGTGACACTGCGTAAGGACTTGCCTCACGATCCGAGCTCAGTCTGGTGGAGCCCTACATGGATGAAGTTGGATTACTTTAATCGCATTTTTGATCTTTTGATTTTGTATTATTATTATTTTTATTAGTAATGTGGGGGATTTATGGACTTTTATTTGGCCAATAGTTTTTGAGGTGGACAATAACACCCCCTTGTTTAAAGAATGAGAGAGCCCCAATCACCACCCATTTGTGGGAGCTAGGGGTGGAACTAGGTCCTTCACCCTGAATATTAGTATTAGGACCCCACTCAGTGCCAATGGGTGGCACTAGTTCCTCCCCCGGAATATTATAATAGCCCACACCCAAAGACCCGTTTATTTTGTTTACATATCCCCAGCTGCCGGCCACAGTGTGGGAAGAAGAGGGTGCACAGAGGTCTGTTTAATGTCCCCCAACCCATGCCCATTGGATCGGGGGCCTTTCTAGCGACTGCACAGCAATGGTTTGGTCTAGAAATGTAGGACCTATGCCCTCACTGGTGTAGTAATATAGGGGTCAAACCCTCATGGGATTTTATTTTTTAATGTTAATGCTGGCAAGGTGCCAGCTCTGTGGAGGTTATTTAACTATCTGCTTGCTGGTAGAGTACTTATTTTATTAAAACCGGTGCTTTGTGAATCTTCCAAACTATACTTTGTTCTACTGATTTTAATCTGGACACGCAGTTACTAAACTTGATTCCGAGTTATGGTATCTTGCAGCTTCTGGTGGGTTTGCCTAGAACCTAATTACTATGTTGTGGGTTTATTTGTTGGGGGGGGGGGGGGGGGGGAGTTCCACTTTGTGTCAGGGTTTCTTTGCTGTTTTAAACAGCAACCCTTCCTTTTTCAGTGTCTGAGTTTTCAGCTGAAATTAACGATCAGCTCCTTCACTACCGCAGCTTGAGACTGTGCTCCAAGACCAGTTTACAGAGGTAGAAAAGTGGATCGCAAAAAACAAACTCTTCCCAAACACTGACAAAACTGTCACAATGCTCTTTGGAACAGCACCTAAATTACACAAATTACACAATTCCCCCCTATCCATCAAAACAATTTCAAATGGCACACTGACCGCAGTCCACTCTTTCAAATACTTGGGTATGGTGTTAGACCCCAATCTATATTTTGGCCTCCACATAGAAAAACTTGCATCTAAACTTTATCCAAAACTAGGTGCCCTGTACAGAAACAAATCCTGCCTAAGCCCTACAGTAAAGGAGAAGATTGTACAGCAAATGCTGATGCCAATCATTGATTATGGGGATGTAGTTAAAGGACCACTCTAGGCACCCAGACCACTTCAGCTTAATGAAGTGGTCTGGGTGCCAGGTCCAGCTAGGGTTAACCCATTTTTTTTATAAACATAGCAGGTTCAGAGAAACTGCTATGTTTGTGAATGGGTTAAGCCTTCCCCAAAGCCTCTAGCGGCTGTCTCATTGACAGCCGCTAGAGGCGCTTGCGTGATTCTCACTGTGAAAATCACAGTGGGAGCACGCAAGCGTCCATAGGAAAGCATTGTAAATGCTTTCCTATGCGACCGGCTGAATGCGCGCGCAGCTCTTGCCGCGCGTGCGCATTCAGCCGACGGGGCGGAACAGAGGCGGAGAGGAGGAGGAGAGCTCCCCGCCCAGCGCTGGAAAAAGGTACGTTTTAACCCTTTTCCCCTTTCCAGAGCCGGGCGGGAGGGGGTCCCTGAGGGTGGGGGCACCCTCAGGGCACTCTAGTGCCAGGAAAACGAGTATGTTTTCCTGGCACTAGAGTGGTCCTTTAATGCACCCTTCATCTTTCCAGCCTTGTGTTTAAGAGCTTTTCTGGGAAACTCCCACCCTACCTGAGAAAAATGCTCTCCTCGGCTGTTCCCACCTCCTATAACCTCCGATCCAGTACCAACACTTTATTTAGTCTACCTCAATACAAAAAGAAAGCAGCCCGATCCTCCTCCTCCTACAGAGCGCCGCAATTGTGGAACGACCTCCCGCACAATTTAAAATCTTCCCTAAGCCTAAAGTCCTTTAAGAGATCCCTCTCTACATACCTCAAAATAGAATGCACCTGTCATGGTTGACTATATATTTCCTACCTGTTCTATGTTACATTTTGTATATATTGTGTATTAATATTGTTTTTGTATTTTATTGTACGCTAATTGTAACAATGCAATGATTTGTGGACCCAGGACATACTTGAAAACGAGAGAAATCTCAATGTATCTTTCCTGGTAAAATATTTTATAAATAAATGTTGCCACGGTTACTCACCTGAGAATAGTAATCAACCCTGCTGCTAATCAGTTCTGCCTATTTAAGCAGCAAATCCCAGAACCTCCTTGCCCTTGTGTGGTTTCCTGTTCCCCAGAAGTCTCCTTGTTCCTGTGTTTCCTGTTTGCTCCTGGTTCCTGACTCCGGCCTTGTTCCTGTGTTTCCTGTTTGCTCCTGGTTCCTGACTCCGGCCTTGTTCCTGACTCCGCTGCTCTCCGTTCTCCTGATCCTGGCTCGTCTGACTACCCGCTCTGGTGACTGACCCCTGCTTGCCTCCTGGACGTTGCTTTTGGTTATTTATTTGTTATTTATTAATAAAGGTGTTTTAGCATCTAGTTCTGTCTCTGTCTGGTTCCTGGTCCCTGACATTACGCAAGGGCCATGAATACAGATGGTACAGGCAATACACCTATACCTAACTTACTTACCCAGTGGAACCAGCAGAACCACCATTTGGACCAGTATGCCCATCTGGATCCAGTACCCGGCCAGCCTGCGATTGCGGCCGCCTCTGCCTCACTTCCTGTTCTAGCACCGGTTGTAGCCTCCAAACCTGTAGCGGCTAGAGAAATTACTGGGTCTGTCCCGCTCCCTCAGTATTTTGGGGGCAACCCAGCTCAGTGCAGAGAATTTATAAATCAGGTTAAAGGATACTTCGAAATGCTTCCCCAGGCATTTCCTACAGACAGCGACAAAGTCCACGTCATGATTTCTTTACTGTATGAAAAAGTTCTAGCTTGAGCAAAACCTCTCTGGGAGGCAGAGAGGCCTATAATTTACAATTACCCTGAATGTGTTGCATCCTTTAAAAGGGTTTTTGATATTCCAGCTCGCTCCACCCCTACTGCCAAACAACTAATTGTAACGGACCATTTCAGCAGACAAGGGGTTAAAATCCGTTTAGGCGATATGCCCCTTTCTGAGAGACAGGCACAGCTACTGCAGAACACCAAACTCCCGAACTGGATACAAAATAGCACTCCAAACTGGAACCTCACGAATAGCTGCTAGCAGACGAACAGGAAAAGCAGACATCAGCTTACACTCCTAGCAATCAATCTCCAACAGCATACAGTGAATCCCCCCAAGAACGAGACAAGGCTCCGTGTTGAGGGTCAAGCAGTGGTCTGAGGTGCTGGCACACCCAGTCTGGTTTTTATTACGGTTGTGCACATACAGGACACACCCAGGGGGAGGCATAAAATAACCAATCAAGTAACAGTACAACCCACACATCCCCTCCCCTCAGATAAGCAATTAACATAATTATTACATACAGTAAAAATACAGTTTCCACACATACTCTGTTACGTTAAAACCATACATCACATTCACATAAAAATACATATCCACAATCAATCCATTCAGGGGAACAACATATTATGGCATGGAATGAATCAGACCAGGGGTTCAAAAGTTAGTAAAAGTATCTTTTGTTCCCCCTGGCTGGCAGTATTTTAATCTGGCTCAAACAGTAAAAGTAAAACATCCCCACAATGCATCCTGGCTTCCTCCCTTCTGCCCTGGAGATAATTGGAGAAGTAATCCAATTGTCTCCCAGGTCAAAGACAAAACTCCATTACACATGTGGGGACCTGAATACAGGATTATGTTTTAAAATATATAAAGTCACTTTTATTACACCAAACACAGACATGTTACATATCCCCAGATAGCTCAGGTCTGGGTGCACATTATTAGGTGAATGGCACCCAGACCACACGAATACAGTTTAATCGCCATGGAGCTAAAGTCTTTCCCATAGTCTTTCATTATATGAATAGGCTCCATGGCATAGCTATCTGGGGTATCACCGCTCACACAGGGCAAGTATCGAATGGCCCCACTGTATTTAAAGGGCCAGAATGAGTGACATGCACTCTGTTAGGGCCGAATACTGTTTTTAAAGGGCCCAATCTCCCAGGGACCATAATCACATGGCAAGAGGCTGGCAAGCAGTCCTCTCCAGGCCCAAGTGGTGAAGGGCACTTCATCACACTCATGTCTAATGCTCAGGGCACGAGAACTATTGTCGAGTATGCCAGTGAATTCTGTACCATGGCAGCAGAGGGTGGCTGGAACAACGAGACTCTCGTGGCTGCCTTTGCACAGGGGACCTCCGATGTTATTAAAAATGAGATTGCAGCCAGAGAATTACCTAAAGATCTCGAGGAACTGATATCCTTTGTCACCCTCATTGATATCAGACTCCGAGAGAGATCCAGGGAGTGCCTACGGAGGCCTCCTGTATATTTGGCACAGAGCTTTTCTTGCCCAGCCAAACCTCCCTCACCTCCCATTCCTACTGGTCCTGAGCCCTCTGTCGGTGTGGAGCCGAGGCGGTTAGGCTTCTCACGCCTCTCTGTTGAAGAGAGAGCCTTTAGGAGGAGGGAGGGCCTGTGCCTATACTGCGGACACCAGTGTCACATGTTAAAGTTTTGCCCGATTCGTCCGGTAAAGGGCCCGCACCCAAGATACTGTCAGGGGCAGATCTTGGGTAGTCTTTCTGCAGACCCAGAGATTTATGAGGACAAACCCTTGGTGCCTATTATCCTCTCCTGGCTTGATTCATCCATTAAAACCAGGGCATTGCTTGATTCTGGGGCCTTAGGCTTGTTTATAGACTGTGCATTTGCATCGGAGCACTCTATACCCTCGCAACTCTCCACTAGCTTTCAAAGCCATCGATGGCAGACCAATACAGCCAACCCATGTGACCCAGGAGACTGTGCCCATATCTCTGGCTGTAGGGGCTCTACATCATGAAACGATCCAATTCCAGGTCATTTCCTCTACATATTACCAGGTTGTTTTGGGATACCTTTGGCTACAGAAGCATAACCCCACAATTGATTGGCGCAAATCTGAGATATTATCTTGGTCCCAGCAATGCACATTTTCTTGTCTCCGGAAACCGGTCAAAGTTTTGGGCACATTTTCTGCCTCTTCCTTACCCACTGAGTACCAAGAATTCCAAGATGTATTTGACAAAGGTCAAGCCAGCGTTCTGCCACCACACCGTCTGTATGACTGTGGTATCGAACTCCAACCTGGTGCCATTCCTCCCCGTGGCCGGATTTACCCGCTGTCTATAGCAGAGAATAGAGCCATGGAGGAGTATGTTACCGATGCGTTGTCAAGGGGATTCATTCAGAAGTCATCTTCTCCTGCCGGGGCCGGCTTTTTCTTTGTGAAAAAGAAGAGTGGTGAGTTGAGACCCTGCATCAACTATAGGGGTCTCAATCGCATTACTATTAAGAATGCCTACCCCATTCCGTTGATCACAGAGTTATTCGACCGCCTCAAGGGAGGAACGATCTTCACTAAACTTGATCTGAGAGGGGCATATAATCTTGTGCGGATAAAAGAGGGTCACTAATGGAGAACCGCATTTAACACCAGGAGCAGGCATTACGAATACCTAGTAATGCCCTTTGGTCTTTGCAATGCTCCGGCGGTTTTCCGGGAATTTATAAATGATGTCCTGCGAGATATGCTGCAGCAATGTATGGTGGTTTATCTTGACAATATTCTTATCCATTCCACATCTCTCGAGAACCATCACACAGACGTTTCTTGTGTTCTACAGAGAAAATAATCTGTTTTGTAAATTGGAGAAATGTGAGTTCAACTGCAAACAGGTCACATTCTTGGGCTATGTTATCTTAGATGCTTGTATGTACATAGTGGGGAATCGCGATGCAGCCTAGAACAAAATCTAACCCCATTCAAACCCCCCCCAATAACGACAGACCACTTAGTATGGATGAAACTGGCCACAGCATTTATTATCACAAACTAAATTACTGCATAACACATCCATAACTTTATTTATTAAATCTCTTATTTTCTGTAACCAAAACGTTAGACATAAATAAGCATAAATTAACATATATACATATATGACTCCACACATAGTGTTATACAGTGACCCAATCGTCCTTGCCAATAAACATAAAGTGGTTCCTAATCATCACTTCCTCTCACCTCCCCCCTCGTCATAAAAATCATATCTTTCCAATGCCCGCCATCAGCCGACCTTATCCACGCTCGATGGGCACGACACCTCAGGCAACCTAATGTTAACCATTTGAAGCAGGGGAGGTTGAGACCTTAAAAACTTGTTCATCTCATTCCATATACTTAAACGTAACCCCTAAAACTCAATTGGCAAGGACATACCCCCGGCTAGCTGTGACTAAATATACTAATAGGGCGGGCGGGAGGGAAGCTGTTTGCTGGCCCGAATCCCAAGTGGCACTGAGGTAAGACCTCCCCCACACTAACTTACACAGAACAGAATCCCACAAACACACTCTTTACCAACCAATCCCATGTATCTATCCCCACACTCCTACATGTGCTCTTGTCCGCTTAGCTGCGCTATCTCCCCAGGGCCTGGTTTCTCTATGGATCCAGAGAAACTTTCTGCTGTACTACAATGGCTTCGACCTACGGGTCTTCGCTCTATAAATCATTTTCTTGGCTTCACCAATTATTATCGGAAGTTCATATGTGTGACAAACTACCATTTGCCACTGGGCATTGGAGAGGACTGATTGCTAGCCTCCTGCCCTGCGACTATGGATTGCCCTTTAAGTAACTGAGTTGGGGCTTATGGACTTATATTATGCTGTTTCTGGCCCTTTAACTGTTTTGTACAAAGGATTGGTACTTCGATATGGCACTTCGGATACAGCCGAAGTGCCAAAGTAGTCGAAGTGGCCGCCATTAGACAGTCGAACACGTGACGGCGGCCATTTTAATCCAGTCGAACGCGGTCAGCGGTGTGTGCCGTCAAATCCCTGGAACGGAAATCGGCCACACATTTGAACGAACACCACTGACCTGTACCTTCCCCTGCCCATCGACACTGCGGCTGGAGACTAAGTCCCGTTCGAAGATTCGAACACACGTTCGAACGGGACTTTGTCATTCTGGGTGTAAACTAGACCTCCATTAGACAATTGAACCCCACGGAAATGCAACCCCGGTATCACTTCGACACTTTGACAGAAGTCAAAATGCGTTCAATGATTCGAACGCTGCCTTCGGATGGGACTTTGTTATTTTCAGGGCAGAAATAGACTGACCGCACAGCCTGAATCTGTGGAAACTGTTTTTGCATCCAAACAAGCGTGCAGTCGGTCCAAAGAGACTTTTTAATATTTCTGGAACCCCTGAATGGATTTGTACAAATTTTGAATATGTTTTCCCCAAGTTGTGTTGTTCATAAAAAATATAAGTTTTATTCCTGTGTGATGAAAAATCAGAAAGTTATAAAAATGCATAAAAAGTATAAGTTTTTAGCTTGGAGATAATTGAGTAGATACAGTAAGAAACTCAATTATCTACAAGAAGAGGGGAGGGAATCTGTGGGATGTAACCGTTGTCTGATTGGTTAATGCCTAATTGCCTGTGGGCATCTCCCTTGCAGGGGAGCACTGCATAAAAGCAGAGTACCTGCCATTAAACATCAGTTCTTCTTGAACCCTCAGAACGTAGCCTTGTCTCGTTATTGGAGGGAGCTGTTATAATCACACTGGGGATTGCTATGCTCTGCATACTCCCCTGAGCTTGAATCACTTAGCTCTTTTAAGAACTGTTCATGTTACGCTCTCCTTGGAGGAGAGGTCTTCCCCGCACAGTCCTGGATGCTGGAGGTTCATACAGGGTGGTCCACACGGTCCTGGAGGACAGAAGCTGATCCAGGGTGGAAGGAAGATGGCGAGACTCCAGTCAAGCTACGGCGGTTGCGGAGTCTGCGGTTGTGGTGTCCGGTGCGGTGCTTGTGGTCCTCGGCGCAAGCAAGGAAGCGTCCATCAACGGACGGTACTCGGTCGGGGTACGGGGAGCTCCGTTACAATATGCAACTTTTCTTCCTTGGTTAAACCTCTCACGGATATGACCAGGAGAGATGCTGATCCACAGCATTGGTCACAGGAAGCCATTACTGCCTTTGAGTCTCTCAAAGTCGCCTTTGCTGCTGCTCCTATACTGGCACATGTCAGGATATTTATATCGGCAGACATTTTGTGCTATGATAGAAATTAAAAGTGTATATTGCCTGAATCACTCAGAACAGAGCAGACTCCATTTTGGATTTCAAGCTAACAAAGACACAAATTTCAATCCTCTTTGTAACTAAACACTAGCCTGAACTAAGGAATGCTTTGTATAAACAAACCAAGTGATACAATTAGTCTAACAGAGAAGGGGGATGGAATACTCTCTTAATGTTAGCTTCACACAAGAAAGCCAGACACCATTGACCAGATAAGACTTAGTAATTCATTTTATTTTCTAAATTTTATAAGGTCTCATTGTAAAGTGAAAGGTGAAATTAAGTTTAAACTGTCATTTTAGAAATTACAGCAGGAATTGGAGACACACTGTCTGAAGAAAACCCAAATAAACTCTTTGAACTGACAAGTAACCTTACGTTATGGCAGCCATATAGATAAGCCAAATTACGTCAAAATCGTCATCAGGAAAAAGTTAACTGTTTCCTGGATAGATAAGTTTAGTTAGGCGATACTGCCCTCTATGGACCAAATGCCTAAATTGCTATATGCAGGGTGACCACGCCTTCAATTTCCTATTGGCTTATCAAGTAATGACGAACAAAAAGTCTGGCCCTTTAAAAATGAGGATCACAGGCTAAGAGGAGGAAAAGCAAAGGAGTAAGAAAGGAATCAGGAAGGAGAAAGACAAGAAGTAAGAAGCAAGTGAGTCAGAGCGAGAAAGAGACCCATGACAAACATTCCTTGACACTTAGCTACCTGAGAACATCTGATGAGAACATCTCTTTAACTGGTAAATATGCTGGTTTCATTTAATTAATATAATTTAATTAAAAAAATTCTAATAGCATGATATATGACTGGATAAATCACGGTCAGATTTCGATATTTAGAAATCTTAGTTAATCAAAAGAATATATAGTTATAAACATTCCATTCTGCAGGTGGAATTAATAATAATTATATATTATTGTGATATCATCACATGTTAGCATATCGTGGTATTTATCCAGGTGTATTGATTTGCTCTAATATAAGATAAGATATCTTTTTAGGCAAGTTAAAATTCAGCTTATAGAATTTGGTAGATTTCTCTTATTGGATGGTTCCAGTAAATGACTAATGAGTTGGTTTAAATGTTATGTTATTTAAAATTACATGAGAATAGGTATTATATGCATAGGAGGATCTAACCAGCATTGAAAGGGTTACTCAGTTATTCAGTTAACTGCTAGCCAAAGTTTTATGGCCTTTCGCTGTGCTGCGTGAAAGACTTTCCTTCTCTGTGAAGCCCCTCATAAATCTTGTCTTGACAATTGCTGTGTTAACCATTGGAATGTGTATTGCCATTGTATTGCATACCATGTTATACTAAATATTCATTGATTATTATCAAGCGTGTTACATATTATTATTATTATTATTATTTAAATTGTCACAATAAATTGTATCTATTTTTATAACAAATTGTGATTTTATTTATATGGAATACATTTCACTTACATGATAACGATCTTTGGGATCTGGAGAATTGAAATAGTGGGCAATTCTCAACTGTTTACTATTATTATCATCCCATAAATATCCCCACACACACCCTAACCCTGCCTTACCATTCATTCTTGAAGTCGATGCGTCCGAGACAGGAGTAGGTGCCCTCCTGTCTCAAAGTCCTAACACAGAGAGCTCCAGGCATCCGTGCGGGTTTCTCAAAGAAATTGAACCCAGGGGAATGCAATTACCAGATTGGTGATAGAGAACTTCTAGCTATAATTTTAGCTCTGAAAGAATGGAGGCACCTTCTTGAGGGTACTTCAGTGCCAATCCTCATCCTCACAGACCGCAAGAATCTTACATATCTTTCCGAAGCTAAGCGGCTTTCCCCCTGGCAAGCTAGATGGGCTCTATTCCTATCAAGATTCAAATATGTGGTTTCTTACTTGTTCGGTACTAAAAACATTCGGGCTGATGCCTTGTCTCATCAGTTCTCCCCTCCATCTAGAGTGGAGATAACCCCTACTCCTGTGATTCCTCCGGACCGTATACTGGCCACCATCCATACTAGCCTCACCTCACTCCTAGGCGACGAGATTCTGGCTGCATAAATTAATGCTCCTCCAGAGAAACCTAATGGCAGTTGTTTTGTACCCATTCATCTCCGTACTAAATTAAGTACATATCACAACCCCAAAGCAGCTGGACATCCAGGCAAAAACCAGTTAGTCTCCGTTCGGATGTCACCGCTTTTGTAGCTGCCTGTCCTGTATGTGCTCAAAATAAAACCCCACGGCACCCTCCAGTGGGTCTCCTGCAAACCATACCTAATGGTGAACGACCCTGGACTCACTTATCCATGGACTTTATCGTAGATCTTCCGGTCTCCCGTGGCAATACAGTCGTTCTCAAGGTTGTTGACCGATTTTTCTAAGATGTCGCATTGGATTCCCTTGAAAAAACTACCAACTTCTCAAGAACTAGCAAACATTTTTGCTCGGGAGGTCTTTCATTTGCATGGGTTACCCAAAGTAATAATCTCAGATAGGAGTAGCCAGTTTGTGTCCAGATTTTGGAGAGCTTTTTGCTCACAGATGGGAATTCAGCTTTCCTTCTCCTCGGCCTACCACCTGCAATCCAATGGTGCTGCAGAACGAGCTAAGCAAGCCTTGGAACAGTTTCTGTGTTGCTACATTTCTGACCACCAGAACAACTGGTCTGATCTACTACCCTGGGCGGAGTTCGCCCACAATAGTGCGATTAATGCCTCTTCCCAGCTATCCCCGTTCTTGGTGAACTATGGGTTTCAACCATTCATGTTGCCTGATACGTTCATGCCACAAGGGATACCGGCATTGGAGGAACATCTCAGGGAACTCCGTTCCACTTGGGTGCAGGTTCAGTACTCTTTGCAATGCGCAATGCAGAACTACAAACTCCAGGCTGACAGCAGACGCCTTCCTGCACCCACCTATCAGGTCGGAGAGAGGGTCTGGCTGTCTTCTCGCAACCTACAGCTCCGTGTTCCCTCACAAAAACTGGCACCCCAATACGTTGGGCAATTTTGTATACTTAGAAGGGCTAACCCTGTAGCTTATGCACTAGAAGATTTGCTCCAATTTTCCCTTCTTTTGTTGTGGAGTATAGATCTTTATTCTGCCCCTGGGATAAAGTTACCATTCTCTGAATCTCAGTAAAGACTCTCAGGGTTATTCACTACAGTGTGAATTCAGAGTGATTTTCAAATGTATTGCCAAAGTAATTGTCACTTTAATAATTAACATCATACCTTCCAAGTGGCCCTATTTAGGAGGACAGTCCCTACTTTGGGCCCAAATCCTCCTGTCCTTTTCAATCCTAATGTCCATCTTTTCTTGGAGCTCCCTATTCTTGGTGTGTTTGAGAGTATAACAGAGCTCCCCAGCAATAATACTCCCAGTAATGTGTCTGAGTGTATAACAGAGCTCCACAGCAATAATACTCCCAGTAATGTGTCTGAGTGTATAACAGAGCTCCACAGCAATAATACTCCCAGTAATGTGTCTGAGTGTATAACAGAGCTCCACAGCAATAATACTCCCAATAATGTGTCTGAGTGTATAACAGAGCTCCCAGCAATAATACTCCCAGTAATGTGTCTGAGTGTATAACAGAGCTCCACAGCAATAATACTCCCAGTAATGTGTCTGAGTGTATAACAGAGCTCCCCAGCAATAATACTCCCAGCAATGTGTCTGAGTGTATAACAGAGCTCCACAGCAATAATACCCCCAGTAATGTGTCTGAGTGTATAACAGAGCTCCACAGCAATAATACTCCCAGTAATGTGTCTGAGTGTATAACAGAGCTCCACAGCAATAATACTCCCAGTAATGTGTCTGAGTGTATAACAGAGCTCCACATAAATAATACTCCCAGTAATGTGTCTGGGTGTATAACAGAGCTCCACAGCAATAATACTCCCAGTAATGTGTCTGAGTGTATAACAGATCTCCACAGCAATAATACCCCCAGTAATGTGTCTGAGTGTATAACAGAGCCCCACAGCAATAATACTCCCAGTAATGTGTCTGAGTGTATAACAGATCTCCACAGCAATAATACCCCCAGTAATGTGTCTGAGTGTATAACAGAGCCCCACAGCAATAATACTCCCAGTAATGTGTCTGAGTGTATAACAGAGCTCCCCAGCAATAATACACCCAGTAATGTGTCTGAGTGTATAACAGAGCTCCACAGCAATAATACTCCCAGTAATGTGTCTGAGTGTATAACAGAGCTCCACAGCAATAATACTCCCAGTAATGTGTCTGAGTGTATAACAGAGCTCCACAGCAATAATACTCCCAGTAATGTGTCTGAGTGTATAACAGAGCTCCACAGCAATAATACTCCCAGTAATGTGTCTGAGTGTATAACAGAGCTCCACAGCAATACTACTCCCAGTAATGTGTCTGAGTGTATAACAGAGCTCCACAGCAATAATACTCCCAGTAATGTGTCTGAGTGTATAACAGAGCTCCACAGCAATAATACTCCCAGTAATGTGTCTGAGTGTATAACAGAGCTCCACAGCAATAATACTCCCAGTAATGTGTCTGAGTGTATAACAGAGCTCCACACCAATAATACTCCCAGTAATGTGTCTGAGTGTATAACAGAGCTCCACAGCAATACTACACCCAGTAATGTGTCTGAGTGTATAACAGAGCTCCACAACAATAATACTCCCAGTAATGTGTCTGAGTGTATAACAGAGCTCCACAGTAATAATATTCCCAGTAATGTGTCTGAGTGTATAACAGAGCTCCACGGCAATAATACTCCCAGTAATGTGTGAGTGTATAACAGAGCCCCACAGCAATAATACTCCCAGTAATGTGTCTGAGTGTATAGCAGAGCTCCCCAGCAATAATACTCCCGGTAATGTGTCTGAGTGTATAACAGAGCTCCACAGCAATAATACTCCCAGTAATGTGTCTGAGTGTATCACAGAGCTCCACAGCAATAATTCTCCCAGTAATGTGTCTGAGGGCATAACAGAGCTCCCCAGCAATAATACTCCCAGTAATGTGTCTGAGTGTATAGCAGAGCTCCCCAACAATAATACTCCCGGTAATGTGTCTGAGTGTATAACAGAGCTCCACAGTAATAATACTCCCAGTAATGTGTCTGAGTGTATAACAGAGCTCCACAGCAATAATACTCCCAGTAATGTGTCTGAGTGTATCACAGAGCTCCACAGCAATAATTCTCCCAGTAATGTGTCTGAGGGCATAACAGAGCTCCCCAGCAATAATTCTCCCAGTAATGTGTCTGAGTGTGTAACAGAGCTCCACAGTAATAATACTCCCAGTAATGTGTCTGAGTGTATATCAAGTGGATATCAAGAAGTTTTCTAACTTTCCTATTTTGATCTAAGTTTGGGGATGAAATCAGTGTTCAGTGAATTGACCTGTCATGGTGGTCATATGATGGGTGTAGTGGATGCTTAGAGTAATGGCCTAGTGGGGGTGATAAGACTGAGTTCAGCACTGGAAGGGTTAATTTGGCTGCTGGAGCAGTGTGTTTGTCAGATCAGGAAACGGTTTGCGGATTAGGTTCCTTCTTCGAGCGGAGCCACACTGACCAGGGATTCTCTCCAGAACTGACAGATAATCGACAATCTGGCTGGGAGGGGAGCGGTGAACTCCAGAACCTCTGTGTCTTTTAGGTACATTGCATTACTGGGGGTCAAAGGGGTCCCACATGATATTAAACCCCTTTACATTTAGAAACCTTATTTTACCCGTGATACAGCACTAACCCTTCCACGGTCCACCAGCCATTAACCCCTTCATTACCCCCAGTAACCCAGCCACCAGACATTAACCCCTTCATTACCCCACTAACCCAGCCAGCAGACATTAACCCCTTCATTACCCCACTAACCCAGCCAGCAGCCATTAACCCCTTCATTACCCCCAGTAACCCAGCCACCAGACATTAACCCCTTCATTACCATACTAACCCTTCCACCAGACATTAACCCCTTCGTTATCCCACTAACCCAGCAACCAGACATTAACCCCTTCATTATCCCACTAACCCAGCCACCAGCCATTAACCCCTTCATTACCCCCAGTAACCCAGCCACCAGACATTAACCCCTTCATTACCCCACTAACCCAGCCAGCAGCCATTAACCCCTTCATTACCCCCAGTAACCCAGCCACCAGACATTAACCCCTTCATTACCATACTAACCCTTCCACCAGACATTAACCCCTTCATTATCCCACTAACCCAGCAACCAGACATTAACCCCTTCATTATCCCACTAACCCAGCCACCAGCCATTAACCCCTTCATTACCCCCAGTAACCCAGCCACCCGACATTAACCCCTTCATTACCATACTAACCCTTCCACAAGATATTAACCCTTTCATTACCCCACTAACCCAGCCACCAGCCATTAACCCCTTCATTACCCCCCACTAACCCAGTCGCCAGCCATTAACCCCTTCATTACCCCCACTAACCCTTCCACCAGCCATTAACCTCTTCATTTCCCCACTAACCCAGCCACCAGACATTAACCCCTTCCACCAGCCATTAACCCGTTCATTACCCCACTAACCCTTCCACCAGCCATTAACTCCTTCATTACCCCACTAACCCTTCCACCAGTCATTAACCCATTCATTACCCCACTAACCCTTCCACCAGCCATTAACCCCTTCATTACCCCCCAGCCCCCACTAACCCTTCCACCAGCCATTAACCCCTTCATTACCCCACTAACCCAGCCACCAGACATTAACCCCTTCATTACCCCCACTAACCCTTCCACCAGACATTAACCCCTTCATTACCCCACTAACCCCACCAACCCTTCCACCAGACATTAACCCCTTCATTACCCCACTAACCCTTCCACCATCCATTAATCCCTCCATTACCCCCTGTGACAGACCTCTCTGTCTTTAGATTACTGTGATTTAACCCTGGTTCCTCTATTTGTTCGGTAATTACCACTTGTCCATACAGCCCTACGTTTTATTCCCCTACATACGAAACAACTACCGAATGGCAGGCCACCCAGAAGGGAAGTGTAACGGACACCTTCCGTTGACGGATGCTCCTAGCGCTTCCTGAGGACTCCAAGCACTGCAGACGACACCACAACCACCGCAGACTCCACAACCGCCGTAGCTTAACTGGAGCCGCGCCATCTTCCTTCCACCCTGTATGAACCTCCAGCATCCAGGACCGTGTGGGAAAGACCTCTCCTCCAAGGAGAGCGTAACCGGAATAAACTCTCAAAAGAGCTAAGTGATTAAAGCTCAAGGGAGTATGCAGAGCATAGCAATCCCCAGTGTGAATATAGCTGTCCCCTCCAATCACGAGACAAGACTACGTGTTGAGGGTCAAGAAGAACTCAGGTTTAATGGCACACACTCATCTTTTATGCAATTCTCCCCTGCAAGGGAGACTCCAACAGACAATTATACATTACCCAATCACACAATGGTTACATCCCACACATCTCCTCCCCTTAGCCTGAGAGCTAACCCAATTATAACGTACAGTTTAAGCATACTTTTTACCCAACTTCCATAACTCTAAAACCATACATCCAGTATTAATAACAGTTACATATTATTAATCAGCACATTCCAAATACAAACATAACCAAATATCATTTGAATCCGTTCAGCCGTTCGGGAGATAAGTATAAGTCACTTTTGACCGACCGCAAGCACATTTTCATGCCCAAAACAGTTCCATGGATTTGGGCTGTGCGGTCGGTCTATTTTGCACCGAGAAAATGACTAAGTCCAATTCGAACGGGACTTAGGCTCCAGCCGCGGTGTCGAAGAAGGTACGGGTCAGCGGTGTTCGTGTAATTGGGTAGCCCCAAACAGTTCCATAGATTTGGCTGCACACACCGCTGACCACGTTTGAATAAGTTAAAATGGCCGCTGCCACGTGTTCATTTGTCGAATGGCGGCCACTTCGACGACTTCGGCACTTCGACGACTTTGGCACTTCAACTGCATTCGAAGTTCCAGTTTAAAAGTTGTAACCCTGCTCCAAAGCATTTAAAGGGCCAGGAACAGCATTCAAAAATCCATTATGCCCAAATGTAATTTGTAGCGGAACCTACCTCGCCACTGGGCATTGGAGGGGCCTGGCTGCCTGCCTCTTACCTGCTGACTATGGCCCCTGGAAAATTGGTACAGTTAAAGATTTATATTTGGGCATATTGTACTGTATATTGCTGCTACTGGCCCTTTTAACAGCATCTATGGACACATTGGGACTTTTGGGACTACTGTCCCTTTAAGACTGTGAAGCATGTTCTAGTGTGCTGCCTGTAATATTGTATATGTATTCATGTGTTAAGTTTAACCTGGGTGATATGTATGCAGCATTCATCTGATTGTTCGGTAGAATCACTCCATTCATTATATTGAGTGAAACTACCGAACAACCAGACCACCCAGGAATAAGTGTGCCTCCAATTACAGTTTGCAACAATGTTGCAAACGGGTAATTGGCAATCAGTGTAATGTATTCTTTGTCCTCTGGGTGGCCGCCATTCGGGAAACAAACACGTGGCGGCGGCCATCTTAAACTACCGAACAGCTGTGTTTTGCCGTCGAGTGTCTGGAACTAAAATCGGACACTTGACTAGGCAAACACCGCTGAGACCTCCATACTTCCAGGAATTCGTATAGAACCTACCGAATGACCCGTCGTTCGGTAGAAAGAACCCCACTCAAACCCTCTCTAGGCTCTATAACACAGGCAATTCGTCTGTTTTCATTCCCTTGTTTGTGACCGACCGCAGGGCCAAAATGCATGGAACTGTTTTCGGATACTTTACCCATGCGGTCGGTCAAATCTTTGGAACCCCATATCTCCCGAACTGTTCATCCGAATGACTTGAATTTTGGATATGTTTTCCCCCCTGAATAAGGGCTATCCAGCGATGCTGGATTTAAAGGTGTACCCCCTGTTTTTGGGGTACATCCAGAACTTGGCTGGAAAAGTGTACCGGATAATTGGGTTTAATGTTATCACTGCCCATAATGGGTGCTATGCATGACAGCCCCATCCAACCACCAATAGAATTTGTTCTAATCAAGTTTTTTAATTGATTGACAGGCAATTCAGCCAATGTAAGCTTTTTTACTACAGGTGATCAGTATAAGAAATTTGAAAGAGACTCTGACCTTATGATTGGATAATCACACTTCCTGTGACCCCAAAGGGAGGATCCGAATTAACTTTAGAACACTTATAAAGTGGAAGATTCCTGAGGCTACTTCACAGCTACTGAGGAAGCTCATACAAGAGTGAAACGCGTTTAGCTGGAGTTTTGGACTTTTATACTTGGACTTTCTACCTTTTAGCTTATATGCTTTTGAGAAGTCTTAATATTGTTTTTATTATTTTTTATCTCTACAATAAATAGTCATTTTTCATATCAGTCCATATAGTCCTTTCTAGCCTCCAGGAACACTATGTGGGGAATGCTATCCCAATAAATTAGCATATTGCCAACAAACCTCAGAGCCAGGAATTCAAGGCTCTGTCTAAGGTGAGCATAACAATTACTATCTCACTATTTTGTATACACTATCTGTACAATACCACCTATGAGGTTCTCTCTCTCTGCTTGTTCCATATCTTCGGGAGAACATCGTTTGGGATAAAGGGGTGTGTTGCTGCCTCAAGAGCAAAAAGGAGTCACTTACGGAGCCAATAGCTTATAGGCTCCAACCCACGTGAGTGGTTTCAACCAATTGCTACTATTATTCATTTTTTATTTTTGTAAACCATCTGCACTATATTCTCTCTTTTTGTTGTTTTACTTTGTATGTACATTTGGACACATTGTATCACTATGTTGGAGGGGTGAGTATACCCCCTCATTATTTATATTAATATTCATTATAGCGCTCCACTTGCTGGTATATTGTTTATACCTTTTTATTCTTATATTTTGCACTTTATTGTGGATTAAGGTATTCCACTTTTTGTGTTGAGCTGCTTTTATTCAGGCACTTTAGTATATCACTCACTATCTCAGTAAGGGATAGTTATTGTTTTCTCTGTGAACCATGTATGTGATTGGTTATTTTATGCCTCCCCCTGGGTGTGGCCTGTATGTGGATTATTGTAATAAAAGCCAGGCTGGATGAGCCAGTCCAGAGTTCCTGCTTAACCCTCAAAGTGAAGTGTCGTCTCATTATTGGGGGAAGGATTCGTTGTATGCTGTTCCAGTTTGACTGCTAGGAGTGCAAGCCTATTCGTATGGTTCCTATTCAATGGTCTACAGCATTCATATGCTTGGGAGAATTTAAAGGTTTCTCTGATTCGGTGATTGTGGTGTCTGCCAGAGTGCTTGGAGTCCTCAGGAAGCACTAGGTGCATCCATTAACGGAGGTACTCAGTCGGGGTGCCAGGTGATCCGTTACATAATTCTTAAAGGGCATTCCAGGGCCATAGTCGCAGGGCAGGAGGCTAGTGATAAGTCCTCTCCAATGCCCATTGGCAAATGGCAGTTTGTCACAGGAAGTGTGCTGCTTGTTAACCTTTCTGCCATCATTAACATTGTGGTTAACCGCAGACACTTCCAACTCCCGAATGGTCGGCTGGATGGTCGTCGTTCGTATGAACGAACACGTGACGGCGGCCATCTTGGACAGTCGAACGCACTGCGGAACTAAAGTCTGACACTATTTCATATGAACACCACTGAAGTCGCCGACCTTTCCTTGTTCCGTTCCAGATTCATACGAATGCCGTGCCATTCGGTACATTGACTTTATACGAACAGAGCTGCCCCAGATAGCCATCCCATGGAGCCCATTCGTTTCGACGAACGCACTTTGTACAAGACTTTAGCTCCATGGCGATTTAACTGTGTGTATGAGATCTGAGCGCTATTCTGTTATATTGTGCACTCAGATCTAAGCTATCTGGCAATATAGGCTGAACGTGCCTATATCATGGCTAGTTGCACTGAGGGTATGAGTATATAGCAGTACATTGTTGTGAAAGATATCTGTCATGTTTAGGGTGTAGCCTGCACTTCAGAGGCGGCTCTCTAATTAGGCGGTTTAGGTGGCCACCTAAGGCCTCGTGCTGGCTGGGGCCTCGCTGCCGCCTAAACCGCCTGTGAGCAGACTGATGATCTCGCGAGATTACATGGTCTGCAGCTCTGCGGAGCTGCAGACCGGGAGCAGTGGCCACCGGACCACCAGGGAGCCCACTGGACCACCAGGGACTAGAGGTAGGCTCTCTCACCCCCCACCACACTCAGCCTCCCTTCCACCCACCACCCTCAGCCTCATCACCCTCCCTCCCATCCTCACCACCCTCCCCACCCCCTCAGCCTCATCACCCTCCCACCACCCTCAGCCTCATCACCCTCCCTACCACCCTCAGCCTCCCTTCCCCTTTTCTCACCACCCTCCCCACCACCCTCACCACCCTCCCCACCACCCCCACCACCCTCAGCACCCCACAACCCTCAGCCTCAGCACCCCCCACCACCCTCAGCACCCCCCACCACCCTCAGCCTCACCACCCCCACCACCCTCAGCCTCCCCACCCTCCCCAATACCCTCAGCCTCACCACCCTCCCCACCACCCTCAGCCTCACCCCCTCACCACCCTCAGCCTCACCACCCCACCAGCCTCAGCACCCCCCACCACCCTCAGCCTCAGCACCCCCCACCACCCTAAGCATTAGCACCCTCAGCCTCACCACCACCCACAGCCTCACCACCCCACCACCCTTAGCATCACCCTCCCTCACCACCCTCAGCATCACCCTCCCTCACCATCCTCACCACCCTCAGCATCACCCCCCACCCCAACCACCCGCAGCATCACCCCCTCACCATCCTCAGCATCACCCCCCACCCCCTCAGCCTCAGCCTCAGCCTCACCCCTCACCACCCTCAGCCTCATCCCCCACCCCCTCAGCCTCACCCCCCCAGCCTCATCCCCCACCCCCCTCAGCCTCACCCCCTCACCACCAACCCCCCTCCTTCTCACATCACATCACCCCCCCTCACTCCCACATCACCCCCCACACTTTCACCTCAACCCCCCTCACTCTCACTCTCCTTCTCACATCACCCCTCCTCCTTCTCACATCAGCCCCGCTCACGCTCACATCACACCGCTCTCCCTCTCACCATCACCCCCCTTTCCCTCTCACCATCACCCCCCTCACACCATCACCCGCTATACACACAACACACTTCAGTCTCAGACAAAAACGCAAACATGCTCACAGAGACATACATTCTCACACACAAGGATACTCTCTGTCAGACACACTCTCAGGCACATACACAGGTACTGTGCATCAATGTGTATATGTGACACTTTTTTGTTAGTGGGGCCTCATGTTTGAGTTTCGCCTAAGCCCTCATAAAGTCTAGAGCCGCCTCTGTTGCACGTTATTAACTGTGTATTTATATCAGCAGCTCCACCACTAGTTATAAATCAAGTGTGAGTCGCCCCATGAGATGAGACTAGCTGCATTCTTATATTATTTTTTTTTTGGGGGGTATTATTATTATTTTTTTTTAGACAGAAGTGTGTTATATTTGAGCATGCTAGGCTGAACGTGCGTATATCATGGCTAGTTGCACTGAGGGTATGAGTATATAGCAGTACATTGTTGTGAAAGATGGCTGTCATGTTTAGGGTGTAGCTTAATTAGGCGGTTTAGGCGGCCGCCTAAGGCCTCGTGCTGGCTGGGGCCTCGCGGCCGCCTAAACCGCCTGTGGGCAGACTGTGTCAGGTCCTCGGCGCCCGGCGGCTTGCCCGGTATGCCGCCGGGTGCGAGGCCCCTCCTGGCTGCCCGGCCAGCCACCGCAGACACCGGTCTGCAGCTCCACAGTGAGTAGAGCGTTACCACGGCAACGCTCTGATGGTCTCGCACGATTACATGGTCAAGCAGTGGCCACTGGACCACAAGGGAGCCCACTGGACCACCAGGGACTAAAGGTAGGCCCTCTCACCCCCCCACCACACTCTGCCTCCCTACCACCCTCCCCACCACCCTCAGCCTCATCACCCTCCCTACCATCCTCAGCAAGCCTCACCACCCTCCCCACCACCCTCAGCCTCATCACCCTCCCTACTACCCTCAGCCTCCTCACCCTCCCCACCACCCTCAGCCTCACCACCCTCCCCACCACCCCCACCACCCTCAGCACCCCACCACCCTCAGCACCCCCACCACCCTCAGCCTCACCACCCCCACCAGCCTCAGCCTCCCCACCCTCCCCAATACCCTCAGCCTCACCACCATCCCCACCACCCTCAGCCTCACCACCCCACCAGCCTCAGCACCCCCAACCACCCTCAGCCTCAGCACCCCCACCACCCTAAGCCTCAGCACCCTCAGCCTCAGTCCTCAGCCTCAGTCCTCAGCCTCAGTCTCAGAGAAAAACGCAAACATGCTCACAGAGACATACATTCTCACACACAAGGATACTCTCTGTCAGACACACTCTCAGGCACATACACAGGTAGACAGTGCATCAATGTGTATATGTGACACTTTTTTGTTAGTGGGGACTCATGTTTGAGTTTCGCCTAAGCCCTCATAAAGTCTAGAGCCGCCTCTGTTGCACGTTATCAACTGTGTATTTATATCAGCAGCTCCACCACTAGTTATAAATCAAGTGTGAGTCGCCCCATGAGATGAGACTAGTGAATAACATAATACATGAACGGTTAAGGTAAAGGCATGTAAGGAACTACGACAATAAACTCTTTAGGAGGTGATATAATGACATGTTTAAACGCTTGCTACTTTACGATTAGTTAATGTGCAGAGAGCAGTTCATGTGATCAAAGGCATGGTGTGGAGGATCGCTATAGTCAGGGCCGGACTGGGGTTACAAAGCAGCCTTGGAAAAAAATGTGTGCCAGCCCCATAAGTCATTGTGACATGTAGTGTGAGTGTATTGTGTGTGTATGTGTATGTGTATGTATATATATATATATATATATATATATATATATATATATATATATATATATGATGTGGGATTATTAAAAATCTTTATTGTACTTGTATTGAATTATTGTACTAACTCCATTTTAACCTTATATTGTGACAATCCTCCATTTTGTCCTCCTAACCTGACTTCTTCAATCCTCCATTTTGTCCTCATGACTTAACTTGTTCATTTTAAAACTACCTTACGTGACTGAATTTCCCAACCCAATTAGTATAGTAGACAAAGACTGTATTTCCTGCAAAGACACAGGAGTTGCTGACTACTCCCTTAACTTGTAAGATAGTATAGTTTGAAGGCCACGAGAACACAGTAGTAATGAAATGTTCTATTCATAAGAGACCTTGCACCTGGACATGAGGCCTGATATCACTGACCGTGTAAAATGACGCTCAAGACCCCCTTATCCCCACCCGTGTCCAGAACAATCCCACCTCTGGTGGGTGGGCACGGGACTAACCTCTTAATTTTTTGAACCAATAAGTAAGACACTAACCCCGACACTTAACAATTAATCCAATTGATGATGTTTATTTGCTGATATTCTAATAATCAATGATGACGCAAAATGCCTCTTAAAAGGGCCTGCGCGCCCGCTTTTACGGCACTTGCCAATAAACTTTCTCGAAGTTATTTTAACCTGAACCTTGTGTGTCAGACTTAATTAGTTCAGCGTATATACGCAATTCAATTTTATTAATTTGGACAGGAACAGATAGACATTTAAACATTTTGGTTTACTTTTAAAAAGTACCATAACAACTTGGCGCCCAACGTGGGGCATCGGGCTATGTCCGGCCGGTGAGCCGTCCTAAGGAAGACAAGGGTGGACGGAGGAATCCAGGGGGAAGGAAAGGAGATTGATCACCTCCAGGTACACGGTAGAGACTTCTGCAGAGCCACCGGTATGTTCCGGCCCCTTTGATTGACCCGTCCACGTGTCTGTGACTGCTTCCCGGGAGGACATCAAAGACAGGTAATATCTTGCCCGGTGTCTCGTTACTCACTTGTTTACCTGCATTTTAGTCTTTCTGTTGCCTGGGTGTGTTTGAATTGTTTGCCTGTTTCCCCATTTTGAGATAAAGGGGGGTGGACCTGCAGGGGATTTGCCTGGGGTTCTCTGTTTTGCTTGTTTTCCCCTTTTTGGGATAAAGGGGGGTGGACCTGAGGGGACTTGCCTGGGTCTTCAGTTTGTCTGTCTATCTGTTTGTATTTTACCCCTTTTGGGATAAAGGGGGGTGGACCTGTGGATGCGTTCCTGGGGGTCTTCTGTTGCCTGTTTTACTCCTTTTAGGAACCACGGTGCTGTGGTTGTAGGGAAAAAGGGGGGTTGACCTGTGGATGCGTTCCTGGGGGTCTTCTTTGCCTGTTTACCTCTTTTAGGAGCCTCATGGCTGTGGCTGTAAGGAAAAAGGGGATTGTTGGAACTGTGGATTTTGTGTAGACTCATAATTTCCTGTGATCCTTCTTGTGTCACTTTGAGAGCCTAGCTAGCTTCTTTGTGCACGTGGTAACCCGCAGCTTCAAGTGTGAAGGCTGAGGGAATTCCAGTTTTCTTTTGGTAACCACAACCCCGAGCGCTGGGGCTGGTGGAATTCCAGTTTTCTGTTTATTTGTGGTAGGGGACTTAGTCTTGTGGCAGGGGACTCTGTTTCCTGGGGGGATTCAAGTAGGCATTGCTTGTTTTCCGCATCACGTGGTAGTGAGACTTATAAAGTGGGTTTTATAGGAGCACTACGGGAGTGAGGATAGAGGTGGCCACATTCTTGTGGGCTACTGTGCAGAGGGAGGCTGACGGAACTCGGACCGGTGTCAGTTGTTTTCCGTGGCCGCTGGTAGTGAGACTTACGAAAGTCGTTCTCCGAGCGGAGACACTACGGGGTTGAGGGAGGTGACTTTGGAGTAAGCACACGAGTAAAGTAAAGGGATTATTGTCGATTTCATTTGAACTGTGATGCATGCACTGTACTTCAATTGTATTGTTGTCTTGTTTGTCTAATTAGGAGTCTCATGCACTCCTGTGTCTGTCTCTAAGGATTTTCCTTGCCTTTCATCTTTTCTACACTTCCTATATTATTATACTATCCACTCCTATTTCTCTTAAAAGAGAAGTGATTGGTCACACACTTCTCACCTCGCTCCAATCCGTGTCTACCACCCCGGGTAGGCGGATTCAGTGACTAGTCTACGTTTTGGGAAGACGCACCAGAGAAAGTCCTACGGTTCTCAGGTGGCAGTCGAGCATTGTAGACGTTCTTGTTCAGTTTTCCTTCTCTCTCCCTATATCTAGGACGCTGGTATAGGGGGAAAGGGATTATGGGGCAGGATTTAAGCAAGCCCAGTAAGGGCTGGTTAGCATGTGATTTAGTTGAGGACAGAGAGGGCGAGGAGATGGTTAAAGGTGTTGAAAAGATTGCAAAAGTATGTAAAATTGCTGTACCAACAGGTGGAAGATTGCAACCAGAAAGTTGGCGTAGGTTACTGACAGAAAAGAAAGGCAAGCTTACAGATAATGGTTTATTAAAGACTGCTGAAGCATGGTACAGAGTAGCGAAGGCTATTCAGCTAGAAGGTTGGGTTGAGGAAGAAATAAATCACAAAGGTGTGAAATTGTTTGTGTATCATAATAATTGTGTTACTGGGGTTTACCCTCAGCCAGCGCCCAAAAATGGCGCCCAGGGAATGTCTATCCCCAAGGTTCAGTCAGCAATAGGTGATAGCCAGCTGACTATGTTCCCCACTCCCAATCCTCCTAACGCCCATCCCATCACCTCCCCTGTCTGCCCGGTCCTGAATTCTGATGGATCTTTCTTTTCCCCTTCCCCGTCTCTAACATTCCCATCATCCTCATCCATCCCTACGCTACCTGCTGTACCTCCTCCTAACATCTCATCTGCCATTCCTTCCCTACATTCTCTCTCCGTTAATGATCCCCTCCCCTCTTCATCCGCCCAGCTAACCACCTCCTCCACCCTTGCCCCGGCTCCTCCCTCTACACCCACCTCTACCAATCCCTCTCCGTCCCCTCCCATCTCCACCCCAGTCCAATACCCCACCTCCTTCCCCTCCCCAGCCTGGCCCTACCCCTTCCCATATCCCATGGCCCTGCCCTATCCCGGGTATCCACTACCCCTTCCCCAAGCCACTCCCCAGGTTCCGGTCATGCCCAGTCCGGCACAGTCTGCCCCGGATGTGCCCACATCCAACATGGCCGCCACTTCTTCCCTTAATCCTAATGCAGTACCTTTTCCGGCCACCAGTATGGCGGCCCCCAGTACAGCTCTGATGCCGGTAATTCCCGGTGACTACCTATCCCCAGGTTATGACTCGCTAGCCACCCCTGCATCTGGGACCCCCGCTCATCCTCCGGTCCTGTCACCTCACCCGGGCCCTGCACGCAAGAGAGCCCAGATCATAGAATTAGATGAGGAAGAGGAGGATAGGCTATCCCAGGACTCATTGGAGGCTGCAGGAGCCGCTGCAGGAGCCTCAGCTCATCGTTCTATCGATGATCCCTTTGGACACAAGGGTCGGGGAGAACGGACCCCTCCTAAGTATGTTGCTTTTAACCCCACTCAAGCTAGTGCATTAATGAAATCGCTCCCTGACCCAGAAAAACAGCCTATGCCTTTTTACCGAGGGATAGTTCAAATTCAAAAGACTTATTCCGCCGCATGGCGTGATTTACTGAGCATTTGTGCTATTAAAGCAGGGGATGCATATTGGCCGAGCATGGCCCGTCACCTCAGTACAGATCTGCTTTCCAGTGATGTTGATTACCCCTCCGGGGTAACCTTTTGCACCCAATTAAGAGAATGGGCTAAGGACAAACTTGCAGATCAGGCTGCTGGCCTTACTGATGTTATTCAAGATAAAGGAGAATCAGTGGAAAGGTTTCATGCAAGACTGTATCAAATGTTTACAGATTTGGGATTTGATCTTACTGACAAAATTCATTCACAAATGCTGTCAGGTGCGTTTGTCCAAGGTGTTAAAGACTCTATACGCAAGGGAATCATTGCTGCACGCCCTGAATATAAGGTTGTTCCCCTGGATACCCTGCTTTTAGTTGCTAGAGGTTTGGAATCTGTTCAGACCCCAAGAAGACCCACTTCAGCTCCTCTCATGGTATCCCGCTCCAATCCAGTCCCAAGAGGTACCAGACCAGAGGAGGGGGGACATTGCTTTAATTGTGGAGCAAAAGGGCACTTTAGAAGTGACTGTCCAGAACCAAAAAAGGAACAAAGGGAACCCAGAAAGCCACCCAAGCCTGCCCCGGCTCCCAAAGCCACCAAACAGGTTCCAATAGTTGAGGAACCCGATGACTAGGAGATTGGCAAGCCTGTGTCCGTAACCCCTGTCATGGCAGTGTCTACAGGGGATAAGGGGGGGCCACTTGCCACAGTGACTTTACCCATTGAAGGCCACCCTACCACATTTCTAGTTGACACAGGTGCAGCCCGTAGTGTTCTGCGAGAACAAGACCTGCCAGACCCATCCTTCCTGTCCAATATTGATGTCTCTTGTGTTGGAGTGGATGGCCAGCCAAGACATAGCCCTTTAACAACTCCACTACGAGTTGGCTCTAGCCTGCTTGCTCGCTTTGTGGTATCCTCCACATGCCCAATTAACCTGTTAGGTGCTGATGTACTCTCACGCCTGCAAGCATCCATCACCTTCACCCCAGACGGGCAGGTAGAAATGTTTACACCTCTATCTGTATCAGACACCTCAGCCCTGTGCTCCTTGCCTCTGATGCTGCATTTAGAAAAGCCCCGTGGGGAAGCAGCAGAATTAAGGTCCAATTTCCCAGAGGAATTAAAAACACAGGTGCCCGCCAAGTTATGGTCCTCAGGCCCAGAGGACATAGGTCACCTAAATGTTCCCCCTGTGGTGGTAAAGCTTATTCCAGGAGCTAAGTTACCAAAAAAGCCACAATATCCATTAAAACCAGCACAGTCTGCTGCCATTTCTATCCACATCAAGGCACTCTTAGAGAAGGGTGCCCTGGTAAAATGTAAATCTGAATGCAACACCCCATTATTTCCTGTAAAAAAGAAAACTCCAAAAGGTGAGCCAGAGAAGTACAGGATGGTCCAGGATCTCCGTGCTGTTAATGAAGCTACCGTCCTGGACACCCCTCTTGTACCAAATCCTCATACTCTGCTCTCTGGGGTCCCACCATCTGCAAAAATTTTCACAGTCATTGACCTGGCCAATGCCTTTTCAGTGTCCCACTGGACCCATCCTGTCAATACCTGTTTGCTTTCACTCATGAGATGCAACAGTATACCTGGACTGTCATGCCCCAAGGGGCACAAAATTCTCCAAGTCAATTTGCAAAGGCCATGAGTACCATCCTTGACCCATGGCAAGCTGAGCACCCAGAAGTTGTCTTGCTCCAGTATGTGGATGATCTACTGCTCTGTGGAGACGATATTCCCACTACTGAAAGGTGTTCAATTAGTCTTCTTTCCTATTTGGCAGAACAAGGATGCAAAGCTTCACTCATCAAGCTGCAATTCTGCCAATCTTCAGTGATTTTCCTTGGACATTGCCTATCCCAAGGCACCAGACACCTTACTCGGGACCGGGTAAGAGCTGTACTAGACATTCCACCTCCAAGGACTTCAAAGTCTCTCCATACCTTCCTAGGCCTCATTTCCTACTGCAGAGCATGGATCCCAGAAGCCTCTCTGCTTATGCAACCTCTCTATGATGCACTTAAGTCTGACCTATTCTGTCTGACCAATGAAGCTCTGGACAATTTCAATGCTCTCAAACGTGCCATTGCTTCTGCTCCTGCCTTGGGCCTACCTGACTACACCAAACCTTTCAAATTATTTGTCTCTGAAAGACAAGGCCATGCAACAGGAGTTCTCACCCAAACTAATGACTTGAGAGGCCGCCAGAGGCCTATTGGATATTTCTCATGTCAACTGGACATTGTGGCCAGAGGGACCCCTTCCTGCCTCAGGGCCGTTTTTGCTGCAAGAGAGCTCATAGAAAGAACCTCAGACCTGGTCCTTGGCCACCCTCTGGTTGTTTTGGCCCCTCATGACATTTCTGCCATCATCAACCAAGTCCAGCTCAAGCACGTGTCTCCAGCCAGACACCTGCGCCTACAGTGTCATCTTCTTTTGCCTGACAACATTTCCATCCAGAGATGTCAAGTGCTTAATCCATCCACTCTTCTTCCACTCCCTGAGGGGGGTATCTACTATGGATTCATCACGGATGAGACCTACATTTACCTGCTCTGCGGGTGTATCAAGAAGATCATGCACCCACATTTGACATTTCAAGAAAATGGGAATCCTCTCTGTGAAGGCCCAGATTACGCCTTCTGTACCATGTGGTACAAACCAAACATTTCTCCCGAACCTTGCTATGAAGATGAGCTTTACCACTGGACTGATGTGAAGCTCACTGCTCAAGACTTCTATTGTGATTCTGAAGGCAATAGCATGGTCTTGGTCCAGCTACCTCAACAACTTAACTACCTTTACCGCCATTGGGATACCGCTATCCCACATATTCCTGTTACCAAGTTGAAGACAAGGTCATGGAATGATCTTGGGCCCATGGCAAAACTATGGGCCACCATGAATGAAGAACAGCTACAGGAAAATGGTATTGCCAAATACCCAACAACTGACCTTCTAGAAGCATGGCCACGCCATTTCCTGGAAAAGGAATTTCAAGATCTGGTCATAAAGAATGATTATGACCCAGAAACACCTCATGACTGTTTCGAACAGATGAAAATGGAAACAGTGCACTTACCAACTGTGCATGAGAATCCATTACCAGATCCGGATTTTACCCTGTTTGTGGACGGTTCAAGATATGCTGATGAAGAAGGAAGATACCATACAGGATATGCCGTAACCACAACAGATGAAGTTATCAAATCATCATCTTTACCACCAGCAATGTCTGCGCAAGAAGCTGAATTACAGGCTCTGACTTCAGCATGCAAAATTTCCGAAGGAAAACGTGCCAACATCTATACAGATTCAAGATATGCTCTGGGTGTGGCACATGACTTCGGCCTAATTTGGAAGACAAGAGGATTCCTTACCACCGCCGGTACACCAGTCAAACACAGCACTGCAATCAAGGAGCTAATGGATGCCCTCCTACTCCCCAAAGAAGTGGCCGTTTTGAAAGTTAAGGCCCATGGGAAATTGGATACAGATGAAGCAAAGGGCAACCACTTAGCTGATCAGGCTGCTAAGCTAGCGGCCAGGGATCTACAGGAAGTGAACGAAGAAGTGTCCGGACAAGAAGAAGAAGAAGTTCCTATTTTTGCTCTGCAAACTTCCTACTGATTTGCGAATTTTGCGAGAACAGCAAGCTGCAGTCACTCCTGAAGAAATCCAGAAATGGAAAAAGAAAGGAGCTGTCCATAAGGACGGCATATATTACAACAACTTCAAATTTTGTCTTCCCAGAAAATTATATCCAGCAGTTGTCCAATGGGCACATGGGCCTGCACACCTGTCGAAAGAATTGATGGCCGCCCTCATACAGAAATATTATGAAGCACCTGGAATCACAACATTGATCAATAGCTTCTGCAAGGCCTGTGTCATTTGTGCAAAATGCAATCCAGGAAAACCAATCAAGGTGCCTGCAAAACACCTGGCGAAGCCCATGTACCCCTTTCAGAGAATTCAAATTGACCACATCCAAATGCCCAAGAGTGGGCCCCATGAATATGCACTAGTTATAGTGGACATGTTCTCAGGCTGGCCAGAAGCCTACCCAGTGGCCAATATCACTGCAAAAACAACCGCAAAGCGCCTACTTACAGATATTGTATGTAGATTCGGACTCCCAGAAGTCATTGAGAGTGATCAAGGCCCAGCCTTTACAGCAACAGTGACTAAAGAAATTTGGACTGCTCTAGGGGTGACTCTAGCCTTCCACACCCCTTACCACCCACAAAGTAGTGGTAAAGTGGAGCGCATGAATGGCACTTTAAAAACCAGAATGTTAAAAATGTCACAAGAAACAAAGATGCCCTGGCCAGAAAGCCTACCAATAGCTTTATTTAGTGTTAGGCATACACCTAGAGGGAAACATTCACTGTCCCCATATGAGGTTCTATTTGGGACAGCACCCAGACTAGGTTGTTATTATCCGCAGCAGTTGCAGCTCCAATCAGATGTTTTGGTAGACTATGTAACTGAACTTGCAAGTGTTTTAAACAAAATACATGCCCAAGTTTTCTCTTCAATTCCAGATCCCGAATTGGATACAGGTACCCATAACCTGCTCCCCGGAGATTGGGTTCTGGTCAAGAAGTTTGTGCGGAAAAGTACCCTGGAACCAAGATTTGACGGTCCATTCCAAGTTCTCCTGATTACCGCAACCTTCGTCAAACTGGCCGGTAGGCCAAATTGGATCCACGCTTCCCACTGCAAGAAATCTCCTGCCCCAGAGGAAGCGAATACCACACAAACATGTATCTCTGGTACACCTTCTCCCTAATTAGCCTTATAAAGGCCCAGCAAGTAGTCATTACCAAAGATATTAGTGGGTACACCTTCTGGTATAATTCATCGTGCACCCAGGTGGCTACTTATACCTTTGACTACTGTGATATTGTAGAATGCCCATTTCCCACACCACAAATCCAGAGCATCTATAGAGATATCCCTCATTCGAAAGACCCATATGTTTGTGTAGTTGACAAGCAATGGGGGTACAATTGTGACCACTGGGGGGCGGCGGGATGGAATGCCGGGCCTGCCTGGGGTTACAAACCAAAAAGTGCCGTATCTAAAGTAGATGATCATGGTAGATCCCTTCTCCAGAGAATGACTTTGAGAAAGCCTGGGGGGGGTACACCAATGAAATTAATCCTTAACATTGAGCATCCAAGCCCCACGGATGCAGACCAGTATGTGATGGGAATGTATTGGAAAAAGGGTTCCTACCGTAAATTAGGGCATTTCTACCTCAAAGATATGTGCAACTCTTCTGAGTGGCAAGGGGCCACCCATATGGTCCCTAACCCATTAAAACCTCATATCCAGACCTTTCAAGACATGATGGCCATTGCTAACCCCACCTTTGAAGATACCATGGCCGCTGAAACAGGTTTTAATGATGTAAATCTATGGTTAGAATGGATGAAATATAATGCTAATAAGCATAATAAGACCGCATGCTATGTGTGTGGCGGTGCCCGGCCTCACCTGGGTACTGTGCCTTTAATCCTACCAGTAGATATAGAAGAATGTGTTTTAAGCCTTTTTGCCTATCACTATAATTTTAACAGGTCCATATGTATTGCATGGACAAAAGAGTATCCTCTCCTAACCCAGGATGTCAAACCCCCAGATGGTATTACCGTGTATAAAGGTAATTAAACTTGTTATGCTAATTACGATGGAATGGGTAAATTCTTGGGTAACTTCTCTAAGGGGTATTGTGCTACCTACAGAAATGTCTCTATGGACTTGTTGCAGTTTCACACCAGGTCATTAGGGGATATTTACTGGTTGTGTGGGGATTTACAGCTAAGATCCAGAATGGAAATGCAGTGGTGGGGGGAGTGTACTCTGGCTAAAGCCATTATGCCTATACATATCATCTCTGACACACACCTCGTCACCCATGGGTCCAAGCACACTAAGGTTAAGCGTGACGCCCCAGTGAAAGGAAGTTTCGATCCTCATGTGTATATTGATGCCATTGGAGTACCTAGGGGGGTGCCCAATGAGTTTAAAGCAAGGGATGAAGTTGCTGCAGGATTTGAATCGATTTTTACCATAGTTACCGCAAACAAGAATTTAAATTGGATAAATTACATTTATTATAATCAACAGCGTTTTGTTAATTATACCAGAGACGCCCTCCAGGGGTTGGCCGAACAGCTGCAGGCCACATCCCAAATGGCTTTCCAGAATAGAATGGCCCTAGATATGATCTTAGCCGAAAAAGGAGGGGTTTGTAAAATTTTGCCCGACACCATGACATGTTGTACCTATATCCCAGAAAACACAGGCCCTAATGGTAAAGTTACATTAGCCATAGAGAAATTAAATGACCTGTCTGAAGAGTTAAAAAGGAATTCTGGGATAAAAGATCCTTGGGAAAGATGGTTTGGTTGGATGACAGGATGGCAAAAGGCTTTAATGCATATTGGTATGGCTATACTAATTTTCCTTTTTATCTTTGCTCTTCTCTTTTGTTGTATCCTCCCATGTCTGAGAAAATCTCTCATGAAGACTGTTGACCAAGCGGCACCCACTTTCACACATCTCGAAGTTGATGACCAAGAATTCCAAGACATCAACTCACCCTGTCTGCCGCTGCAAACTATCCCTTTTGTTGATAAAGTGCAGGAATTCTAGGAAGGGACTAGCTTAGGGACAGCATCTGTCAGTGAATGGTAAAGGCCCCGTGTGGAGAAGTGGTGGGTTAGCTGCCATGGGACACCCATGGGTGTGAAGTGTTCGAGAGCCATACTGACGGATGAGTTAGCGTATTAGGGTCAGCTCTAGGGACAGACTTGCACTTTGCATTAACACCTAGCTAGCGGCCACGGGGTTTCTGTGCCTTTGGGTTAACACGTCTTCTGATACTAACAAATAAAGTTTTATCTCTTAGAATCTAACATTTCATAGGGGGGACTGATGTGGGATTATTAAAAATCTTTATTGTACTTGTATTGAATTATTGTACTAACTCCATTTTAACTTTATATTGTGACAATCCTCCATTTTGTCCTCCTAACCTGACTTCTTCAATCCTCCATTTTGTCCTCATGACTTAACTTGTTCATTTTAAAACTACCTTACGTGACTGAATTTCCCAACCCAATTAGTATAGTAGACAAAGACTGTATTTCCTGCAAAGACACAGGAGTTGCTGACTACTCCCTAAACTTGTAAGATAGTATAGTTTGAAGGCCACGAGAACACAGTAGTAATGAAATGTTCTATTCATAAGAGACCTTGCACCTGGACATGAGGCCTGATATCACTGACCGTGTAAAATGACGCTCAAGACCCCCTTATCCCCACCCGTGTCCAGAACAATCCCACCTCTGGTGGGTGGGCACGGGACTAACCTCTTAATTTTTTGAACCAATAAGTAAGACACTAACCCCGACACTTAACAATTAATCCAATTGATGATGTTTATTTGCTGATATTCTAATAATCAATGATGACGCAAAATGCCTCTTAAAAGGGCCTGCGCGCCCGCTTTTACGGCACTTGCCAATAAACTTTCTCGAAGTTATTTTAACCTGAACCTTGTGTGTCAGACTTAATTACTTCAGCGTATATACGCAATTCAATTTTATTAATTTGGACAGGAACAGATAGACATTTAAACATTTTGGTTTACTTTTAAAAAGTACCATAACATATATATATATATATATATATATATATATTGATAGATAGATAGATAGATATTATTGGTATGTTTATTTTTCTAATTCAAAACATTGGTTCTGTCAGTGTAAAAAAAAGAATTATACAGTAAGCATACTCACATGCAGACAGACAATCTCACTGACACAAGCACACAGACTCATTGATACACAGCTTCACAGACCGACAATCTCATTGATACATATAAGCTCATTGACATAAAAACACAAGCTCACTGATACACATTTATAGGCTCACTGACAGACAATCTCACTGACACAAACAGACAAGGTTGCTGGTACACACACACACACTTAGTACAAACTGACACTCACACGGTTACTACAGACAAACTCATTGGTATACAAACACAAACTTACTACAGACTAGCCTACTGTCACACACACACAAATGCTCACTACAGACAAGCTCACTGACACACACATGCTCACTACAGAAAAGTTCGCTGTTATACATGCTCACTACAGAAATGCTCTCTGACACACACATGCTCACTACAGACAAGCTCACTGACATACATGCTCACTACAGAAAAGCTCACTAACAGACATATACATGCTCACTACAGAAATGCTCACTGACACACACATACATGCTCACTACAGAAACGCTCACTGACACACATGTCCACTACAGACAAACTCACTGACACACACACATGCTCACTACAGAAAAACTCACAGACACACACAAACTTACTTACAGACAAGCTCACTGTAGTGGGGGGGGGGGGGTTAGGGCCAGTAGTGCGGTGGGTCTGGGTCTGTAGTAGGGGGGTCATGACCTGTAGTGTGGGTTTAAAGGCTGAAATTCGGGGCAGGGGGATCAATAGGAAGGGTGAGGGGAAAGGGGGGGATCAGGACCTGTGGTGAAAGGTGAGGGTTAGTAAGGGGGTCAGGACCTGTGATGAGGGTCAGGACCTGTAGTGCAGGGGTCAGGATTTGTAGTGGGGGATCATAGGCAATAAAAGGGGATTAGGGGCTGTAGTGGGTGCGTAGTGGCAATAGTGATGGGTAAGGGGCTGTAGAGGGTGCTTAGTGGCAATAGTGTGGTCTTAGGACCAGGTGAGAGAGCCCTGGACTGTGGCTCTGCCTAAAACTGAACATAGCCTGGTTCACTAAACAGTGAACTGGGCTATGTGAAACTGAGAGCTGCTGTGGTACTGTGTGGTAAATATATCTACAGAATGTGAGTATTTACCCCACACACCTGTCTTTGTCACCACTTACTTTCTCACTACACTACACTACACTACACTACACCCCCCAGCTGTACCTCTGCCTCCATTAATCATGTATTAATCTCTTCCTTCTCAAGCCCCCACTTTTATTTGTTTTAACTTACCTATTATGTGAGTCTCTTCTCTACACCAGCCCTTGAGCAGAATGCCTCTGCAGTAATCCTGCCCACAGGGTTTCCTCCTGCAAGCAGCTCCTCCTACACAGCATGCTGCAGAAGGAGGAGGGGATGTCACTCCCTGTCTCCTCCTCGTATTCAGCTCTGAGCTCTCCTCCCTGCACACAGAAAGCAAGACCTGGCAGGGAGATTTCCCATAATGTCGGCCGCTGGGGAAGCTCTTCTGGCGGCCGCTGGGGGAGCAGGCTGTTCTGTCTCTGCTCCCCCTCCCTCGCGCACTAGAAAGAGACCGGGGCCGCGTCATATTCCGGCCCCAGTCTCATTAAGCTGCGCGAGGGAGGGGGAGCAGAGACAGATCAGCCTGCACCCCCAGCGGCCGCCAGAAGAGCTTTCCCAGCGGCCGACATTCAACTTCTCCCTGCGGCCGCAGGTCACCCCGGCCCCAGGTGCCGACGGCCCACCGGGAAATTTCCCGGTATCCCGGTGGGCCAGTCCGGCCCTGGCTATAGTGGGACATGCTTGGCAGGCTGCTGTTTACTGCTTGTGCTCATCCGATCCCTTCTGGGTGCCAGGTGCAGACCCTGGGAGTCCCTGATACCTGGAACAACAAAGGCAAGTCTCTGGCTGAGTGCCGGGTTCGCGGCTTGAGGTGGTGGAAGCTTGTTTTGTCGGGTGGTCGGATCTGTCCTCCTTTTAAATTCATGAGTCAGCATATCTAGTAAGGAATATTTTGAGCCTGACACATTAAAGCTCAGTTCATTTGATATATGATATGCATTGATAGACTCTATATGAATACTATTTGGAAGAATTAGATTCACCCTATCTATCTCTTAACATACCAATATTGTTTTGATTTAAAGGGGACATTATCATTACACTATTTTTTTATTATTATTTTTTGACTACTTGACGATTTCCAGACACTTTGCAGCCCATATACCTGCTTCCTGCAAGTTATGTGGTCTGCATAATCCGTTTTTTCTTAATAGCAGTCAGCAACTTGACAGAGTCTTACTTACCTCCGCGTGGCAAGTGTGGCCTGGAGAGGGCGGGAGAGGCGGCCGATCTCCCGATCCTGGGATGATCAGGAGCAGCTACTTCCCGGCAGGAGCTCCGTTACCCCCCCCCCCCTCGGACCGGTGGGGGTTATCCCAGTCCACCCCTGAGAGGCTGTCTGGAGCTAATGGACGCACAGAGCACAGCCGCCCAGGCTGACATACTCATCTGCGACTCTCCCAATATGGCAGCAGCCGCGTGTCCTCCTGGTACCAGCAAAGCATGGCAGGATATTGAGTCTAAACTGGACAGACTCTTTAATCAATTTTGGAAGCAAATAACAAGCAGGAAGCCCCAACAAGCTCCACCACAGCCCCAAAAAGCTCCACCACAGCTAAGCGAAGCAGTCCCCATTAAAATCCACCAACGCAAAAGGCGTCGAAGACGGGACCGAAGGCACAAACAGAAATGCAGAGCGTGCCCCACGTCAAGCCCTCGCCTCCACCTTAAGCCACCACAATCCCACCCCAGACGTGGGCGTGGGCATTCTAAGCATCACGATATCCATAATATTTCTTTACTTTCTCTTGATATATACAGCGACTACTCTGGGTCCTAGGTGGAACTAGTATAGCATACATGTGTACTCCTTAAATGTACTCCGTATATCGGCTTTATTCTAAATAACGGAGGCATATCTATGCATATACATTTCTATTCAGATATAGAAGTATCTACTCTGGCAACTTTAAATAAGTGGCAAGATTGCATTTTTTCTTCCTCCTTTTAAATTCATGAGTCAGCATATCTAGTAAGGAATATTTTGAGCCTGACACATTAAAGCTCAGTTCATTTGATATATGATATGCATTGATAGACTCTATATGAATACTATTTGGAAGAATTAGATTCACCCTATCTATCTCTTAACATACCAATATTGTTTTGATTTAAAGGGGACATTATCATTACACTATTTTTTTATTATTATTTTTTGACTACTTGACGATTTCCAGACACTTTGCAGCCCATATACCTGCTTCCTGCAAGTTATGTGGTCTGCATAATCCGTTTTTTCTATATACAATTTGGGGTTAAGCCCCCTGAGATCTCTGGAGTCTCTAATAGGTACTAAACAAGTATATTGATACCGGTAGAGCCAACTTTCTTAGGCACTACATGGTAGAAGTTTACTTGTCATATGCATGTTTCGACTGCTATTAAGCATGTCGGGTCGGTCAGGTAGGAGTAACATTGCTGGGTCATCCCCTTCTGAGGTGAAATTTGCTTGTTGATAGCTGCTTAAAGTGAGATATTGAGGGAGCTCACACGAAGTGCGTCTTTCCTCCATGACAGCTAGGCCACGCCCCCTGGAAGCTGCATTACATAGAATGTGACGGCAGATAAGAACCATTCGGCCCATCTAGTCTGCCCAATTTTCTAAATACTTTCATTAGTCCCTGGCCTTATCTTATAGTTAGGATAGCCTTATGCCTATTCCCACGCATGCTTAAACTCCTTTACTGTGTTAACCTCTACCACTTCAGATGGAAGGGTATTCCATGCATCCACTAACCTCTCAGTAAAGTAATACTTCCTGGTATTATTTTTAAACCTTTGCCCCTCTAATGTCCTCTTGTTGTGGTAGTTTTTCTTCTTTTAAATATAGTCTCCTCCTTTTCCTGGTAAGTTTAATCCTGCAATCCATGAACCAGTTTAGTAGCCCTTCTCTGAACTCTCTCTAAGGTATCAATATCCTTCTGAAGATACGGTCTCCAGTACTGTGTACAGTACTCCAAGTGAGGTCTCACCAGTGTTCTGTACAATGGCCTGAGCACTTCCCTCTTTCTACTGCGAATACCTCTCCCTATACAACCAAGCATTCTGCTAGCATTTCCTGCTGCTCTATTACATTGTCTTCCTACCTTTAAGTCATCAGAAATAATCACCCCTAAATCCCTTTCCTCAGATGTTGAGGTTAGGAGTCTATCAAATATTCTGTACTCTGCCCTTGGGTTTTTACGTCCAAGATGCATTATCTTGCACTTATCCACATTAAATGTCAGTTGCCACAAGTTGACCATTTTCCTAGTTTACCTAAATCATTTGCCATTTGGCTTATCCCTCCTGGAACATCAACCCTGTTACATATCTTAGTATCATCCGCAAAAAGACACACCTTACCATCAAGACCTTCTGCAATATCACTAATAAAAATATTAAAGAGAATGGGTCCAAGTACAGATCCCTGAGGTACCCCACTGGTGACAAGCCCAAGCTTCGAATATACTCCATTGACTACTACCCTCTGTTGCCTGTCACTCAGCCACTGCCTTACCCATTCAACAATATTGGAATCAAAACTCAAAGATTGTAGTTTATTGATAAGCCTTCTATGTGCAACAGTGTCAAAAGCCTTACTGAAATCTAGGTAAGCAATGTCTACTGCACCACCCTGATCTATAATTTTAGTTACCCAATAACGCTACAGGCTGGATTTACTTTTCCAATACATGGTTCCTAGACCTACTCAATGTACGCGATGGGTAAAGTAAATAAACGTCCGGATCATCGTAATTCTCCCAGGAAGGTAAGAAAGCAGCACACCCAGCTCATATGCACAGACACTCACGTACTTTGGTGTAGAGGCATATGGTGTCCCGTCAACCCATTTCCACTGCCCATTTTCATCTGTCAGTCCAATCCAAGTATATTGCTGCTTGGAAAGAGCCACTACGTAGTGCTGAGTGAGTAACACAATAACACAATAACAACCATTAAACAGAAATAAGGATCCCTTACAACAATCCCCAATACCCAGCTCCCCTACACCTCCCCACACTTAGCTCTCTCACACTGCTCCCCAACACCCAGCTCCTCCACACCTCCCCCACACTTAGCTCTCTAACACTGCTCCCCCACACCTAGCTCTCTAACACTGCTCCCCCACACCTAGCTCTCTTACACTGCTCCCCCACACTTAGCTCTCTCACACTGCTCCCCCACACCCAGCTCCCCCACACCTCCCCCACACTTAGCTCTCTCACACTGCTCCCCCACACCCAGCTCCCCCACACCACCCCCACACTTAGCTCTCTCCATTAAACAGAAATAAGGATCCCTTACAACAATCCCCAATACCCAGCTCCCCTACACCTCCCCCACACTTAGCTCTCTCACACTGCTCCCCAACACCCAGCTCCTCCACACACCCCCACACTTAGCTCTCTTACACTGCTCCCCCACACTTAGCTCTCTAACACTGCTCCCCCACACTTAGCTCTCTCACACTGCTCCCCCACACCTAGCTCTCTCACACTGCTCCCCCACACCCAGCTCTCTCACACTGCTCCCCCACACCCATCTCTCTCACACTGCTCTTCCACACCCAGCTCTCTCACACTGCTCCCCCACACCCAGCTCTCTCACACTGCTCCCCCACACCCAGCTCTCTCACACTGCTCCCCCACACCCAGCTCTCTCACACTGCTCCCCCACACCCAGCTCCCCCACACCTCCCCCACACTTAGCTCTCTCACACTGCTCCCCCACACCCAGCTCCCCCACACCTCCCCCACACTTAGCTCTCTCACACTACTCCCCCACACCTCCCCCACACTTAGCTCTCTCACACTACTCCCCACACTTAGCTCTCTCACACTACTCCCCCACACTTAGCTCTCTCACACTACTCCCCCACACTTAGCTCTCTTACACTGCTCCCCCACACCTAGCTCTCTTACACTGCTCCCCCCACACCTAGCTCTCTTACACTGCTCCCCCACACCCAGCTCTCTTACACTGCTCCCCCCCACCTAGCTCTCTCACACTGCTCCCCCACACCTAGCTCTCTCACACTGCTCCCCCCACACCCAGCTCTCTCACACTGCTCCCCCCACACCCAGCTCTCTCACACTGCTCCCCCCACACCCAGCTCTCTCACACTGCTCCCCCCACACCTAGCTCTCTTACACTGCTCCCCCCACACCTAGCTCTCTCACACTCCTCCCCCACACCTAGCTTTCTTACACTGCTCCCCCACACCTAGCTCTCCTACACTGCTCCCCCACACCCAGCTCTCTCACACTGCTCCCCCACACCTAGCTATCCCACACTGCTCCCCCACACCTAGCTATCCCACACTGCTCCCCCACACCTAGCTCTCTCACACTGCTCCCCCACACCTAGCTCTCTCACACTGCTCCCCCACACCTAGCTCTCTTACACTGCTCCCCCACACCCAGCTCTCTCACACTGCTCCCCCACACCCAGCTCTCTTACACTGCTCCCCCACACCTAGCTCTCTTACACTGCTCCCCTACACCTAGCTCTCTTACACTGCTCCCCCACACCCAGCTCTCTCACACTGCTGCCCCACACCCAGCTCTCTCTCTCACTGCTCCCCCACACCTAGCTCTCTCACACTGCTCCCCCACACCTAGCTCTCTCACACTGCTCCCCCACACCTAGCTCTCTCACAGTGCTCCCCTACACCTAGCTCTCTTACACTGCTCCCCCACACCTAGCTCTCTCACACTGCTCCCCCACACCTAGCTCTCTCACACTGCTCCCCCACACCTAGCTCTCTCACACTGCTCCCCCACACCTAGCTCTCTCACACTGCTCCCCCACACCCAGCTCTCTTGCACTTTTCCCCCACACCTAGCTCTCTCAGATTGCTCCCCCCACACCCAGTTTTCCTTAATTTCTCAACCAGATGCGACACTCTTACAGTGTGCTACCTCTCTATTCACTCCTTTTTTAGAAATAAATCTTGCACTACTTTAGTGTATTTGTTGCCTTTCCTGACAAACCTGCTCTTCTTCTGAATTAACCACGACCAAGTGAGAATTCTTGTCTTTACATATTTTTGAAGATTCTTCCCAGGACTTTCCAACTTTTGAGATGAAGTAACAGCTCAAAGAGTAATACAGCCACCCATCGGGGCAGGTTATCTCCGAAGTACCTGATATATAAGAGAATAATGTATCATTGGTGCATGTTGTACAATGTGGGGCTAAGGCATTGAGCCAGGTCAAAGACTCGCATTCATCCACACAAATATACAACGGCTTATTATTGTATATCATCTTAGATTCAGTTAAGAAACTCGTTGATTTTCCAGCATCTTTAGAGCACGGTCAACGGAATTAAGTCCAGTCCATGTTGATAAATCTCCACTCGATTGTTGGTGAAAGGTGTTGTGGATAATTTATATTGTTTTAAATAAAGGTACTTTGACTACTTTAATTTGTGAGTGTGCCATTCTACTTCATTTGTTATTTTATTTCCATCCATTTTTTAATCTTCCAGTGAGGACTACTACTAAAGAATCCAAGGTGGGGATTATACCACTTGCACCATACACAGTGAGCAGTTTGCCTGCTCTACTAAATGTGAGTACCGGTAATCGTTTATTATTTTATACTCCTGGAATTCTTTTACACCATGAGCACTATTGTTATCTCTTTTAAATTTATTTTATGGTCTTCTTATTGAAATTATCACAAATTCCTAAGTGGGGATTGTACCACTACACGCTATCCATACGAGAGCTAGTTATAAGCTCTAAAAAACGTGAGTAATACTATGTTAGGCTTTTTATACTGGTATTATCTATCTCTGGGATATATTGCACTATTAGTCTTCCCTTTTGTTTTTTTTATGAATATTTGGTGAATACCCTAACCTGACACTGTTTTAGAAGAATTATTCCGGACATATTATATCTTCTGGCAAGTTTTATTGGGACTTTTATTGGATTTTTTTATTTATTTTTATTATATAATTCATATATTGGCCTTTTCTCACTTCTTTATTCTATTTGTACTTATATATTGTCTATTTTGTTTTGGCACAGCATTGTTTCCTGCTTTGTCTAGTTCTCTGCTAAGAACAAAAATGGCCTCCATCTACCAGGTAATACGTTCAGTAGAAGGAAGGTACCGAACCAGGGGGAGCACATCAAAGACAACCAAGCAGAGATAGGACAGGGTCTGATTTTAATTGATTTGTATTTTTTAGGGCTAATATCTTGGCTGTTACCATGTCATATGGTCCATGTCGACCCAAAATGTGTCATTAGAACCGTCACATGATAAAAACCCTAAACACTGACTGTCTACTCACCATTAAGTAACAGCTTCTTCACTCGATCTGACAGTTTCCCTAAAGCAACCATTACATCTTCCAAACCTGATTTCATCTGATCTGTCAAAGAAAAATGGTGCACTCACAATTCAAATTATACAGCATGGGAAATGTATCTCTCTCCCTGTAATCACCCCTCTCTCTAACTCCCCAGACATGTCTCTCTCCCTGTAATCAACCCTTTCTCTAACTCCCCCACACCTGTCTCTCTCTCTTTACAATCACACTCTCTCTATATTACTCCCCCCACACCTGTCTCTCTCTCTCTCTCTCTATCTCCCCCATACCTGTCTCTCTCCCTCTACAATTACACTTCCTCTCTGTAACTCCCCCACACCTATCTCTCTCTCGAACTACCCCACAGCTTTATATTTCTCTCTCTCCCTTGCTAACTCCCACACAGCTGTCTCTTTCTCTCAGACACCCCCCACGCCCGACTCTCTCTCTCCAACTCTGCCACACCTGAATCTCTCTCCAACTCTCCTACACCTGACTCCCTGGAAGTGTTTTGGGCAAAGGACCATGTGCACGGTCGGTCAAAAATAAGACTTCCAGAAAATTCCTGAACTGATCTGGGTGATTTTTGGATATTTTGGTCACCCAGATCAGGTCTATCAGGGTGTGTTTTAAGGTATTTTTGGGGGTTTGTAAAAATGTATGTTTTTTTCTGTGCTTGGAGATAATTGGATTAGATTAGTACAGTTCCTGATCCAATTAACTCCCAGGCATAGGGGAGGGATTGACCTATTTTGTATGGGAGTGTCCTGGACCTGAGAGCCAATGTGATTGTGTATTTATTTCTACTGTGGTTTACTCCCAAGTCTAGTGGGGAGTGCCCCTTGCATGGGGATTATCATAAAGTGTGGTCCCATTAAAATGAGTTCCTGCTTACCCTCAACATAGTCTCATCTCATGTGTGGGGGAAACGGCTGTATCTACCCTGGGGATTGCTATATCACTATACTCTCCTGGGATTATAATCACTGGCTCTTATAAGAGCTGTTCCTGCTTTACTCTCTGGAGTAGGAGAGGTTCACTCACTGGACGCTGCATCCTGGTCTTAGGTCCAGGGTGGGTGGATGATGGCGAGTTCCCAGTCAAGTTGTAACGCTGGACGTGGGGACTACAGTGCTGATGGTGTCTGGTGGAGTGCTTGGAGTCCTCGTTGAGCACAATTGGCAGAGGCACACGGTTGGGGTGCAAAGTGGTCTGCCACAGTCATAGTTTGACCGACCGCACATGAGGCTCCTGCCCAAAACAGTTCCAGAGAATAAAGGCTTGCGGTCGGTCTAGTTCAGTCGTTTAAAAACCGAACATAGTCATTGGTCTTTCCCTGGAGCTTGTTTCCCTCATCCAGACAAACATTTCCACTGAACAGTGCCCTTCTAAGTTGTGTAGAACAGAACGCAGGCAATGAGGTCCAGCGGTGTTCGGGAGTTTCCGTGTACAATTTTAGTTCCAGGAACGCAACGACCAAACGCCACTGCCTGCGTTCATGCGAACAAGATGGCCGCCACCTCGTAGTCGTTCATGCGAACAGCAGCCACCCAGACAAACAATTAGAACGCTGCGGTTAGAATCGTTACCAAGTGTTAATGGGGTTTAACAAGCTCCTGGGTGGTCTCTGGTTCATGCGGCTGTTCGGTTCCCGAACCAAATAATCCCAATTGCACAAACAGAGCCTTTTTAAAAGTATTTTAGCCAGGTCTATTGCATGGGCCATAGTCCTGAGCCAGGAGGCTGGCAAGCAGGCCCCTTCAAGAACACATGGCAGAGGCATTTCTGCCACAAATCTTTCCCCTCAAGGGAAGACTAACCAGGTACCTGACCTGTTGCTGGTCGGTACCTGGGTTAGTCGGGAAAAATTAAATAAAATATTAATTGGCAATTAATTGGCTGGGTAGCATCCGGTGCCAGGCTCTGTCCTGTCTGTCCCAGGTTGCTGTGTGGGGGTACGTCACCCCCTGTCTCTCCTTTGCTCCCAGCCTTGGCACAACTTGGGCTTAGGGGGCAGAGGCCAGCGGCGCTCTGCCCTGTAGCCAGCGCTTCTGCTGGGGTGGCCTGCAGGTATTCAGGCCCTGGACAATGGGAAAGGGGAGGGCAGAGGCCAGCTGCTCTCTGTCCAGATGCTAGCTCTTCTGCTGGAATGGGGTCAGTGGGTATTGGTGTCTCATCCACTAACCTCAGGACCCGGTTGGGCATTTGCTGATGAGAGGATGCATCGCCTACCTCCTCCCCCTGGTATTCCTGCGGGGCTGGTTGGGGATCTTGCCCGGCCATCCAGCATCCCTGGAGGTCTGGTGCAGAGACCTGTTGTGCCTAATCACTAAATTCATGAAGTGCCAATATCAAAAAACAATAATCAATTACCCTAAGGTTTTTAAAGATATTGATGGGCACCAAAACACTATTCAGATTGAGTGAATTTAGTATTTGAGACAGGGAAAGACACTGACATCGAGTACTTGTAAATAATCAATACAAACTTTATTGACTAACACAGACTTAATTGATAATCATTCAGCTTAAAATTCAGCTTAAAGGAACAGCTCAAAGAAACGGCTTGATAAAAACAGCTTAAAGAAACAGCTCAATGTATACATCACCATAAGAGAGAGACTTGCTGCACTCGACTCAGAGAATGTCTAGCAGTCAGTCTGGAAGGTGACCCTCTCTTACTGGGAAATCAGCAGAACCAGAAATGCACGTCTATATAACATGTGGGTAGTATTCCAACGAGTGCCAAGTTTTCTAGTCTTTTATAAGAAACCTAATAATGAAAGGGGTGAATAGTCTGTCGTTTTCCACTACACCTTCTTATCAGTGCAGCCCAGCAAAGACCTTGCAAAAGCGTTGGATGGGGCCTGCAGCTGGCCAGACTTTCAGTCCCACAACAATACCATGCCAGGTCTGTGCTGTTAATATCTCTGTTCTCATAACTATCTAAAAAGCTAGCTCTGTTCTCATAATATTCTCGTGAAGACTATGCATGACTGTTTTGTGGTTATTACCATTTTCAGTACTGTATACCATATGCCATCTGGACTATCTATACTAGTTTGATTTCCTCAATAGTGATCAATCAATCATTCTTAATAATATGGAATATTATTATCACAAGACCTCTGTCCCATCTGCACCATCTATTTCCAGTGTTCTGTCTTGGGCCAACAGGTACCGCAGCTGGGGAGTGGGACCAGTCATCTCCACTCCCATGGGCTCTCACTGTGGCTGGGGAAAGGGACAAGCTGTCTCCTCTCCCGATATCTCCGGCTGCCGCTGGGGAGGGGGACCGACTATCTCTTCTCCCTGTATGGTATGCTTCCACTGAGGAGTAGGACCAACTGTCCTCCCTCCTGGTAATTCCAGCTGGCGGTTGTGCTCTACTCCAGTAATGTTGGCTGCAGTTAGGCATTGGGCCGGCTGCCCAGCATCCCTGTAGGGCTGGTGGAGAGATCTCGGTCATATGTCCACCTGCCAGTCTGTAAGGTCCCCCTTTAATTGGGAAGAGGGACTGTTACAAACTGCCATTTGTAACTGGCCCTGTAAATGACAAATTGCCCTGCTTCCCTGGTGTAACGGATCACCTTCCGTTGACGGATGCTCCTAGCGCTTTTTGAGGACTCCCAGCACTGCAGACAACACCACAACCACCGCAGACTCCACAACTGCTGTAGCTTAACTGGAGCCGCGCCGTCTTCCTTCCACCCTGAATGAACCTCCAGCATTCAGGACCGTGTGGGGAAGACCTCTCCTCCAGGAGAGCGTATCAGGAACAAGAACAAGCTCTCAAAAGAGCTAAGTGATTAAAGCTCAAGGGAGTATGCAGAGCATAGCAATCCCCAGTGTGAATATAGCAGTTCCCTCCAATAACGAGACAAGGCTACGTATTGAGGGTCAAGAAGAACTCTCTCATGTTTAATGACAGGGACTCTGCTTTTATGCAGTGCTCCCCTGCAAGGGAGACGCCCACAGGCAATTACGCATTAACCAATCACATATCGGTTACATCCCACATATTCCCTCCCCTCTGCTTGGGAGATAATTGAGTTTCTTACTGTATCTACTCAATTATCTCCAAGCTAAAACGTATACATTTTTATAACTCCAAAACTATACATCCAATCTTCATAAAAACCACATATTAATAATCAGCATACTTTACTTACAAACATATCCATTTTCAAATCCAAATTCAGCTAATTCCATCCAGGGGTTAAAGAGTTAGCTGGAAGTCCTTTATGACCGACCGCAAGCACATTTCCCTGCCCAAAACAGTTTCACAGAATCAGGCTGTGCGGTCGGTCTATTTCTGCCCTAAAAAATTACAAAGTCCCATGCGAAGGCGGCGTTCGAATCGTCGAACTCACTTCGATTTTTGTCGAAGTGTCGAAGTGAAACCGGGGTTGTGTTTCCCTGGTGTTATATTGTCTACCAGAGGTCTATGTTACACCCAGAAATGACAAAGGCATCCGAAGTGCCAGTTTAAAAGTTGTAATACTGCTCCACAGTATTTAAAGGGCCAGGAACAGCATACAAACATCCATTGTGCCCAAATACCCTTCTTACAGGGTTAATACACCCCAGGGCCATAGTCGCAGGGCAGGAGGCTAGCAACCAGGCTTCTCCAGTTCACAGTGGTGAGGTTGGTTCTGCCACACCTGGGTTGTGGAGAAGCCTATTTGCCAGCCTCCTTCCTCATGACTATGGCCCCTGGGAGATTGTGCCCCTGAAATCTTATGGACTTTTATTGGGTGTGTATGGCCCTTTAAGAACCGTCTGGGGACATATTGTGACTTTGGTGAACAATGCCCCTTTAAGACGGTGTCCCCAAACCTTTAATATATTGTGTTCCTGGCTTTCTTCCACTTGGTTCAGTAAATGGGGCTTACTGAACCAAGTACCACACAGGCGGACCACCCAGAAGTGGAAGTGTGCAGGCAATTTACCTCCCAGGCTGTGAGGTTACTGCAGCTGGGTGGTCACAGTTCGTGCAAACGAACACGTGGCGGTGGCCATCTTTGTTCATTCGAACGAGGTCAGCGGTATGTGTAGCCAAATTCATGGAACTGAAATCGGCTACACATTTCAACGAACACCGTTGAGCCTTACCTTCTCCTGCACTGAACTTTCACGCACGTTCGAATGGGACTTAATTTTTCTGCATGAAATTGACCGACCGCACAGCCCAAATCTATGGAACTGTTTTGGGCAGGAAAATGTGATTGCGGTCGGTCATAAAGGTCTTCCGGCTATCTTTTTATCCACTGGATGGATTTGTGTGATTTTTGGTTATGTTTATATTTATTGTGTTGATTAAATTGTGTTTATTGTGTTGATTAATAATATGTAATTTTTATGGAGATTGGATGTATGGTTTTAAAGTTACAATGTATGTGTAAAAACTGTGGCGGACCACCCAGAAGTGGAAGTGTGCAGGCAAGTTACCTCCCAGGCTGTGAGGTTACTGCAGGTTAATTGCCGAGCGCTGGGTGGCCACAGTTCGTGCAAACGAACACGTGGCGGCGGCCATCTTTGTTTATTCGAACGAGGTCAGCGGTATGTGTAGCCAAATTCATGGAACTAAAATCGGCTACACATTTCCGTGAACACCGCTGATCTTACCTTCTCCCATACTGAACTTTCAGCTGCAGAGACTAAGTCCCGCGTTAAATTGCGTTAAATGCATTAAATTGACCGGCCGCACAGCCCAAATCTCTGGAACTGTTTTGGGCAGGAAAATGTGCTTGCGGTCGGTCATAAAGGTCTTCCGTCTAACTTTTTATCCACTGGAGGGATTTGTGTGATTTTTGGTTATGTTTATATTTAAATTGTGCTGATTAATAATATGGAGATTGGATGTATGGTTTTAAAGTTACAGTGTATGTGTAAAAACTGTATTTTTACTATTTGTGATAATTATGTTAACCCATTGTGTAACATAATTATATCACAGGCAGAGGGGAGGATTTTGTGTGTAATTGCTGGGAGTGTTTTCTGTAATGTACGTGTATGATTGGTTGTTTTGTAAAACCCTGTGGGTGGTCCTATCTAAGGGAAACCTGCATAAAAGAAGGTTCTTTTGGTGCCAATAAACAGAATGACTTGACCCTCTAACTTGCAGCCTTGACTCATGTTTGTAGGGGACAGCTATAATCACTATAGGGATTGCTATGCTCTTCATACTCCCTTAGCTACTGAGCTCTTGTAAGAGCTCTTGTTCCTGATCCTGCTTCGCTCTACAGAAGGAAGAGGTTCACCTACTGGAACCTGGAGCCTGGTCGTAGGTCAAGGGCGCAGAGCAGACGGCGAGATACCAGCCCAGCAGCGGTGGTTCGTGGAGTCCGCAGTACTTATGGTGGCTACGCAGTAGTTATGGTGTCTACGGTACTGATGGTCCTTTGGTGAGCGCTAGGAGCATCCTTTCTACGATCCAACTTCCAGCCAGCATGGAGGCAACCGTAACAGGGACCAGCTGTGCTCTGCTGGTATCTCCGGCTGCCACTGGGGAGAGGGACCGGTTGCCTCCTCTCCTGGTAAGGTAAGCTGCCGCTGGGGAGTAGGACCGACTGTCCTCCTTCCTGGTACTTCCAGCGGGGGTCCTCAGCTCTCCCTGTCCTCAGCTCTGCCATTCTGACGCTTGAATTCCCTCCTGGCTTGCAGACTAGCGCTCCACTGACACATGCACCCGGTCATAGAAACCTACTCGTAGGCGCATTCCACAGCAGAACTCCTCATCTTCTGTAGGGGGGCTGCAGTGTTACCCTCCTTTATGAATCCATAATGATTCCGATGTCTCTAGGACGCTTCTATACTCACTAGGAAGCCATCCCACTGCTGCCACCAGATGTGATGGATGCCTTCGCCAATCGATACTTCCTAGTATTCCAGAGTACTTCCACGCACTCCATCAGATACCATAGCCACAGCAGACCCTTGGCCGCTTGGCTGGGGTCTCACCGTCCTCCACCCACCCTGGACCCAAGTCAAGGATCCAGCTTCCAGTGGGTAGACTTCTCCTCCTCCAGAGAGTATAGCAGGATAGTTCTTACAAGAGCTGGAGATGTAGCTGGTATAGCTGTTCCCTACAAGCACGAGACAAAGCTCTGTGTTGAGGGTAAAGTAGAACTCTTTTAATGGCAGCCACAACTGGCCTTATATGCAGGTCCCCATGTAAGGGGTTTCCGGTTACATATTCCAGGGGCATTCCCCACTGGACCTGAGAGTAGACTACAGCAAAAACATACACATGATTACATTGGCTCTCGGGTCCAGGACACTCCCACACAAATAAGATAATCCCTTCCCTGTGTCTGAGAGATAATTGAGTCAGGAACTATAATAAACTCACTTATTTTCAGGCACAGAAAACATACATTTTACAATACCCCAAAAGTACCCCCAAACCACACGGAAACCCCACAAAGTCATATCCCCTGATAGCCACCGATCTGGGTGACAAACATATCCAAAAATCACCCTGATTGGTACAGGGGTGCTGGATTTCCATGGAAGTCATAATTTGACCGACCGCACATGAGAATCCTGTCCAAAATAGTTCCAGAAAATCAGGGCTTGCGGTCGGTCTAGTTCGGTAGTTTAAAAACCAAACAAACTACCGAACATAGTCAATGGTCTTACCCCGGAGCTTGTTCCCCTCATCCAGACGAACAATTCCACCGAACAGTGCCCTGTAGAACCGAACGCAGGCGATGATGGAAGTCCAGCAGTGTTCGGGAGTTTCTGTGTCCAATTTTAGTTCCAGGAACTCGACGACCAAACACCACTGCACTACACTAACTCCCCCACACTTGTCTCACTGTCTCTCTCTATCACCCCCACACCTCTCTCTCTCACCTGTCTCTCTCTCTAACTCCCCCACACCTGTCTGTCTCTCTCTCTCTAACTCCCCCACACCTGTCTCTCTTCCATTAATACTGTGACAGACCCCTTTGGAGTGAGAGATACTATCCTGGAGAATTGCTTTCTGTCTCGTGTAGTTGTTGGACTTTGGTAACTTCTGGAACTGTACAGTATGCGCCCCCACGTGGGGAGAACAATGGGTCGCGGCCATTTTGACCGCACAAACTAATAGCCGAACACTATGGAACTCTCCACACGGTGAATTCCTACCTTTCCGGTAAACTACGTCCATGCTGTTCGACAGGTCCAGAGTACCGAACCAGAGACACCAGATCCACAAGAGAGATTTCGTTTATGTAATGTGGTTTTAGTGAAAATGGTACAAACGTGTATCTAGCGAACGGTTCATCCGATCTAGGTGATTTTCACATATATTGTTCCCCTAGATCTCCGTTCTCTAATACACCAAGTACAGTGCATTTTAGTTAAATATTGTGTGTGTTATTAAAAGTGCAATAACTTGTAGAATATTCTGCCCGATACAGTGGGAGGGATTCCCACTGTAAATGTATTATCTCCCCAGGATGTGGGGAGGAGTTTTGTACGGCATAAAAGCCCGAACTGCAGAATAAAGATTATTCCTGTTTTAACCCTCAACACAGAGTCTCGTCTCGTGCTTGGAGGGGATATTTATTAACTGATTAGTATTCTCTTGGGACGTGGTTGTTGCAGCTGACTTCACCTTGGGGGAAAGGACACCTTCTTGGCGGCGTAAACCCCTACTACACCGGGGTGCCGCTACAAATACATACTCACCTTTTGACTTGTCATTGATAATATTCTGGACAGATGTGTCCATTTGGTTTAGTTTCTCCATAAATTTACCACCTGGGGAACAGATTATAGATTTACTTAATGACCACCTAGATTTTCCCAATCTCCCCGTATATAGCCCCACTTACCATCCTGAGACAAACGCTCCACTTGTGCGCTAACCATCGCACTCAGATTGCCCAGCTGTTTCTCTAGAGTTCGATCCGGCTCACTTTGCCCTGGGCCTGTAGATAGGAACATCAGTGATATCAGAAACTCAGGCCGTGCCCCCCCAAAAATATATATAAGATACATGTACTTTAGTTGAATTTTATTGCACATATTATAATATATACAATTTTATTAATGGTTTACTATAGTCTTAAAGACACAGCACACCTTATTTTAGTTTTTATAATACTCAGACAGTGCCCCCCACACCCCAGTGTGTGAGTCAGAACACGGGGGGCTATACTCAGACAGTGCCCCCACACCCCAGTGTGTGAGTCAGAACACGGGGGGCTATACTCAGGCAGTGACCCCACCCCCCAGTGTGTGAGTCAGAACACGAGGAGGGTAAAATATTTGCTTCACCTGTCAGTGGGTTTAATGTTGTGGATGATCAGTGTATACAGTTGCAAGAAAAAGTATGTGAACCAATTTGTGCAGAAATCCATATCATTCGAAAGATGCGTGGTCATAAAATGTGATCTGATCATCATCTAAGTCACAACAATAGACAATCACAGTCTGCTTAAACTAATAACACACAAAGAATGAAATGTTGCCATGTTTTTATTGAACACACCATGTAAACATTCACAGTGCAGGTGGAAACAGTATGTGAACCCTTGGATTTAATAACTAGTTGAACCTCCTTTGGCAGCAATAACTTCAACCAAACGTTTCCTGTAGTTGCAGATCAGACGTGCACAACGGTCAGGAGTAATTCTTGACCATTCCTCTTTACATAACTGTTTCAGTTCAGCAATATTCTTGGGATGTCTGGTGTGAATCGCTTTCTTGAGGTCAGGCCACAGCATCTCAATCGGTTGATTTCAGGACTCTGGGCCACTTCAGAAGGCGTATTTTCTTCTGTTTAAGCCATTCTGTTGTTGATTTACTTCTATGCTTTGGTCATTGTCCTGTTGCAACACCCATCTTCTGTTGAGCTTCACCTGGTAGAAAGATGGCCTTAGGTTCTCCTGCAAAATGTCTTGATAAACTTGGGAATTCATTTTTCCTTCGATGATAGCAATCCGTCCAGGCTTTGACGCAGCAAAGCACCCCCAAACCATGATGCCCCCACCACCATACTTCACAGTTGGGATGAGGTTTTGATGTTGGTGTGCTGTGCCTCTTTTTTGCCACACATAGTGTAGTATTTTGCCAGTACTGCTGTGGAACATCCAGGTGTTCTTGTGCAAACTGTAAACGTGCAGCAATGTTTTGTTTGGACAGCAGTGGCTTCCTCTGTGGTATCCTCCCATGAAATCCATTCTTGTTTAGTGTTTTACGTATTGTAGATTCGCTAACAGGGATGTTAGCATTTGACAGTGACTTTTGTAAGTCTTTAGCTGACACTCTAGGATTCTTCTTCACCTCATTGAGCAGTCTGCGCTGTGCTCTTGCAGTCATCTTTACAGGACGGCCACTCCTAGGGAGAGTAGCAGCAGTGCTGAACTTTCTCCATTTATAGACAATTTGTCTTACCGTGGACTGATGAACAGCAAGGCTTTTGGAAATCTTTACAGCTTCATGCAAGTCAACAATTCTTAATCGTAGGTCTCCTGAGAGCTCTTTTGTGCGAGGCATCATTCACATCAGGCAATGCTTCTTGTGAAAAGCAAGCAGAAGGTGATTTGAATGCCTTTCCCTGCCGTCATCACCTCACAAATTGACCTGTACAGTATCATAGTACCAGTGAGATACTCCAGACCCAGGGAGCCGCTCTTCCCGCGGAGGAGTACCCCAGCTGGGTTGAAGGCAGTGGTACCCATGCTCTCCCCCTCCACACCGGGCACACGCTGGCCGCTGCAAATGCCGGCTGCTGTCATGCAAGCCAGGTCAGTAGGGGAGATAGGCTCCGGCAGTTGGGATCTCACGCAATAGCGCGAGGTCCAAGGAGGCCACAAGTAAACACGTGGAATCGCTGGAGATAAACTCAGCGTTCCCGGTGCTCCGGAGGGCTGAGGAGGAAGCTAGGAGGGTGACTCCTGAGTGGTTAAAACCCCTAACGGGGGAACAGTTATGTGGAAAAGAAAGCATAAGGGAGTAAAAGGTGTAATAGTAAAGCGAAAAAAAGGCCCCTAGAGAGGCCCAGTGGCAGAAAAAGCAGATAACAGAAAATGGGAGAGGGAAACAGAGTAAATAAAGGCACAAACAACCAGAAAGCAACCAGAAATAGACTAAATAAATTAAAGTAAGATAAAGTAAAGTGACAGGCACCCACTAAGAGCAGGAGGCAGTGGTACTTTGACCTGTACTGATGTGGAGCAGCAAAGAAGTTTGTTTTCCTGGCACTATAGTGGTCTTTTAAAACCCCTTAAGGACACATGACGTGTCTGACATGTCATGATTCCCTTTTATTCCAGAAGTTTGGTCCTTAAGGGGTTAAGCAAATATGAAGCCTCCTGTCATGTTATAACATTTGGTATAGGCCATCACCCTCAACATCTAGTATTTACTCTTAATGCATGATTTACTCTGCTTCAGAAGAGGAAGGCTTGTATGGGGGCCTACTGCACAAACACACAATAATAAATGTCTAATTTTTATCACCAGGTGATTGTGTCTCACCCATTTTCTTACCCATTGGAAGGCACTGATTGGTGCCATACTCAGCATTCGATGAAGGGCAGTAGTACATTTTATCAATTACAATCACTGACGCCATGAGTGTGAGTGAGCACTGAGTGCTGGCTGAGTGTGAGTTACACTTACTTCTTAGAGCCACAATGAGGACTATGATGGTGAGAAGAAGCATAGCGTACACAGCACATAGACCAGTCAGAAGTCTAGAGGATGGAGGGGGCGAAAAGAAACTCATCTTGACAACTGTAGGAGAGGAGACATAAGTTCTGTTATTTGGGATGCAAAACATGCACTTACTGCTAACCTAGCCTTAGCCCCTAATCATTGCCCGTGAATCGAAATAAACATTCTCTCTCTGGTTCACTACATGCTGTTTGCATCCACTTAGTGTTCGAGGCCCTATATGTTGACATGACTTACACAATTACAATACAGCCATTCAGGCAGGCATACCCGGTGATGACCAGATGACAAGCCCGCACCACCCAGGATGGCTCACACTCTGAGGCTTAGGTAGGCACCCGTGCCCTTGTCCTGGGATACCCGTGCCGAGTTTGGGAGGGAAGAAGTTTCTGACCCTACCCTCTAGACCTATAGGTATAGGGTGGCCACTATACAGATACCCGACGGCCCCAACACCCCACTACCAGAACCAGCTACCAACCATCAGTTACACCAGCTGCCACAACTCCACTCAGATGTTCACCGGCTCTTGTACCACCCAAGAGGGCACCGGACTGGGCCACGACCCAGTGCCATCGATGTCTCAAATATGGGCACATGTGGAGGGAGTAAACCAAGAAACATGTGTTCAGCGCACACGTACCGTTTACCTTACAATAAACACTTGGCAAAGGGTATTTCTTTAAGCGTTGCACTGTTTCCTATATAAAACAGGAAATAAAACAATACATAGTATAGCCTGTATGAATATTTATAATAGGTCTATACAAGGTCAGCACACTCACAATTTTTAGAGCCTTTTATAAGTTGGCTCTGGACTTATAAGGCACATCAGCTCCTCAAATTTTCCAGCTTGTCTCACAGGAACAACAGGGAATTCCAGGAATTCTATCAAGAGATAGAAATACAATTAAAAGATATAATAACCTATAAGAAATGAAATGGCGACCATACCAATATGATAAAACAAAAATGTAGGGAACTACTTACAACAGGAATAGATAAGGACATTTTAAATAAAGGGGAATTCTCTTTTCTGCTTCTAGAATATCCTAGGATCCCTTCGATTTATGTCCTGCTGAAGCTACATAAAAGTTTGGTTGACCCTCCTGGGCGCCCAATAGTTTCAGGGATTAATTCAGTCCTATCACCTCTGTCCCAATATATTGACTTCCACTTACAACCATTAGTCAAGACTTCCCTTCATATTTACAGGGCTATCTCCTAATAACGAGTGATGTCACCAGCCTCTACACAATAATTGAACACAGTAGGGGCTTTGAGGCAGCCAATTTCTTTTTAGAACAATCTGACAAATATGGAGATACTCAAAAGTCCTTTACCTCGGAGGGAATAACATTGATTTTAGAAAACAATTATTTTTGGTTCGAGGGGGATTTTTATTTACAAGTTAGAGGTACAGTGATGGGGACCAAGTTTGCGCTGAGCTATGCCAATTTATGGCATATTGGGAGAGGACTTTTATTTATTCTACGCATAAGTTCGGCGCAAACTTGGTCCTATACAAGAGGTACATCGATGATATTTTTATTATCTGGAAGGGATCGAGTATCCAGTATGATGATTTTTTTAATTCGCTTAATATCAATGACTGGGGGATCACTCTTACAAAGAACATTAGCCCAAGTAGCATCAACTTTTTAGATTTAGAAATGTATATTTTAGACAATTCTATAATGACCCGTAGGTCGATGTTAATAGTTATATTGAGATCAACAGCTGCCATCACCAAACGTGGCTATTTAATATACCTAGGGGACAATTCCTTAGAATATGGAGAAATTGTTCAAACCAATCTGATTTTTTATCCCAAGCAAATATTTTAAAGGAACAATTCACCCAGAAAGGCTATTATAACAAGATCGTAGATAAGAGTATAGAAGATGTTGCACTCTTAGATAGGTCACCTATCCTTAACTATAGGGACTCTTGAGGAAATACAAATAATACCAGAATAATACCATGTAACTATGTAATCCCTTTTATTTTAAATTTTTCCAGTAATATTGGAGTTATCAAAAAAATTATTTGTAAATATTTGCACATTCTGAGACAGGAGGATGATATAGACGAATATGTGGGTTAAAAACCAAAATGTATTTTTAGAGGAGCCAAGAATGTTAAACAAATATTAACCAAAAGTTTTATTGACAACAAAGTCCTAAATCAGGGGTCGGCAACCTCTGGCACGCGTGCCACTCGTGGCACGCGGGGTGCATTTGAGCGGCACGCGAGGTTGCCGACCGATCTACACTGAGGGAAACCGGAAGGGAACTTGCGCGGCGGCGGAACTTCCAGCATCACAAGAACTTGCGATCTGGAGTTCCGCCACTCTTACCTCAGCTCCAATCATCTGTGCCTCGCCTCCAGCCCTCCCACTCTGTCAGCAGCATCCTCAGCCCTGCCTCCTGCCTAGTGATTAGCCCCGCCTCCTGCCTAGTCTTCAGTCCCGCCTCCTACTCTGTCAGCAGCATCCTCAGTCCCGCCTCCAGACCAAGCTTCAGCCCCGCCTCCTGTCCTACTCTGTCAGCAGCATCCTCAGACTGGATGATTTATTTACAGGTCTACAGCAAATCTGTGTGGGGCTTCTTGTTTATGGGAGCCAATCAGAAGCAGTAGTGATCACAGGAATCACTTCTGCTCCTGACTGTGTCACAAAATCAGAGATTGCCTTGTCCCTTGTGTCTGCTACTACCACTTCACTGTTTGCCTGTCAGTCCCTGACCCTGAATACTATCAGGTAAATTGCCTTAATTTACCTGGTGCCAGTGCCACATTATTTATGTTACAAATAAATCCTCATGAGGGCATACAGGAATGGTCCCCAAGAGCTGTCAATCTAACTCAAATTAACTTTAATGTGATACAAAAGTTTTATTATACTCATATATATATCACATAAATGTTAACTTGTGTTAGATTGTAAGCTGTACAGTCCATTCCCTGGGTGCCCTGGTCTCTATATGTAAAGGCTTAAGGGAATAGCCCCCAAAAGCTTGCAATCTAAGTCAAGTGAGCATTTCCTAATTATGTAAAAAATACAAACAGAAATACTAGCTTGAGTTAGATTGCAAGCTCTTGGAGCCATTCCTGCAATGTGAGAGACTAGGAGAGATCAGACATGAAGTGTGACCAGTAAACTCGACTACAATGTGTCACATTACACTCCACCACTCACACACACACAAATCACACTCAGCCAACCATACGCACAACCGCTACCCTCCTCCACACACACACACACACACACACACATCACAATCAGCCGTTCAATACACAGACATCCCACACACAGTATTAGAACACTGATGCACTCTGAACCACATAACTGATTTTTATTGCTGCGGAGCTCTGTGATGAAATTATGCACTCACTTTGATGTGAGTTGTATCTCTGAGGGCTCTGTGATATGTTCATACACTGCATTTATTACGTTCATATTATTGTGATTGTTTTTGCAGTTGAGCTGTGTGATACACTTCTCCTTACATACACGCGCATTTTATTGCTGTGGGGCTCTATAATACATTCAGCGATGCATTTACCGTGAGGCTAACAAGGTATTTGCGTTGGGCGGCACTTTCCAAAACACAGCTCCAAATGCCCATGCCTTGTTAGCCTTGTTTTATGGGGGCCCAAGAGCTGACCGGTTAGCCAGTTTTGGGCCCCCGTGGGGTGGACCACAGGTAAATTACCACAGGTAAATTATCCACCCAGCTTTCTCAACAGTAATGAGGCTGGGTAGATTTTTAATTTTTTTTAAAAGAAATAGCAAAAATTTGTGAGTGTTGGGGGAAAAATGTGTGTGTATGTGTTTGTCAGTGAATATATGTGTGTCTGTCTGTCAGTAAGTTTGTGTGTCTGTCAGTGTGGGTCTTTGAGTGTGTGTATTTATATCTTTCAGTGTGTGAGTGTGTGTGTGTAAGTTTGTGTCTGTCAGTGAGTTTGTGTCAGTCTGTCAATGAATGTGTGAGTGTGTGTGCCTGTAAGTGAATGTGTGTGAGGGTCAGTGAATGTGGGTGGATGGGTGTGTGTGTCTGTGAGTGAGTTTGTGTATGTCTGTATGTGTGTCTGAGTGATTATACGTGTCTGTCAATGAATGTGTGAGTGTGCGTGTCTGTCAGTGCATGTGCGCTTCTGTCAGTGTGTGTCCGAGTTATTGTGTGTCTGTCAGATTGTGTCAATTCAATTTAAATGTCAATTCAGTGAGTGTGTGTGTGTGTGTGTGTGTGTGTCAGTCAAAATGTGAGTTAGTCTTTAACAGGAAAGGTGGGGCAAATTTAAATTAGAGGGTTCCCAAGTTCATCATGCCTTGGGCAGCACAAATCCAAAATACGCCACTGAATACATTAATACACTCCGTACATAGTTTGAACCTGTGATAAACTGTCAACTAAGCACTCTCAGTCAATCACTGTCCTAATCTCTGGTATGGCTTCAGGTGGAAGCATAGTTCTGTCTCCTCTGCATCATCATTGGAGGCCGGGTTACTGGGGACCAACCTGCACTGCTAAATGTTAGTGACGTGGATCCTGGCACCCACGGACTCCAGATAACATGACCACTTAAATACATTTAAGTAGTCATGGTTGTTTTTGGGGACCCTGCTGGGCCCTGCCACGCTCTAAATCAATATTGCAGTAGCTCTAACCTGGGCTTACCCGACTACTGGCGACAAGCTGTGATTGTGGCTGACAGTCCTGGAGGGGGCTCCGAGCATATTGCGGCCTGGTGTGAAGCATGGAAGGGAGGGGCGGCCAATCTCCCACCTGGAGCAGCCTGTGCTAAGCCAAACACCAGCTTGTGCCCTGTCCTCCCTCCTCAGTGAGCTAGGAGCACACAACACCACCACAAAGCCAACACCATGTGGCAACTAAAATTACAGCCACCGTGTGTGCTTCTGACCCAGGCAGTGGGAAATGGGATATGCAGGATCGGCTGAACCGGCTCGGATGCCTTTTGGGAGAAGCTGGCAGCTTGCCTGGAATCAGTGGCCCCAGCAGCAGCGATCCCACACCTAATGCCTATGGCTGAGGCCTTCTGGGTGTACTACTATTTTCTAGATCTAATTGTCATTACATGTCTATTTTTGATTGCTCATCCACTACTACTGAAACAGACACAGACATGTAAACCTGGCCTGTTACTGCAAATAGTGCAGTATATAAAAATGGCATACAATCGTTTCATTATATGCCTTGTATGTGTTTTACTTCTCGCTGTTGTGGCAATAAAAGTTGAAATGTAATCTCATTCACAACAAAAATAAAGAATTATAAAAAATAAAAAAGGAAAGAGTATCTTTGTACTTATTTACCCTCTTATTGAAGCCCATTATGTCGCTGTGTCATTTGTTATATTCTGGTGTTATTAGACTGGGGCTGAACTCTACAGGCCTGTCTGTGGCATGTACACTGTACTAGTAATTTCTGACAAAATGGGACATTTACACCTCCTTTAATATTCCTTACTGCGCCTCTTGATTCATCTTATTTTTCTGTTCAATTTTTTTTTTGAGGGGATGGGAGATTGGTTCACAATTTTGTTGGTTCCAGTGTATAAAAGAGAGGTGCACAAATGCACCCAACAATATTTCCAACCACTGTCAGCGTGGCAGTTTTCAGAGAAAGAAAGGCAGCTTTTATGATGTTCATTTGTTTTGGGGATGTAATCAATGTTAAAAAAAAATAGAAGAACAAATACAAAATCCAAAAGAGGAATCAAAAGTATCAGAAATATGGATTATTGTGGCACATTATAGAAAATGGTTATTTTTGCTTATTTGCAGGATCCACAGGGAGCAATCACATTGTTTGAACGAACAGTTCTTCTCAGCCTTCTCAGGTTTAGATTGCAGATCCTACTTCCATTTGCTAAAATGTCTACCGCCAAAAAGCAAAAGCTTGACATCCGCACTTTTCAGCCTTCATGGACTGAGGAATATGGAGTTGTACAGCAGAAGGATCGTGCTGTGTGTGCATTATGCTGTGAAAGTATTGTTTGCCGAACATCAAGTGTCAAAAGACATTTTCAAACTAAACATGAATCGTCATTTAATAACATGGAGGACAAAATGGAAGCCATAAAAAGAGCAGTTTGTAGATATAAAAAACAAACCAGTATATTCAGCCAAGTAATTGGAGCAAAGAATAAAGCTACTGAATGCAGTTATAAAATTGCTCAGTGTGTAGCAAGAAAAGGGAAACCTTTCACAGATGGTGAATATATTAAAGAAGCCTTTATAAACGGTGCTGAAGTTTTATTTGGCGATTTGCCTAATAAAGATACAATATTATCACGGATAAAAGATATACCAGTATCGGCAAGAACAATAGAAAGACGAGTGACCGAAATGACAGACAATATACAAGATAAGCAAAGAAGAAGTTTAAAAGACGCTCTTGTCTTTAGTGTCGCTGTGGATGAAAGTGTTGATGTAAATGACATGGCTCGCCTCGCAGTAGTTGCTCGCTACTGTGAAAATGATCGCATTTATGAAGAATTGTGTTGTCTCAAATCACTTGAAGGAACAAAAGGAGAGGATATTATGTCTGCATTTGCCGATTATTTTGAAAAGCAGAGTATAGATATCAATAAAATATTCTGTATAACTACAGATGGTGCCCCTGCCATGGTTGGAAAAAACAAAGGATTTGTAAAACTTCTCCAAGAACGCATTGGTCGTCCTGCACTAAAATTCCATTGCATAATTCACCAAGAGAACTTGTGTGCAAAAATATCATCTTCATCCTTGAACTTTGTGATGGAAACAGTTGTAAAAATTGTAAATTTTTTAGTTAGCCGCTCTGCATTAACCCACAGACAGTTCAGGTCCTTACTGGAGGAACTGGAGAGTTCGTATTCTGATCTCCCTCTTTATAATAACGTTCGTTGGCTCAGTCGTGGCAAGGTATTGAGCAGATTTGTAGCATGCTTGGAGGAGATCAAGAATTTCACAAGTGAAAAAGGTCATAATTACCCAGAACTAAGTGATATTAACTGGCTTTGCAAGCTTATGTTCCTGGCTGATATAACTGCACACCTGAATGACCTGAATTTACAGTTACAGGGAGAAGGACAAACTGTTCTTCATCTTTATGAATACTGGAAAGGATTCATGGAAAAACTGAATGTGTATTGTCGGGATATCACTACTGAGACATACAAGTATTTTCCCAATGTAAAAGCACATTCGGTGCATTATCCAGTTGGCACAGAAGAACTGCAGAAGTACATTGGGGCGCTCAGAAAAGAGTTCACAGAACGATGTCAAGATTTTGAGATCCATGGGCCAACATTTTCATTCCTTATCAAGCCTGACTTAACCGAATCTACCTCATTTGGGTTAACTCTTTTTGAATGGATGAATGTTGATGATTTTGAAATCCAGCTTATTGAATTGAAGGCATCAGAATTATGGAGAACAAAATTTGAAGAACTGCGGAAAACTCTGGAGGGAAATTGCACAGATAGATCAGCTGCCATTGTGCAATGTTGGACCAGTCTACCTGAAAAATTCATCTGCTTAAAGATAATTGCACTAGCGTTGCTTTCGGCCTTTGGGTCAACATATATATGTGAGCAAATCTTTTCACACATGAAGATCATTTTGAATCCGCATCGAAGCCGTCTCTCAACTGCTCATTCAGAAGCCTGTGTGAAGCTTAAAGTTACGCAGTATGTTCCTGACATAGAGGAACTAAGCAAGGAAAAGCAAGGACAGGGATCTCACTAAGTTTGTCCTGTAAAAAATAAAAAAATGCTGTTGTATGTTCTTTGTTATTACGTTCTAAAAATATTTTCAGCACGTGTAAATGTAATTAGAAATTACATTAAAAAGCAAAAGACAAATCAATATGATTAGTTGTTCTCTTAAAACAGACCTTCTTTATTTGTTGTCATCATTAATAAAATATTAAACTTTCTTAACCATGCATTCCTCATGGAATTTATTGCCGGCACACCAAGGGACGTCAAAGTTTTATTTTGGCACAGCACTACCAAAAGGTTGCCTACCCCTGTCCTAAATAGTAACAAACAATTTTTTAAGTGACGAGACAGCAGAAAGGTTTCATTCACTGTGGATTGCGTAATGCATGCAAAAAGACAGAAATATCTAACAAGAAGGTTCTTAACTTCAATTATTTTGTAACAAATAAGAAATAGGAAATTAATTTATTAATTACGTGTCACTCGAAAAATGTAATCTATCTTTTAAAGTGTACACGTGGATACCAATATATTGGTAAAACCAGGGGCGTATTAGCCGCGAGGCAAACAAGGCATTTGCCTTGGGCGGCATTTTCCAGGGGGCGGCAAAAAAAGCCGCCCCCAAATGCCCAAGGCAAATGTCTTGTTAGCCTTGCGGCTAACAGACATGCCAGCGGTCGGGCGGCGTTGGCGGGCGGCCGGCGAGGGAGCTCTTCCCCTGAGCTGTCTGCTCAGCTCCCTCGCCAGCCGCAGAGTGAGGCTGGGAGGCGGAGCCGGAATATGACGTCATATTCCGGCTCCCAGCCTCACTCTGCGGCTGGCGAGGGAGCTGAGCAGACTGCTCAGGGGAAGAGCTCCCTCGCCGGCCGCCCACCCGCCAGGCAGTGCCGCCCGATCGCCCAGCAGCCACTGGACCACCAGGGAGGAAGAGACACCCCCCATCCCCCCACCATTCCCAAAGGTAAGGAGGCTGGGGGAGGGGGGTGTTAAATTTAAAAAAAATGTGTTAAAAATAAATGTAAAAAAAAACATGTTAATAATAAATAAAAAAAATGTATTAAAAAAAAATAAAAAAAAATGTGTTAAAAATAAATTTTAAAAAAATAACGTGTTAATAATAAATTAAAAAAAAGTGTTAAAAATAAATTAAAAAAATGTGTTAAAAATAAATTTACAAAAAATGTGTTAAAAATAAATTTAAAAAATGTGTTAATGTGGGTGGGTGAGTGTGTGTCTGTGTCTGTTAGTGTTTGTGTCTGTTAGTGTCTGTGTCTGTTAGTGTCTGTGTGTGTCTGTTAGTGTCTGTGTCTGTGTGTGTGTGTGTGTGTGTGTGTGTCTGACTGTGTGTGTCTGTTAGTGTGTGTGTTTGCCTGTGAGTGTGTGTGTATGTTAGTGAGTGTGTGTGTCTGCTAGTGAGTGTGTGTCTGTTAGTGTGTGTCTGTTAGTGAGTGTGTTTGTCTGTTACTGAGTGTGAGTGTGTCTGTTAGTGTGTGTGTGTTTCTGTTAGCGAGTGTGTGTTTCTGTTAGCTAGTGTATGCGTATCTGTCAGTGAATGTGTGTGTGTGTATTTAGAATGCGGGGCGGGGGGAAAGGTTGGGTGGGGGTGGCGCGGGGGGGGCGCCTGAGTTTTGTCCTGCCTAGGGCAGCACAAAACCAGGATACACCACTGGGTAAAACCTCTAGACCAATTCAGGTTAGGATTGGAGAATGCATAAGAAACATAAAAAATGTGTTCATCAACCATAGTGTGTCCAAACACGTTTTAGAATCTTGTGCATCCAATCCAAAAAATCTGGAACTGTATGCAATCCAAAAGGTTGACACACATTGGAGAGGAGGAGATCTAGCCAAAAAATGAAGTATCCGTGAAGCTAAGTGGACATTTGAAATGTGCACTGTTACGGTTGCCTCCAGGCTGGCTGGAAGTTGGACCATAGAAAGGATGCTCCTAGCGCTCACCAAAGGACCATCAGCACCATAGACACCATAACTACTGCGTAGCCATCATAAGTACTGCAGACTCCACGAACCACCGCTGCTGGGCTGGTATCTCGCCGTCTGCTCTGCACCCTGGACCTACGACCAGGCTCCAGGTTCCAGTAGGTGAACCTCTTCCTTCTGTAGAGCGAAGCAGGATCAGGAACAAGAGCTCTTACAAGAGCTCAGTAGCTAAGGGAGTATGAAGAGCATAGCAATCCCTGTAGTGATTATAGCTGTCCCCTACAAACATGAGTCAAGGCTGCAAATTAGAGGGTCAAAGCGATTCTGTTTTATTGGCACCAAAAGAACCTTCTTTTATGCAGGTTTCCCTTAGATAGGACCACCCACAGGGTTTTACAAAACAACCAATCACACCCGTACATTACCGAAAACACTCCCAGCAATTACACACAAAATCCTCCCCCTCTGCCTGTGATATAATTATGTTACACAATGGGTTAACATAATTATCACAGACAGTAAAAATACAGTTTTTACACATACCCTGTAACTTTAAAACCATACATCCAATCTCCATAAAAATTAATCAGCATACTTTAAACATAAACACTCTCAAAAATCAGCCAAATCCCTGCAGTGGATAAAAAGATAGCCGGAAGACCTTTATGACCGACCGCAAGCACATTTTCCTGCCCAAAACAGTTCCATAGATTTGCGCTGTGCGGCCGGTCAATTTCATGCGGAAAAACGACTAAGTCCCATTCGGACGTGCATTCGAATCTTCGAACGGAACTTAGTCTCTGCAGCTGAAAATTCAGTATGGGAGAAGGTAAGGGTCAGCGGTGTTCGCGGAAATGTGTAGCCGATTTTAGTTCCATGGATTTGGCTACACATACCGCTGACCTCGTTCGAAGAACAAAGATGGCCGCCGCCACGTGTTGGTTTGCACGAACAGCGGCCACCCAGCAGTCGGCAATTAACCTGCAGTAACCTCACAGCCTGGGAGGTAAATTGCCTGCACACTTCCACTTCTGGGTGGTCCGCCTGTGTGGTACTTGGTTCAGTATGCCCCATTTACTGAACCAAGTGGGAGAAAGCCAGGGACAAGTTATTTTGCAGGTCTGGGGACATAGTCTTAAAGGGGCATTGTTCACCAAAGTCACAATATGTCCCCAGACGGTTCTTAAAGGGCCATACACACCCTATAAAAGTCCATAAGTTTTCAGGGGCACAATCTCCCAGGAGCCATAGTCATGAGGAAGGAGGCTGGCAAATAGGCTTCTCCACAACCCAGGGAAGCAGGGCAATTTGTCATTTAAAGGGCCAGTTACAAATGGCAGTTTGTAACATGCACCTCGGACAGGAGAGCGCAATCTTAAAAAGTAAATATAAATACAAAAATGATTAACAATATATTACCAAGCAGTTAGAAACAAAGCAAACTTCCTTAAAGATCGTGCCCTAAATATCGTTGGAAAATATATAAATAAAATGTCAGCGCTACATACGATAGCCTTGCAGTAAGGCAACCTATAAAAGATGTGTAAAAAATCAAACTGGTCTCTGTAAATTGACAAGTATCACCACTCGCTAATGTACTACTTATGGAAAAAGCTACAGTTTATCCGTTGATGTTACATCTCCTACTGCAATACAAGATTAACCCCTTCAAGACTCTCTTAGAGAACTCCCATCTATTCCTTCTTTTTCTGTTTCCACATGTGGAGAGAGTGCACTCAGCCGAGAGACCGGTCCCAGTGGATTCGTCCAGGGCCCCCTCCTGCACCCCGAACCACTTCTCACTGTTATCAGGCTGCCCCCACGTACGCTCCAAACTCCAACGAGGAAGCCTGGACCATCCTGCACAAGGCAGATCCCATCCAAGCCGCAGTAGACAACCGGGATCATCACAGGCAGCCGGTCAAGCTGGGCGGGCGTCCCCTCCAGGGTCTGCAAGACACTGGAGCCACTCTGACCAGCTGGTCACCGAAGAGGAGAAGACAGGGGGAACCGTTGTGGTCCAGGTAGCCGTCTACCCACGGAGTTCATCTCGACTGGGGCGCTGGACACAGGGCGGTGGAGGACGGACTCATAAACAACCTACCAGCAGATGTATTGCTGGGCAACGACCTGGGCCAGATAGCGTCTATGTATGTGCCCTCGGACGGCCCTGAGGAGGCATACCCGGTGATGACCAAAAGACAAGCCCGTACCACCCAGGACGGCTCACACTCTGAAGCTCAGGAGGCAACCGTGCCCTTGCCCTGGTCCCCTTACTCTGGGATACCCCTGCTGAGTTTGGGAGGGAAGTTGTTTCTGCCCCTACCCTCTAGACCATGGATAGGCAACCTTCGGCACTCCAGATGTTGTGGACTACATCCCCCATAATTCTCTTACACCCATAATGCTGGCAAAGCATCATGGGAGGTGTAGTCCAAAACATCTGCAGTGCCAAAAGTTGCCGATGCCTGCTCTAGACCATGGGTTCTCAACCTTGTCCTCAAGGACCCCCTACCAGTCCAGGGTTTAGGGATTACCTGGGTGTGTCTAAAGTGTTTAGAAAAAAAAAAAAAAACACCTTAGAGTGTCTTTTTCTAAACACCATAGACACACCCAGGTAATCCCCAAATCCTGGACTGGTAAGGGGTCCTGAGGACTGGGTTGAGAAACCCTGCTCTAGACCTATAAGGATAGGGTGGCCACAAGTCAGGCTGGGTTGGAAAGGGAGCAGTTTATTTGGGAGAGGGGATTGCTATACTGCATAGCGGAGCAAGTAGGTTCAGGGACAGCTCCCACTACCACCAAGCAGATTTATCGACATGATCTACTGAAGATAGCTCTTGATATTTCCCTGCGGCAGTATTGCCGGTCTTGTGATGTCTGTCAGAAAGTGGGGAGGTGGGCGACCGGCTCAAGACCAAGCTACAGCTCCTACCCATTTGTGACAAACTGCCATTTGCCACTGGGCATTGGAGAGGACTTATTGCTAGCCTCCTGCCCTGCGACTATGGCCCTGGAAGGTATTACCCTTTGAGACTTGTATTTGGGCACAATGGATGTTTGTATGCTGTTCCTGGCCCTTTAAATACTTGGGAGCAATGTTCCAACTTTTAAACTGGCACTTAGAATGCAGTCGAAGTGCCGAAGTCGTCGAAGTGCCGAAGCCGTCGAAGTGGCCGCCATTACAGTCGAACTCGTGGCGGTGGCCATTTTAATCCAGTCGAACGCGTTGAGCTGTACCTTCCCCTACCCTTCGACACTGCTGCTGGATACTAAGTCCCATTCGAAGATTCGAACGGGATTTTGTCATTTCTGGGTGTAAAACAGACCTCTGGTAGACAATAGAACACCACGGAAACAACCCCGGTTTCACTTCGACACTTCGACAAAACTCGAAGTGAGTTCAACGATTCGAACGGCGCCTTCGGATGGACTTTGTAACTTTACAGGGCAGAAATAGACCGACCGCACAGCCTGAATCTGTGGAACTGTTTTGGGCAGGGAAATGTGCTTGCGGTCGGTCATAAAGGACTTCCAGCTAACTCTTTAACCCCTGGATGGAAGTAGCTGAATTTTGGATATGTGTGTAAGTAAAGTATGCGGATTATTAATATTTTTATTAATATTGGATGTATAGTTTTAAAGTTATAAAAATGTATAAAAATGTACGTTTAAACTGTATGTTATAATTGGGTTACCTCTCAGGCTAAGGGGAGGGAATCTGTGGGAGGTAACCATTGTGTGATTGGGTAATGTTTAATTGGATGTGGGCGTCTCCCTTGCAGGGGAGAATTGCATAAAAGCAGAGTGTGTGTAATTAAACTAGAGAGTTCTTCTTGACCCTCAATACGTAGCCTTGTCTCGTTATTGGATGGAACTGCTATATCACACTGGGGATTGCTATGCTCTGCATACTCCCTTGAGCTTTAATCACTTAGTTCTTGTTCCTGATACGCTCTCCTGGAGGAGAGGTCTCCCCCACACGGTCCTGGAGGACAGAGGCAGATTCCAGGTTGGACGGAAGACGGCGCGACTCCAGTTAAGCTACGGCGGTTGCGGAGTCTGCGGTGGTTGTGGTGTCATCGGCAGTGCGTGGAGTCCTCATGAAGCGCTAGGAGCATCCGTCAACGGAAGGCGTCCGTTACACCATTATTGAAGACCCCTTCGGCAGAGTAGTTGTCGACATTATAAGTGTAGCCCATCTGGGAAGAAATATTTTCTGACCATTGTGGACTACGCTACTCTATATCCCAAGGCAGTCGCCCTGAGCAATATTCAGGCAGAGACTATAGCCGAAGCCCTGATGCGAGTGTTCCCCCAGATGGGTTCTACCCGGGATATCATCTCAGATCAGGGCACCCAGTTTACTGCCGAGATGACTCACCAACTGTTGAAGTTATGCGGCATTAAACCAATCCTGAGCTCCTCATACCACCCCCAGACTAATGGCCTGTGCAAGTGCTTCAATGGCACTGTAACGGCAACCGAACGGGTTTAAAGCCGTTTAGGAGATCTTCCCTTCCAGAGACACAGGCAGCTACTGTAGAACACCAATCTCCCGAACTGAGAAACACACAAATTCTCCAAACTCCCAAACCGGAACCATATGAAGCCTCTCAAACATACGAACACTCCATACACACGAACGGGAAAAACCATACGGATAGGTTTACACTCCTGAACCAGCAAATAGTCAAACCATACGAATTAATTCCCCCAAAGACAAGACAATGCTCTGTGTTGAAGGTCAGTAGGTGATCTGGTTTAATGTGGGCTAACTGCCCAGTGTTTATGCAGGTCTCCCATCTGGTGGACACTCCCCTTGGGGACCAAATGGGAGACTGTGACAAGGACAATACAATAGCCAATCACAGAGTTACACACATAGCCATTCCCCTTTAATTACCCAGGACCCTTTGCTCTGCCCGGGAGATAATTGGGAAGTAATTCAATTATCTCCCCGGACAGAGCCTAAATGCCATCGTAAGTGACAATTGGAAAAATGCATAAAAACATATAACTTTGCAATACTATGATATAATACAGGCATTCAGATAGCTGGGATCTTAGCGCACAAAGGTACCGAATAGCGCTGAGATCCTATGCACACAGTCCAATCGCCGTGGAGTCAAAGTGTTCACATAGTCTGTTCTCCATACAAATAGACTCCACGGGATGGCTATCTGGGGTATGGCGTTTCGTGACAAAAGTACCGAATACAGGGACGTTTGTGAGCTTTCTACCGAACGAGAAGGGAGGTCGGCGGCTTCAGCGGTGTTCGTGCCAAATAGTGTCCGTTTTCAGTTCCATGGGTTTTTTGTCTAACACCGCTGGCCGTTCGGGACTTTAAAATGGCCGCCGCCACGTGTTCGGCAAACGAACAAAGGCCACCCAGCATTCGTCAATTAAGCTGCGGTTAACCGCAGCTTCTGGGAGGTAAATTGCCAACACACTCCCAATACAGGTGGTCCAGGCATTCGGTTGTTTGTTCGGTAGATTGAATCTACCGAACGCCAGGCAGAAAGGCACGAACAAGCCTTTTCTGCAGGGGAAAAGAAGGCTGTTTAACATGGGGCCATAGTCCAATGGCAACAGGCGAACAAACAGGCTTCTCCAGTGCTTCGTGGCGAGGTTGGTTTCGCCACAGGCGCGTTAAAGCAGATGCTCCATAACTTTGTGGTGACTCTTAAGGATTGGGGAAGATTCCTGCCGCATCTCCTGTTCATATACTGGGAGGTGCTCCAGGAATCTACAGGATTCTCTCTGTTTGAATTGTTATCCGGGCAGAGAGTTAGAGGGCCCCTAGACCTTGTCCGAGAACCCTGGGAACAGGGATCAGGAAGGAACCCCCCCATATGTGCAGGAGTTTAGGGACTGGCTGGAGGAACTCACTAACCTGGTTACGTGGGAACCTCCAGGCCGCACAGAGGTGCCAGCGCACTTGGTATGATCAAGTAGCCAGGAGTCGTAACTTTCAAGTCGGTCAGAATGTTTTGGTTTTGAAACCCATCTGGCATGACAGGCTACAGGCTGCTTGGCAGGGCCCATACCGGGTAGTGGAACGGAAATGTGACACTACTGACGTTATCGGTCCTTGCTCGGGTTCAGGAGTTAGACGCATGTTACATGTTAACATGCTGAAGCCCTACCACGAGCGGACAGAGAAGATAGCTGCTATATGTGCTCCAACCTTGGAAGATTTTTATAATCTTCCCCTGCCTGACCTCCTGGAGGATGGAATTCAGACAGGGTCCATAGATGAGGTCCACTGAAAAGCAACACAGACTAGCGCAGCAGATGCTGTCTTTAAAGCAGGATGCTGTCTCTAACCTGCCAGGTGTTACCCCACTAGCCACCCACAGAGTAGAGACCCAGACCAACAGCCTCTGCAGCAAACCCTGTACAGAATACCAGAGGCAGTTTGGGAGAGTATGAGGCAGGAGATTTAAAGTAATGCCCTTTGGGATGAAGAATGCCCCGGCCACTTTCCAAAGGATGGTGGACCAACTGTTGGATGGCCTCCAGGATTATGCTTGCGCATACGTGGACGACATCGGCATATACAGCGATACTTGGGAGGAGCACCTGGTCCATGTGGGAGCGGTACTATCTGACCATATCAGAGAGGCAGGGTTGAAATTGAAACCCAGTGCAGTACCTGGGACACAGAGTAGGGTGTTGGAAGCAGAAGCCGGAGCCAGCCAAGGTTGAGGCAGTAGCTCATCCATGTGATGTCTTTTCTCGGGACTGCCGGTTACTATAGAAAGTTTGTCCCCAGCTACAGTGCCCTAGTTATCCCCTCACTGACCTGACCAGAAAGAATTTGCCCAGACAGGTCAACTGGACTGTTACGAAATCGTTACAGACAGTTACAACGTTGCCCTTCCTTATGTTTCATACAGAACATTGCTTCGGTACTATAATTTTGTACCCAACTCCCGAACTGATTGCCTGCACTCATTTATTATACGAACAACGGACCACCCGGCCCCTGGCGTGTGCCGCCACTTAACCCCGGTCACCTTTCTAATAACCCTACGAGCGGAGCGTGTCCCCAATTAATCACCCAGAGAGTTGCGGTCTGCAGTTAACCGCAAGCTAATTGATGGCCTCAGGGCATTTACGTTCGGGCCCCATCTCCCAAACTCAATCTACCGAAAGGTTCACGAACAAGCACCACCTACGGACTGGCGTGTGGCCTCAATTAGAACATTGTTTTTTGCGGTTAACTGCAGGTTAAGTACCCCTTCCCGGCGGTCTCCGTTCGTCTCCCGAACAGCTGGGACAACCGGCAACAGAGCGGGGATTCGTGCAAACCCCTAGCCGTTACTCGTTCCATGAGTTTGGGGTTGAGGTCCCGCTGCCTATTAACACACTTAAAAACATGGCTGCCATCTCAAGCCCGGGACAAAAGACCCGAACAGACTTTCTAACGAGGAAACTAGGCGTACAGTTCTTGGGTTCTGAGCGCTCTTCGGTTAACTGTTTCGCTCAGACCGGGGCTACATAATGAATGGTAGAATGCATGAATTATATATGAAACTGTTGAAGTTATGTATTTTTATCCTGTTTTGTATGTTGTAAGAAAACGTGGTATTTTGAGCGCTTGGAGATAATTGTATTGTCATAACCGTTGGATTCATTATCTCCAAGCTGGGCGGTGACAAATTCAAAAGATACATTGTGTTCTTATTGGTTAACCACTTGCATTGTCCCTGTATCCCATCAGGTCCAGAGGGGGCTGTCCCTGGACCTGAGATTTTGCATAAATACTGATACCTGTGTGCCATTAAAGCCAGTTCTTGCTTGACCATCAAATCGCAGTCTCGACTCGTTTTGTGGGCAAAAGGGTATCCTAGCTGTACCATAGCTAGTGGGATTGTTCTACACTTACAGGATTCTTATGGTCCATTAGCTGGAGCGGCTCTTCTCTCTCTCTACATCGGGATCCAGACTATCCAAGCGGTCCAGCTTCCAGCCAGCCTGGTAGTAACCATAACATGGACCCCAGAGTGTGAGCAGTCGTTCCAAACTCATTGGTGTGGCTTAAGCGGGTCGCTGGAGACAATGCCAGGTTGTTACGGTGGAGCATGGCTGTCAGGATCCTAAGCTGACAACTCAAATAATGTTTATTTTCTTCTGTTTTATTTTACTCCAATACCTGTTTCTCACCACTAATGGCCTCCCTAGCCACTAGTCACCTCAGTCTCTCTCACCTGCATAGCATGATGGTCCAAATCTGCTATAAAAAGCCACACCCGACTAAACCAAACTGCCTTTACATTGAGAGAGTTGTGTTCTGAACCTGACATGTCTTCTGCTGCTGGCCCTTACTAAAGAAAACGTGCTCTACTTACCTTGAACTATCCTGATTTATTCCAACCCGATCTCTATTCGAACCTGCTTTATTCCTATACTGGACTTTGTTTTCATATTGATTTTGTTCCAGCCTACCTGGATATTACAGACTTTCCTATTATTTGCAAGTTTCCTACTTCTGACTGCAAACCAAAGAGGCCGATCACCTGAATTGCTACCTTCTAGGTGCCCACGAAGGCACAGCTTAGGAGAACTGGGGTTACATCCTTTACTACTTTTTTAATCACAGCCGATCTCACCTTCTGACGCTTATTAGGGATGACTGCTGCTATTTCACGTGGGGCAGGAATCAACAAGTCGGATGCATATTTGTATGATATACTCTGCAGTTTCTGTGTCACTATTGAACGTACAATCAGTTATGCACTTTGGGGTACTTGCTCGATGCTTATTGTATTAGCTTGACACATTGAGCAACATTGTAATTGAATTCTGTGACCGTGCTTACACAGTCTACTTGGCGGTAATCCGGCCATTTATAAACATTGTAGCTGTGTACTGTTACCTTACTACCAACATCGTATAAGTCTTATATATTCAGAATCTTTTGACCATATTTACACAGCTCCATTTAAGATACCGTTGTATACTTCCATTGTGCAACCTAACTATTATCACAGAGCAGCGATTAGTTGTTGGGGATTTATCTATTCCTCCCCCCCCCCCCCCCTCTTCTTGCGGGGTTCTTTGCCCCCTATGATTTAGGTCGTCTTTTGTTATTGCCCTCTTCACTCCCCTCCCGCCTGTATGTACTCCTCACTTTGGAGTTGTTCTAAGTCCCGATTTGTTCCCCAGTTATTTTTCTACTGGGACTTCTAAGTGACTCAGTGTCCTTTCTGTGTGATTTTTTAGTACATTAATAAAGTATATTACTGATCCCTTTAAGTATTATATTGGGACAGATCTTTATTTCCTTTGTTTTCTTGTTACTACGCTACCTTAACCTGTTTTACTTGATCCTTTATGTTCCTGTTTAGTTTTATGTAATTGTATCCCTGTTACCTGATATCAGGTATGGGGCATATTTCCTAACCCTGGTTTTCTATTATCTCTCCTACTAATATCAGCCTACAATTTCATTTATATGATCTCCTACCTCTTTTCTGCCTATAATTTCTCTTATAGGTTTTCCTGTTGCTTAATAATCCTGGCTGGGGCTTATTGCCTAAACTCTTGTTTTCTGTTATTTTGTTCTCACCTGTAATTCCGTTTATAGGTTCTACTTTCTCCATTTCTCTATATGTATTATTCCAATCTCCCTCTTGCCTTTCTACTCTTATTATTTCTTGTCAAACCATGTCTAATAATTCCAAAAAAGTACCTGAAGTCAACCCCGGCATAAGTCTCCTCTCTGACCTGCTCAGAATCATGACGCTGGCACTACAACCATACGACTTCACGATCAATTACCGACCCGGTAAGCAAAACAGGAGTGCTGACGGGTTGTCAAGGCAGATGGAACTGGAGAAATGATCTGAGAGTACACCCCCGGACATCCCCAAGCCGATCTGTTAGGATCAGACTGTGTTTTCCGGCTTGTGGTTAAGGGGGAGTTGTGTGGCAGAATGACCATTAATCCATGTATTTTGCCATTGTATTATGTGTTTCCCCTGGCTTTTGGTATTATGCCTATTTCCCCATTCAGGAGCATTCATACAAACGGAACCCATTCGTCTCCCAAACGGGGACCACCCCCATTAGAATGTTCACACCAATTAATTAGAACATTCATGTAACGGATCCCATTTCCTACGACTGAGTATATCTGTGAAGAATCTCCCGAAATCAAAGCATAGAAGAAGTTGTAGTGATGGAGCTCCCAATCCCCCAAACATGAGCCAGGACTTCATGAAGGGGTAAAACGATGTGTTTAATGGTAGCCACAACTGGTCTTTTATACAAGTCCCCATTCAAGGGGCTTTCCCCCCTGGACCTTAGAGTAGACTACAGTACAAACAATCACACCATGGCATTTGCTCTCAGGTCCAGGACACTCCCACATAAAATAGGATAATCCCTCCTTTGTACCTGGGAGATAATTTGGTTAAGTACTGTATTAAACTCAATTATCTCCAGGTACAGAAAACATTAACTTTTTTGCAAAATTCCAAAAATACTTTAAAATACATCATATTTCGCATATCCAAACCCCCATAGTCTATACATCCCAAGATAGCTTGAATCTAAGCGCCCAACATATTCGAACAGCGCTCCGATCCCACGAATATAGTTGAATCGCCACTGGGGTGAAGATTTGACCGACCGCTCTTGAGACGTTTGCTCAAAATAGTTCCATAGTTTCAGAGGTAGCGGTTGGTCTAGTTTTTTGGGTTATTAACTGAATAAAAAGGTGAACGGGTCCCCTGGCTCATGGGCAGTGTTTGTTCGGGAGATCCAGTCGAACAAACCTGCCGAAAGGCGCTCTCCTGGCTTGCCGGGAACAGAAGCGGGTGTTCGTATGGTTTTATTGGTGTTCGGGCTGTCGAGTGGCTGCCTCAGAGTTCCAGGCACTCAACGACTAAGTCCCACTGTCTGCTTTCGTGCGACAAGATGGCCGCGCGTTTTCTCCACCACGTGGCTTCTCTTATACGAACGGCGGCCACACAAAGTGAGCACTTAATTCTTGTGGTTTTCTTGGAACTTAATGAGCCAGGGGGTGGTCGGCATTCAGTGCTTAGTAGTCTCGAATGGTAGCAGAATAGGGGAATAAAATATTAAATAAATGTCCGAACTGAGTAAGAGAATGACTCTGGGGAAACAAAATAGGGGTTTTGTCACAGTTCGCACCTGCACCACAAGTGCAAAAACGCAAGGGAAGTAATTAATGAGTGCTCCCCTGGGTGGCGACCATTTCGTATAGATGAACGCCAACCAGGAGGACCATTCGTATCCCAAAAGGAGATGCTTCCCTGGCATGATTTCCGGACAGGAACCTTGCGAACGGAGACTGGTCGGGAAGTATACCGTTTTGAGGGTTCCTGAGGTTGGGAGGGCCACTTTTGGGGCACTGGCTACTTTGGCGGGATTTTCTGTGCCTGGTAGACAAAGAGACAATCTCTCTTCCCGCTCCTCGGCTCCCAGGCACAGAGGCTCCTGGGATTAAGACCACCCTGTCGTATTCTGTGGAAGACCTGGGTGGTGGGCTTTCTATAACTGGGAGACAAAGCGACAGCGACCCCCCTTCTCATGCTTTGGCTCCAAGGCATAGATGATCCTGGGCTACAACCCCTGTGATTAAGACCCCTTGCATGGGGCTATGCATAAAAGCGTTATGCATTCAAAAATTGTGTTGAACCCCCAGAGATGTGTCTTGTCCAGTTACTGGGGGGAAATTGGTCTCTTGAAAAGTGGTTCCAGAGTGGCTGAAGAAAGGTAATGTAACGGATCGCCTGGCACCCAGACCAGGTACCTCCGTTAATGGATGCTCCTAGCGCTTCCTGAGGACTCCAAGCACTCTGGCAGACACCACAATCACCGTATCGGAGAAGCATATGAATCCTCTCAAGCCTCTGAATGCTGTAGACAGTTGAATAGGAACCATACGAATAGGTTTGCACTCCTAGCAGTCAAACTGGAACAGCATACAATAAATCCTCCCCCAATAATGAGACGACACTTCACTTTGAGGGTTAAACAGGAACTCTGGACTGGCTCATCCAGCCTGGCTTTTATTACACTTGTACACTTACAGGCCACACCCAGGGGGAGGCATAAAATAACCAATCACATACATGGTTCAACCCACACATCCCCTCCCCTCAGATAACAGTAAACCCAATTATACGGTACACATTTTTAACCAAGTTCTGGATGTACCCCAAAAACAGGGGGTACACCTTTAAATCCAGCATCGCTGGATAGCCCTTATTCAGGGGGACAACATATCCAAAAATCAGTTCATTCGGATAAACGGTTCGGGAGATATGGGGTTCCAAAGATTTGACCGACCGCATGGGTAAAGTATCCGAAAACAGTTCCATGCATTTTGGCCCTGCGGTCGGTCACAGACAAGGGAATGAAAACAGACGAATTGCCTGGGTTATGGAGCCTAAGGGGGATTCGAATGAATCCCCTAGTTCGTGGGGTTCTTTCTACCGAACGGCAGGCCGTTCGGTAGTTTCCATACGAACTTCTGGAAGTATGGAGGTCTCAGCGGTGTTTGCCTAGTCGAGTGTCTGATTTTAGTTCCAGACACTCGACGGCAAAACACAGCTGTTTGGGAGTTTAAGATGGCCGCCGCCACGTGTTCGTTTCCCGAATGGCGGCCACCCAGAGGACAAAGAATACATTACATAGATTGCCAATTACCCGTTTGCAACATTGTTGCAACCGGTAATTGGAGGCACACTTATTCCTGGGTGGTCTGGTTGTTCGGTAGTTTCACTCCATATAATGAATGGAGTGATTCTACCGAACAATCAGTTGAATGCTGCATACATATCCCAGGATAACTCAACATATAAATACATACATGATATTAAAGGATTAAAGGCAGTATTACTGTAATATGCTCCACAGTCTTAAAGGGACAGTAGTCCCAAAAGTCCCAATATGTCCACAGATGATTTTAAAAGGGCCAGCAGCAGCAATATAAAGTACAACATGCCCAAATATAGTTCTATAAACGTACCAATTTTCCAGGGGCCATAGTCAGCAGGTAGGAGGTAGGCAGCCAGGCGAGGCGGGTTCCGCCACAGGTAATAGCGGAGGCAACCGGTCAGGTTACCTGGGGTCAGCTACAGTAGTTAGGGGTGAAGGTAGGTATTCTGAGTTAGGAGTTGTGACAAAAGTAACCTCGTCATGTGTTCTTGGAGGGGCCTGCTGACCAGCCTCTTGCCTCAGCCTCTTGCCCTGCAGTATACCTTGCCCAATGCACTTTAAAGGCTCTGTTCATGTGAAGTGTGTACTTTTGTACTCCAGACAGAGAGACCGCCCATTAGCCCTAATTCTCTGGAACTGTTTTGGGCATGGGACCATGTGCACAGTGGGTCAAAAATAAGACTTCCAGGAGATTCCTGAACCCCTGAACTGATCTGAGTGATTTTTGGATATGTTGGTCACCAAGATCAGGGCTATCAGGGGATGTGGGGTTTTATGTTATTTAGGGTACTTGTGACAGACCCATCTGTCTTTAAAATACTTTTATGCCTCCTTGGTACATCTGTTTGCTCGTCTAATTGACTGTCCGTACAACCCTTTCGTTTATTTACCCTTTTCCCGAATTAACTACTGAACGGCCGGCCACCCAGCATGGAAGTGTGCTGCTGGTTAACCTCTTGGCCTCATTAGAACGTTGTGGTTAACCGCAGACACTTCCTAATTGTCGAATGTCGGCTGGGTGGTCGTCGTTCGTATGCCGATCACGAGGCGGTCATCTTGGATGTACGAATGCCCAGCAGTGTTCGTCGACGATTTCATGGAACTAAAAACGGACACTATTTCTCATGAACACCGCTGAAGCCGCCGACCTCCCGTCTTCTGATCACCTCGCATACGAATGAACACGAATTAACTTATCCCGGATAGCTACACCATGGAGCCCATTCATATACGGAAAGACTTTGTGAAAGACTTTGGCTCCAGGGCGATTGAAATGTATGTATATGATCTGAGCACCATTCGGTAATAATGTGCGCTCAGATCTAAGCTATCTGGGGATACGTTAAATGTGTATAGTGCATTTGGTAGTTTGCAAATTATATATTTTTATGTATTTTTATTGTCATGCCTAAAATGGAGTTTTGCCTCTGTCCTTGGAGATAATTGGAGTTGTTATGGTACACCCAGGTATAAAAGGGGTTAATACCGCTGAGGACGTTCACCTTCTGAATAGAGAGACAGCTAACGAAAGCTCCAATCAGCTGAACAGGAACCATACAAAATCCTTCACGTATCAAACAGCTGAACGAGTAAAACATACGAATCCAATACCCCCAAGTATGAGACTAAGCTCCGTATTGAGGTGTGGCGAAACCAGCTTCGCCACTGTGAACTGGAGAGGCCTGGCTGCTAGCCTCCTGCCCTGCGACTACGGCCCATGGACATATTGCTCTATAAACACTATATTTGGGCATGTAATAATTTATATTGCTGCTACTGGCCCTTTAAAATCAGCGATGGACATATTGGGACTTTTGGGACTAATGTCCCTTTAAGACTTTGTAACATATCACAGTAATACTGTCTTAAATATTATGTAGGTATTTATGTGTTCAGTTAAACTGGGGATATGTAGAAATGTGTGTTTTATGTGTTAAATGTATCAGTATGTAATTTTATGTCTTTTACTGTCTTTTTGCAACCATGTGGTTAATGGAGTCTGACTCTAGTCCTAGATAATTGGATTACTTCTCCAATTAACTCCAGGGCAGAAGGGAGGAAGCCGGGATGCATTGTGGGGGATGTTTTACTTCTGTTTGGGCCAGATTGTGCCATGCTGCAAGCCAGGGCCCAAAAGATACTTTTAGTAACTTTTTAACCCCTGGTCGGATTCATGCCATTTTTTAATGTTGTTCCCCTGAATGGATTGATTGTGGATATGTATTTTTATGTGAATGTGATGTATGGTTTTAAAGTTATGAAAGTTGTGTAAAAGTATATTTTACACTGTATGCATAATGGGATTATGTGTCACACTAAGGGGAGGGGATGTGTGGGAGGTAACATCTATGTCATTGGTTCTTTTATGCCTCCCCCTGGGTGTGGCCTGTATGTGTGAGTTGGAAATAAAAGCCAGACTGGGTGTCCCAGTCCAGAGTTCTTGCTTAACCCTCAAAGCGATGTGTCGTCTCGGTCTTTGGGGGAATGGGATTGTATGCTGACTGCCAAGAGTGTAAGCCGATGTCTGCTTTTCTTGTTCAGCTGTTCCAGTGTTCGTGTGGTTCCAGTCGGGAGAATGGTGTTTGCAGTAGCTGCCTGTGCATCTGGAAAGGGGATTATCGCCTAAACTGGGTTTTATCCTCTTGTGTGTGAAACGGTCCGTTACAATTGGTGGCAAGCGGCGGGATCGTTCCTACAACCAGAGGGACAGCTACAGACAACACCATTTCTGGATTACAAATTGAGGGCAACGCTAGTATCCGTACAGCGACCCTATCTACAAAGGAAATCAGGAAAATGGAAGGAGACAGAGTCGCAGCTGCTGCAGCACCTCCGAGGGAGGAGGAGGAATCCGAGTTTGCCAGGGAATATAGGAGCAGGATGGCTCTATTCTCACCAGCCCGAGCGGAGCGGATGGCAGACCGGGTCTACAACGATGTACAGGCGTACCTCATGCTGCGAACGACGCAGAGGAACCAACAAGCTGCGGGATTGTTCCCACAGCCAGAAGGACAGCTACAGAACACCAATTCCTTGGAGTTACAAATTGAGGGCAACGTTAGCATTCGTGCAGCGCCCCTGGCAGCAGAGGTATCCAGCGACTTGGAGCAGACAAGTATGGAAGGCTCTGACGCTGAAGATGATTTTATGGCCAAGGTGAGGCAGCAAGTGGCCCAGTATGGGGGTTATATATCCATGGACACATTCCAGGGGATCTGGAACCAGGTCATGGCTGAGCAAAACTCAAAGATGGACGAAGAGTATGATGAGCAGGAAGAGTGGTACAGCAGCAGAGTAGAGGCTGCATCCGAGGAGGTTAGCCGCCCCCCCCCCGAGGCGGCAGGAAGAACCCGAAGTAGGGGTCCTCATAGATTGGTCCTGTGAGGAACCACAACAGGCAGGTGGAGATGGGACCGAGGTCTCTCTACCGGCCCTACAGGGATGCTGGGCAGTCGGCCCAGATCCCCAGCGGCAGTGTGTAACCCAGGGAGCTGATGGTGTCGTCCATCCTCGCAAGCGGCAGAGTAAGTCCCAGGGAGCTAAAGGTGTCGTCCTTCCTCCCCAGCGGCAGATTGTATCTCAGGGAGCTGAAGGTGCCGTCCTTCCTCCCCAGCGGCAGTGTGTGTCCCAGGGGGATGAAGGTGTTGTCCTTCCTCCCCAGCGGCAGGCTGAGTTACAGGGGGCAGAGGTTGTTGTTCCTGCCCCCCAGCAGAAAAGTGATATGCCAGGAAGGCAGTGTGAAGTAAAGGGAGAGGAGAGCAGCGTCCTCCCTCCCCAGCGGCAGTGTGTGTCTCCGGGAGCTGATGGTGTCGTCCATCCTCCCCAGCGGCAGGCTGAGTTACAGGGGGCAGAGGTTGTTGTTCCTGCCCCCCAGCAGCAAAGTGATATGCCAAGAAGGCAGTGTGAAGGGAAGGGAGAGGAGAGCAGCGTCCTCCCTCCCCAGCGGCAGTGTGTGCCCCAGGGAGCAGAAGGTGCAGTCCTTCCTCCCCAGCGGCAGTGTGTGTCTCCGGGAGCTGATGGTGTCGTCCATCCTCCCCAGCGGCAGGCTGAGTTACAGGGGGCAGAGGTTGTTGTTCCTGCCCCCCAGCAACAAAGTGATGTGCCAGGAAGGCAGGGTGAGGTGAAGGGAGAGGAGAGCAGCGTCCTCCCTCCCCAGCGGCAGTGTGTACCTCAGGGAGCAGAAGGTGCAATCCTTCCTCCCCAGCGGCAGTGTGTACCCCAGGGAGCAGAAGGTGCCATCCTTTCTCCCCAGCGGCAGTTTGCCATCCAGAGAGAGGAACTTGTTACACCCTCTCTCCCACGGCAACCTAACCCACCAAGGGGAGATGTTAAGCCCCACAACTGTGCAGATGGGACCGTAGTCTCTGCACTTACAGCACAAGGGATAGGGACGGTCGGTCCTGTTCCCCAGCCTCAGTGTGATGGATCCAAAGGGGAGACAGTTGGTCTCCCCCTCCGGCAGTCGAGCTGTGCACCTAAAGGGGAGACAGCCAGTCTCCAGCAACCAGGCGCCCACCAGACTACTCCCGTGGTAGTGCTGGCAACAGGACAGAGTACCGCTGGTCTCTGCCCCCTCAGCAACCCACCAAGGCAGCCTACCCGTCTCCCACCCAGCAGTGGTGAAACACCAGAACTTGGACAAAATCCTTCCTCACCCAGATGTAGTAACCGGTTAGTGTGGGTGGGCTGCTCTGTTATTTCTGTTTCGTGGGTGGGTTGCTGGACTAACCAGGGCACTGACCGGCAGAAAGTCAGGTACCCTGTTAGTCTAATTGGCAAAGGGGAGAAATGTGGCGAAACCAGCTTCGCCACTGTGAACTGGAGAGGCCTGGCTGCTAGCCTCCTGCCCTGCGACTACGGCCCATGGACATATTGCTCTATAAACACTATATTTGGGCATGTAATAATTTATATTGCTGCTACTGGCCCTTTAAAATCAGCGATGGACATATTGGGACTTTTGGGACTAATGTCCCTTTAAGACTTTGTAACATATCACAGTAATACTGTCTTAAATATTATGTAGGTATTTATGTGTTCAGTTAAACTGGGGATATGTAGAAATGTGTGTTTTATGTGTTAAATGTATCAGTATGTAATTTTATGTCTTTTACTGTCTTTTTGCAACCATGTGGTTAATGGAGTCTGACTCTAGTCCTAGATAATTGGATTACTTCTCCAATTAACTCCAGGGCAGAAGGGAGGAAGCCGGGATGCATTGTGGGGGATGTTTTACTTCTGTTTGGGCCAGATTGTGCCATGCTGCAAGCCAGGGCCCAAAAGATACTTTTAGTAACTTTTTAACCCCTGGTCGGATTCATGCCATTTTTTAATATGTTGTTCCCCTGAATGGATTGGTTGTGGATATGTATTTTTATGTGAATGTGATGTATGGTTTTAAAGTTATGAAAGTTGTGTAAAAGTATATTTTACACTGTATGCATAATGGGATTATGTGTCACACTAAGGGGAGGGGATGTGTGGGAGGTAACATCTATGTCATTGGTTCTTTTATGCCTCCCCCTGGGTGTGGCCTGTATGTGTGAGTTGGAAATAAAAGCCAGACTGGGTGTCCCAGTCCAGAGTTCTTGCTTAACCCTCAAAGCGATGTGTCGTCTCGGTCTTTGGGGGAATGGGATTGTATGCTGACTGCCAAGAGTGTAAGCCGATGTCTGCTTTTCTTGTTCAGCTGTTCCAGTGTTCGTGTGGTTCCAGTCGGGAGAATGGTGTTTGCAGTAGCTGCCTGTGCATCTGGAAAGGGGATTATCGCCTAAACTGGGTTTTATCCTCTTGTAAGTGAAACGGTCCGTTACATGAGGGTTAAGCAGAGATCTGATTTATTGAGGGCTACCTGCCCGGTATTTATGCAGGTCTCCCACCTGGTGGACACTCCCCTAGGGGACCAGATGGAAGACTGGGACAATATGGATATAGTAGCCAATCACAGTGGCACAAGCATAAACACCCCCAATCCAATTATCTCCATGGATAGAAGCCAAACTCCATTTTGTACATAATAATAAAAATCAATAACTCCAAATTACACATTTAATTTATCCCCAGATAGCTTAGATCTGAGCGCACATTATTACCGAATGGTGCTCAGATCCTATACACACAGTTCAATCGCCATGGATCCAAAGTATTTCACATTGTCTTTCAGTATACGAACGGGCTCCATGGGATGGCTATCTGGGGTAAGTCACTTCATGCAGAAAAGTACCGAACGGACCAGCGTTCGTATACTGGAAGGCAGAGAAGAGAGGTCGGCGGTTTCAGCAGTGTTCGGGTGAAATAGTGTCCATTTTCAGTTCCAGGAAATCATCGACGAACACCGCTGATCATTTGTGCGTCCAAGATGGCCGCCGCCTCATGGTCGGCATACGAACGACGACCACCCAGCATGCCGTTGATAATTAGGAGTTGTCTGTGGTTAACCACAACGTTCTAATGAGGCCAAGAGGTTAACCAGCAGCACACTTCCAGGCTGGGTGGCCGGCCGTTCGGCAGTTTGTTTGTGAGTTTAGGAAATAAACGAATGGGGGGTACGGACAGGCAATTAACCGAAAAACAGACTAACCTAGTGGGTTATAGGCACAGTTCCAAGGATCTGTCACAGGACTACTTCCCAATTATCTCCAGGATAGAGAGGAGGGTTCTGTACAGTAAAAGGGGAGAGTTTATAGCCAACGTGTTTCCATTGGCTACTACATTATATTTGTCACAGTTTTCCACCAGGTCCCCTAAGAGAGTGTCCACCTGGTGGAAGACCCGCATAAATACCGGGCAGGTAGCCCCAATTAAAGAGATTCCTGCTGACCCTCAATACGGAGCATTGTCTCGTCATTGGGGGAATTTATATTCGCATGATTTCCTGTTCGGCTATTTGGTTCGTGGATTATTTAGTAAGTTTCCTGTTCGGCTAATTGGAGCTTTCGTTAGCTGCTTATCCATTCGGAAGGTGAACGTCCTTAGCGGTGTTAACCCCTCTTATACCTTGGTGTACCATAACAGTTCTTTTGGGGTGTTTTAAAAAAAATATGTATTTTTTCTGCCTGGAGATAATTGGGTTAATACAGTATCTGACTCAATTATCTCACAGGCAGAGGTGAGGGATTGTATGTTTGTTAAGGGAGTGTTGTACATTTAATTACTGTTCTGATTGGTTTGTAAGCTTTGTGTCCCTGTCCCCAACAAGGTCCATGTGGGCGTACACCTTGCTTGGGGACTTGCATAAAAGGCCAGATGTGGCTTCCATTAAACAGAATGATTAACCCCTTCATGAAGTCTTGGCTCATGTTTAGGGTATTGAAGATCTGCATACACTCTGGGGATTGCTATATCACAATACTCCCCTGATTATAATCACTAGCGCTAATTAGAGCTGTTCCTGCTATGCTCTCTGGACTAGGAGAGGTCTACCCACTGGAAGCTGGATCCTGGTCTTGGGTCCACGGTGGGTGGAAGACGGCGAGTCCCCAACCAAGCAGTGGCGGTTTGTGGGGTCTATGGTGCTCGCAAGTACTAGAAAGCAGCAATTGACGGAGGTACCCGGTCGGGGTGCCAGGCGGTCCGTCGAAGGAGTGAAGGTGGATACTGTAACGGCACCCCCAGGCATAAAAGGGGTTAAAAGCCATTTAGGAGATATTCCCCTTCCAGATACACAGGCAGCTACCAAAGACACCAATCTGCCGAACAGGAAACCATATGAATGCCGTAAATAGCCGAATAGGAAAAAACATATGAAAGGTTTACACTCCTAGCAGTCGAACTGGAACAGCATACAATAAATCCCAACCAAGAACGAGACAAAGCTCCGTGTTGAGGGTCAAGCAGTGAACAGCCAGAGCTGTGGATTTATTGTTCTTATATACACATTAGTACCACCCACAGGGTTTTGGAAAACAACCAATAAACAAGTACAATACACTCAGACACTACCACACAAAATCCTCCCCTCTGCCTGTGATACAATTACCTTACACAATAGGTAATGTAATTATCACAGGCAGAGAAATACACCACATTCACATAGAACTTCCATTTTCAGAATCAGCATACTCCAAATACAAACATACGTCAAAATCATACAAATTGGTCAAGTGGTTCAAAAGATAGATCATAGTCCTTTGTGACCAAATGAAGCATGGCTTTTCTGCCCAAAACCAGTTCCACAGAGTCTTCTATCCTGGAGATAATTGGGAAGTAATCAAATTATCTCCAAGGACAGAGGCAAAACTCCATTAAGCACATGGCAGTAAAAAGACAGTAAAATACAATAAAATACACAAGGTTACATTTATTACATAAAATACAGACATGCAACATATCCCCAGATAGCTTAGGTCTGAGCGCACCTTACTACTTAATGGCGCTCAGACGACACACATACAGTTCAATTGCCATGGAGCCAAATTATTTTATTACACGAATAGGCTCCATGGCATAACTATTTGGGTTAAATGAGTTAATTCAGTAAATCCGAGAATCTACCAAACGCCAGGGCAGAAATACATGAATAGACCTTTCTGCATAGGAAAATTAAGTATTTAAATGCCGGTCCATAGTTAAAAGGCAGCAGGCAGGCAACCAGGCTCCTCCAATGCACAGTGGCGAGATTGGTCTCGTCACATCTCTCCACTTTTCCAAACAGACTAACAGGGTATCTGACCTCCTGCCGGTCAGTGCCCTGGTTAGTCCAGCAGCCCACCCACAAAACAGAAACAGCACCCACAATAAATGGTTACTACACCTGAGTAAGGGAGAAACGTGTCCAGGTGCCTCACCACGGCTGTGTGGGGGACTGGTAGGCTGCCTTGGTGGGTTGCTGAGTGGGCAGAGACCAGCGGTACTCTGCCCTGGTGCCAGTACTACCACGGAAGTAGCCTGGTGGGAGCCTGGTTGCTGGAGGGGGAGACCGACTGTCTCCCCTCTGGCTAAACAGCCCTGTTGCTGGGGGGACAGGACTGACTGTCCCTGCACCCAGTTCTGTAAGTGCAGGACCACGGTCCCATCTGCATGGTTGTGGGGCTTACTGTCTCCCCCGCTGCGTTAAGCTGCCACTGGGGAGAGGGGGTAACAAGCTCCTCTCCCATACATGCTTCCAGCCGCGGGGGAGGGAGACCGACTGTCTCCGCTTCCAATACAGAGTCCTGCTGCTGGGGAAAGGAGACTGGGCTCCCAATTCCCTGCATATCACACTGCCGCTGGGGAATGGAGACTGGGCGCCCAATTCCCTGCATATCACACTGCCTCTGGGGAATGGAGACTGGGATCCCAATTCCCTGCATATCACTCTGCCGCTGGGGATCTGAGTCGACTGCCCAGCATCCCTGTACCTCACCCTGCCACTGGGGAGGGAGGACGCTGCTCTCCTCTCCCTGCAAGGTACACTGCTGCTGGGGAGGGGAGATGATGCTCTCCACTCCCTGCATTTCACACTGCCGCTGGGGAAAGGAGACACGGCTCTCTATTCCCTGCAAATCAATCTGCCGCTGGGGATCTTGGCTGACCACCCAGCATCCCTGTAGGGCCGGTGGAGAAACCTCGGTCTCATCTCAACCTGCCGCCTGGGGTAAATCTCTACAATATCTTCCCAGCTTAGTGGGTCTGGATCTGGGTCTGTCACCTTGCTGTCCTGCTGAGCCTTCCCAATGGAGTGAAAGAGATCTCGGTAGTCCTGCTCCAGTTCCCACTCCAGGGTTGTTAGGTGAGCCAGGTCTTGCTCTACCTCCTGGGGGTCATCCCAGTCATGCCTAGCCTCCCTTGTGTAGAAAATGTCCTGAAGTCTGGTCTGCGCAGGGCTCCCGAAGTCCGTCTCTGCAAAGGACTCCCATAACAAGTCAGGACCATCAAACTCCTCTCCCTCTGGCTTGTCATGCTTGGCTGTCCAGGGTATATACTGTGCCATATACCACCAGAGCGCCTGGTAGGCATCCTCCAGCCATAGTTCCTGCCATACCTGGTGCTCTAGTTTCTTCACCCATTCCTCCAGGGGCTGCTTTCCCAAAAAGGGCATCCGCAGGGCCACTTGCTTCTGCAACCGCTGCTCTTCACTGGGGAGACTCTCACCCCACTGGTATTGTACATTATCCAGGGCCTGGTACCAGATGCCTTTCCTTAATGCATCCCGGCCATCCAGGTCCAACTCCTCGTATAACACTGCTGGTTCCATTCTCTTGCTTTTAGGGTCGCTGTACTGGGACATGCGTTGCCCCCAACTTGTAATTCCATGGAATGGTGTCTCCTGTAGCTGTCCTTCTGGCTGTGGGAACGATCCCACTGCTGCCACCAATTGTAACAGCACCCCCAAGCATAAAAGGGGTTAAAAGACGTTTAGGAGATATTCCTGTAACGGAATGCAGTATATTAGTCCACGATATCCGTTGGTATATTCAGGTAATCCACAGTCAGAGCAGAAAGCACGGCAATATTCCCCAATCCTCCCAATAACCGGACGAAACACAGTTTGGGAGTCAACTAACTTGCTTTATTCACAGACTTCCATATTTATGCAGTTCCCCTTGCAAGGGGTTTCCTTACAGATGTTACAGGGGATTTCTCCCATCAGGCATTGTAATTATCCCAACAGGCATTGCTGCACGAGAGGGATACTCCCACTAAAATGGACGATTAAGTGGATTATCCCCTCGTGGAGCAAAACCGACAATTTACACAGAAATCCATATTTTATAAATTTTTACTCGCTTTTAGACGAATGACTGTTCGGTAGACAGCTGGGGTCGGCGGGCACATTTAGTGAGAATACCGATCCGATCCCAGCTAAACTAACCGAACGCCGCACAAAATACATTAAAACCTTGAGTTCGGTTTAAAAGTACCGAACATCTATGGGGAACATAATGTGCCGAACGCGGAACTCCCGAACGCTCTGGAAGCCCAGCGGTGTTCGGATCATTGGTAGCCGTTTTTGGTTCCAGGCTCTCGAGGACCGAACACCGCTGCAGAGACAAAGGATCCAAGATGGCCGACCGCCGCATGGTCGGTAGCCGAACGACGGCCACCTAGGAGAGCCCTTAATTACCGATTGCAACATTGTTGCAATCGGTTAATTGGTGCCACACGACTGGTGAGTGGGTGGTCTACCTGGGGAGCCCACATTCGTATGGCGAACGGCCTGGATAGCCGGGTTTCGTCAAACGAAAGGGATTTGTATGCTGGCAGCGTGCGGCTGCCAGCATGCGAACGGCCATGATACGGTACATACACAATTTAAAATATACAATATATATTCAGCCTACGGACAACCTTTAACAATCTAGAAGTGGCTAGGTTTGCCACAATGCTCCCCCAGAACCAAGCCGGCATACACAGTCTGATCCCAACGGATCGGCTTGGGGATGTGCGGGGAAGTACTCACAGATCACTTCTCGAGTTCAGTCTGTCTGGATAACCCGTCAGCGTTACCGTTTTGCTTTCCTGGGCGGTAATGGATGGTGAAGTCAAAGGGCTGCAGCGCCAAACTCCAGCGCAGCAGCCTGGCATTGTCCCCAGACACACGGTTCAGCCACACCAACGGGTTGTGATCTGTGAGTAATGAAAAAGGTTGTCCATACAAATACGGCTGTAACTTTTTAAGGGCCCACACCACGGCCAGGCATTCTTTCTCAATGGCGGCGTAGCTCACTTCACGGGGCAACAACTTGCGGCTTAAGTAGGCTACGGGATGCTCCCCGCCATCGGCTCCCACTTGGCTCAGCACTGCCCCCAATCCAAACATTGAAGCGTCTGTGTGGACAAGAAATCTTTTAGTTGGATCAGGAGCAGTTAACACAGGAGCATTAGTCAGAGCTGTCTTGAGTTGTTGGAATGCCTGCTCACACTCTGGGGCCCAGACAACCAGTCGGGGAAGGTTCTTTTTGGTCAGATCCGTCAGGGGTTTGGCCAGGGCGCTGTAGTCGGGGACAAATTTTCTATAATACCCGGCAGTCCCTAGGAAAGCTAGTACTTGAGTCTTAGTTCTTGGGGTAGGCCACTTAGCTACGGCCTCAATTTTGGCTGGCTCGGGTCTCTGCTGCCCACACCCTACTCGGTGGCCCAGATACTGCACCTCGGCCATACCTATGTGGCACTTACTAGGTTTTAAAGTTAACCCGGCTTCCCCAATACGGTCTAAGATCGCCCCTATATGGCGTAGGTGGTCTTCCCAGGTCTGGCTAAAGATGGCTATGTCATCTAAATAGGCACAGGCATACTCCTGGAAGCCGTCCAGTAGCCGATCTACCATCCGCTGAAAAGTAGCCGGAGCGTTTTTCATTCCGAAGGGCATGACCTTGAACTGGTACAGGCCAAACGGAGTGACAAACGCCGACTTGGGGATGGCGTCATCGGCTAGAGGAATTTGCCAGTATCCCTTACACAAGTCAATGGTAGTGAGATACTGACCCCGTGCCATCTTATCTAGCAGCTCGTCTATCCGAGGCATCGGGTAGGCATCAGACACTGTTTTGTCATTCAGCCTCCGGTAGTCAACGCAGAATCGGGTAGTGCCGTCCTTTTTAGGCACCAGGACTACCGGCGATGCCCAGGGGCTATCTGAGGGTTCGATAACCCCTAGCTGCAACATTTCATCCAACTCGGTCTTCATATGGGTCCGGACTGATTCCGGAACCCTATATGGAGCCTGTCGCATAGGTAGCTGTCCCGGGGTTTCGACTCGGTGGGTGGCTAGCGGAGTATACCCAGGTAAATTGGAGAAGGTAGCCCCTTTAGCTACGATCAGCGCCTGTACCTGGGCACGCTCGTGAGTGCTTAGCCGCTCCCCCAGCTGAACTCCCGGGGAGGGCTCTATCGGTTCTTCCGGTTCTAGTAGGTCAGGTAGGGGCAAGTTCTCCTGATCTTCTAAGGCGGAGGCACAGATCGCCGTCACATCCTCTATCCTCTCATGGTAGGGTTTGAGCATGTTCACGTGGAGCATGCGTCTCTTCCCTACCCCTGAGCAGGGGCCAATCACATAGGTAGTGTCGCATCGCTGCTCTACTACCTGGTATGGGCCTTGCCAGATGGCCTGCAGCTTGTCTGTGCGGACGGGTTTTAAAATTAAAACCTTCTGTCCCACCTGAAAGCTGCGGTCTCTGGCTCCTCTATCGTACCAGCGTCGCTGGCGTTGCTGAGCCACCTGGAGGTTGGTGTGCACAGCCTGAGTTAGCGCCTCCAGACGGTCTCTGAACTCCAGTACATATGATACGATAGGGGTTTCGTTAGTCGTACTCTCTCCCTCCCAGTGTTCTCTAATCAAGTTCAAGGGTCCCCGCACCCTTCTTCCAAACAATAGTTCAAATGGGGAGAATCCGGTCGACTCTTGGGGAACCTCTCTATACGCAAAGAGTAGGTGAGGCAAGAACCGCTCCCAGTCTTTGTGGGTTTCCCCGAACGTCCGAAGCATCTGCTTCAGCGTCCCATTGAATCTCTCACATAGTCCATTGGACTGGGGGTGGTAGGCGGAATTGACTATTGGCTTAATGCCACATACCTTCCACATATGTTGGGTGACTTCGGCCGTAAATTGGGTGCCCCTGTCCGATATTATCTCTTGGGGAAACCCTACCCTGGAGAACACTTTCATTAAGGCTTCAGCTACGGTCTCAGCATGAATGTTAGTGAGGGCCACCGCCTCGGGGTACCTGGTGGCGTAGTCCACTACAGTTAAAATGTACTTTTTGCCAGAGGGACTGGGTTTTGGCAGGGGTCCTACTATGTCTACAGCTACCCTGCTGAAGGGCTCTGCGATAATGGGTAGGGGACATAGCTTGGCCTTGTGGCGATCCCCTCGTTTCCCTACTCGCTGGCAGACGTCGCAGGAGGTGCAATACTGTCGCACATCCTGAGAGATTCCGGGCCAGAAAAAGGCATGCGTTAAGCGGTATCGGGTACGGGTCATCCCTAGGTGTCCTGACAAGGGGATATCATGAGCGATTCTAAGTAGCCCCTGCCTATACTTCTGCGGTACCACTAACTGTTTGTTAGTCAAGGTGACAGCCCCCCCCCACGTCTTTTGCCGTGACACGGTATAATAACCCTTTCTCCCACGTGTACCGCTCCCCCTCTAGCCCTGCTTGGTCAGCTTGTGCCCGGTCCCTATATACTTGTAGGGTGGGGTCTGTCTGGACTTCGGTTGCAAAGGTAGTCGGGGTATCCCAGGACATGGAAGTCGGTTGGGGGTCATGGCCTCTTACCTGAGCCTCAGAGAGTATCGGTGTAGCCGTGGTGCGAGCCTGTTGCCGTGTGGTTACGGGATGGGCCTCCTGGTATGGAGCCTGGGGAATAAAAGCGGAAGTCATCTGGCCCAAGTCATTCCCCAGTACAACATCTGCGGGTAAATTTTGCATAAGCCCCACTTCCACAGTTCCCTCTCCCACACCCCAATCCAAATGTACCTTGGCAGTGGGTAGCCGGTATACTGCTCCCCCTGCCACCCGTACTGCCACTGATCCGCCAGTGTGGGTTGCGCCTGTTACCAAATGCGGTGCAACCAAAGTTAGAGTGGCTCCCGAATCCCGGAGCCCTTGTACCTCCTTCCCCTCCAGGGTCACTAGCTGCCGATGATGTTGTCGGTTGTCGGTGGCTCGGACCGACATTACTTCGTGGAGCACCCCTAGAGGTTCCTCGATTTGAGCGCTCAGCATTTCCTGGGTGGCTGGTGCTACCTGGTAGTGATGCGCAGCAGCCCTTGGTGTCAAATTTTGTCGCACCTGGTTCCAAGCTTGTCGGCTCCGGTTCTGCGTACACTCACGAGAAATATGCCCCCACTGCTTGCAGGTGTGACACTGAATGTTAGCCCGGCCATTGTATCGGGAAGGGGGTGGTGGATTATTCAGTGCTGGCCTGGACAGGGGTACTGTGGGGCCGGTAGGAGAAAAAGTATTGGGTGGCCCGGTAATCCGAGGGAAAGTCTTATTTTGGAGTCCGTGATGCCTCCTGGCATCAAAATGCTGATCCGCCAATCTAGCGGCTTCTGGTAGGGTGAGTGGTTTACGATCCCTCGCCCATTCTTGTGCTTCTGGGGACAAACCATTAAAGAACTGCTCCAGCAGCATTAACTGCCGCAACTCTTCCATGTTAGTAGCGTTGCTGGCTTGTATCCAGCCTTGCGATGCTTGATCCAGCTTGTGCGCCCATTCTGCATGAGAATCTTTCTCAGGTTTGCGCAAGCCCCTGAACTTGCGCCGGTACGCCTCTGGGGTAATGGCATACCTCTCCAAGATCGCCCTCTTTACTTTAGGGTAATCTTTGCTGTCCTCTCGGGGCACAGCGCGGTAGGCTTCAGCTGCCCTACCCGATAATTTGCCTGCCAGTAGGGGTACCCATACTGCGGGTTCCAAGTCGTGCAAATCGCACAGCCTCTCGAAATCCTGTAAATACCCGTCGATCTCGTCCTTTTCTTCACAAAACGCTTTAAATGCGTGATGTGGGACTTTGGGTTTTACCGGTCCGTATATGGAGGCAGTAACAGACTCTGCCCTAGGCGGTGTCTCTGGTGTGCTGGTTGCCATCAGATAATCATGCACATCTGATATCAGCACGGTCAATATTTCCAAGGGTACTGGCTGTGGCAGAAACGCCAACCTGGTTCTTAGCTCTTTCTGGTATGGGGTCTCTTCCACGGCTGGTGGAGGTGTAGCGCTGTGTGCTCTGTCTCCTTCCATCAGTTCAGCGATCAGCACAGCTTTAGATTTGTTGCTGGCTATCTTACCCCTGGCTTCCAGTAGCTCTTTTAACGTCTGCCGTTTCAGTATGGTATAATCAATCTCCATACGAATTGCCCTTGCTTTCCTTGTTCGGTAGTTCCAGTTACACGAACGCTGCTTTTCGGCTGTAAGGTTCGGATCCCGTCGCTTGCCACCAATTGTAACGGAATGCAGTATATTAGTCCACGATATCCGTTGGTATCCTCAGGAAATCCACAGTCAGAGCAGAAAGCACGGCAATATTCCCAATCCTCCCAATAACCGGACGAAACACAGTTTGGGAGTCAACTAACTTGCTTTATTCACAGACTTCCATATTTATGCAGTTCCCCTTGCAAGGGGTTTCCTTACAGATGTTACAGGGGATTTCTCCCATCAGGCATTGTAATTATTCCAACAGGCATTGCTGCACGAGAGGGATACTCCCACTAAAATGGACGATTAAGTGGATTATCCCCTCGTGGAGCAAACCCGACAATTTACACAGAAATCCATATTTTATACATTTTTACTCGCTTTTAGACGAATGACCGTCCGGTAGATAGCTGGGGTCGGCGGGCACATTTAGTGAGAATACCGCTCCGATCCCAGCTAAACTAACCGAACGCCGCCCAAAATACGTTAAAACATTGAATTCGGTTTAAAAGTACCGAACATCTATGGGGAACAGAATGTGCCGAACGCGGAACTCCCGAACGCTCTGGAAGTCCAGCGGTGTTCGGACCATTGAGTAGCCGTTTTCAGTTCCAGGCTCTCGACGACCGAACACCGCTGCAGAGACAAAGGATCCAAGATGGCCGACCGCCGCATGGTCGGTAGCCGAACGACGGCCACCTAGGAGAGCCCTTAATTACCGATTGCAACATTGTTGCAATCGGTTAATTGATGCCACACGACTGGTGAGTGGGTGGTCTACCTGGGGAGCCTGCATTCGTATGGTGAACGGCCTGGATAGCCGTGTTTCGTCAAACGAGAGGGATTTGTATGCTGGCAGCGTACGGCTGCCAGCATGCGAACGGCCATAATACGGTACATACACAGGTTAAAATATACAGTACATATTCAGCCTACAGACAACCTTTACTAACTACAGTCCAGAAGTGGCTAGGTTTGCCACACAGCTCCTGCCTATATTTCTGCGGTACCACTAACTGTTTGTTAGTCAAGGTGACAGACCCCCCCACGTCCTTGGCCGTGACACGGTATAATAACCCTTTCTCCCATGTGTATCGCTCCCCCTCTAGCCCTGTCTGGTCAGCTTGTGCCCGATCCCTATATACTTGTAAGGTGGGGTCGGTCTGTACTTCGGTCGCAAAGGTGGTCGGGGTATCCCAGGACATGGGAGTCGGGTGGGGGTCATGGTCTCTTACCTGAGCCTCAGAGTGTATCGGTGTAGCCGTGGTGCGAGCCTGTTGCCGTGTAGTTACGGGATGGGCCTCCTGGTATGGAGCCTGGGGAATAAAAGCGGAAGTCATCTGGCCCAAGTCATTCCCCAGTACAACATCTGCGGGTAAATTTTGCATAAGCCCCACTTCCACAGTCCCCTCTCCCACACCCCAATCCAAATGTACCTTGGCAGTGGGTAGCCGGTATACTGCTCCCCCTGCCACCCGCACTGCCACTGATCCGCCAGTGTGGGTTGCGCCTGGTACCAAATGCGGTGCAACCAAAGTCAGGGTGGCTCCCGAATCCCGGAGCCCTTGTACCTCCTTCCCCTCTAGGGTCACTAGCTGCCGATGATGTTGTCGGTTGTCGGTGGCTCGGACTGACATTACTTCGTGGAGCACCCCTAGAGGCTCTTCGATTTGAGCGCTCAGCATTTCCTGGGTGGCTGGCGCTACCTGGTAGTGATGCGCAGCAGCCCTTGGTGTTAAATTTTGTCGCACCTGGTTCCAAGCTTGTCGGCTCCGGTTTTGCGTACACTCACGAGAAATATGTCCCCACTGCTTGCAGGTGTGACACTGAATGTTAGCCCGGCCATTGTATCGGGAAGGGGGTGGTGGATTATTCAGTGCTGGCCTGGATAGGGGTACTGTGGGGCCGGTAGGAGAAAAAGTATTGGGTGGCCCGGTAATCCGAGGGAGAGTCTTACTTTGGAGTCCGTGATGCCTCCTGGCATCAAAATGCTGATCCGCCAATCTAGCGGCTTCGGTTAGGGTGAGTGGTTTTCAATCCCTCACCCATTCTTGTACTTCTGGAGACAAACCATTAAAGAACTGCTCCAGCAGCATTAACTGCCGCAATTCTTCCATATTGGTAGCGTTGCTGGCTTGTATCCAGCCTTGTGATGCTTGATCCAGCTTGTGCGCCCACTCTGCATGAGAATCTTTCTCAGGTTTGCGCAAGCCCCTGAACTTGCGCCGGTACGCCTCTGGGGTAATGGCATACCTCTCCAAGATCGCCCTCTTTACTTTAGGGTAATCTTTGCTGTCCTCTCGGGGCACAGCGCGGTAGGCTTCAGCTGCCCTACCCGATAATTTGCCTGCCAGTAGGGGTACCCATACTGCGGGTTCCAAGTCCTGCAAATCACACAGCCTCTCGAAATCCTGTAAATACCCGTCAATTTCGTCCTTTTCTTCACAAAACGCTTTAAATGCGTGATGTGGGACTTTGGGTTCTACCTGTCCGTATGTGGAGGCAGTAACAGACTCTGCCCTAGGCGGTGTCTCTGGTGTGCGGGTTGCCATCAGATAATCATGCACATCTGATATCAGCACGGTCAATATTTCCAAGGGTACTGGCTGTGGCAGAAACGCCAACCTGGTTCTTAGCTCTTTCTGGTATGGGGTCTCTTCCATGGCTGGTGGAGGTGTAGCGCTGCGGGCTCCGTCTCCCTCCATCAGTTCAGCGATCAGCACAGCCTTAGATTTGTTGCTGGCTATCTTACCCCTGGCTTCCAGTAGCTCTTTTAAAGTCTGTCATTTCAGTATGGTATAATCAATCTCCATACGAATTGCCCTTGCTTTCCTTGTTCGGTAGTTCCAGTTTACACGAACACTGCTTTTCGGCTGTAAGGTTCGGATCCCATCGCTTGCCACCAATTGTAACGGAATGCAGTATATTAGTCCACGATATCTGTTTGTATCCTCAGGAAATCCACAGTCAGAGTAGAAAGCAAGGCAATATTCCCCAATCCTCCCAATAACCGGACGAAACACAGTTTGGGAGTCAACTAACTTGCTTTATTCACAGACTTCCATATGTATGCAGTTCCCCTTGCAAGGGGTTTCCTTACAGATGTTACAGGGGATTTCTCCCATCAGGCATTGTAATTATCCCAACAGGCATTGCTGCACGAGAGGGATACTCCCACTAAAATGGACGATTAAGTGGATTATCCCCTCGTGGAGCAAAACCGACAATTTACACAGAAATCCATATTTTATACATTTTTACTCGCTTTTAGACGAATGACTGTTCGGTAGATAGCTGGGGTCGGCGGGCACATTTAGTGAGAATACCGCTCCGATCCCAGCTAAACTAACCGAACGCCGCACAAAATACATTAAAACCTTGAGTTCAGTTTAAAAGTACCGAACATCTATGGGGAACATAATGCGCCGAACGCGGAACTCCCGAACGCTCTGGAAGCCCAGCGGATCATTGGTAGCCGTTTTTGGTTCCAGGCTCTCGAGGACCGAACACCGCTGCAGAGACAAAGGATCCAAGATGGCCGACCGCCGCATGGTCGGTAGCCGAACGACGGCCACCTAGGAGAGCCCTTAATTACCGATTGCAACATTGTTGCAATCGGTTAATTGGTGCCACACGACTGGTGAGTGGGTGGTCTACCTGGGGAGCCCACATTCGTATGGCGAACGGCCTGGATAGCCGGGTTTCGTCAAACGAAAGGGATTTGTATGCTGGCAGCGTGCGGCTGCCAGCATGTGAACGGCCATGATACGGTACATACACAATTTAAAATATACAATATATATTCAGCCTACGGACAACGTTTAACAATTACAGTCTAGAAGTGGCTAGGTTTGCCACAATTCCCCTTCCAGATACACAGGCAGCTACCAAAGACACCAATCCGCCGAACAGGAAACCATATGAATGCCATAAACAGCCGAATAGGAAAAACCATACGAAAGGTTTACACTCCTAGCAGTCGAACTGGAACAGCATACAATAAGTCCCCCCAAGAACGAGACAAAGCTCCATGTTGAGGGTCAAGTAGTGAACAGCCAGAGCTGTGGATGTATTGTTCTAATATACACATTAGTACCACCCACAGCGTTTTGGAAAACAACCAATAAACACGTACAATACACTCAGACACATCATCCTCCCCTCTGCCTGTGATACAATTACCTTACACAATAGGTAATGTAATTATCACAGGCAGAGAAATACACCACATTCACATAGAACTTCCATTTTCAGAATCAGCATACTCCAAATACAAACATACGTCAAAATCATACAAATTGGTCAAGTGGTTCAAAAGATAGATCATAGTCCTTTGTGGCCAAATGAAGCATGGCTTTTCTGCCCAAAACCAGTTCCACAGAGGCTTCTATCCTGGAGATAATTGGGAAGTAATCCAATTATCTTCAAGGACAGAGGCAAAACTCCATTAAGCACATGGCAGTAAAAAGACAGTAAAATACAATAAAATACACAAGGTTACATTTATTACATAGAATACACACATGCAACATATCCCCAGATAGCTTAGGTCTGAGCGCACCTTATTACTGAATGGCGCTCAGACGACACACATACAGTGTAACGGACCGTTTCAGCATACAAGGGGAAAAATGCGTTTAGGCGATAATCCCCTTTTCCATAGACAGGCACAGCTACTGCAGAACATCAGAACTCACGAGCTGGATACGAAATAACACTCCGAACTGGAACAGCTGAACAAGAAAAGCATACCATCGGCTTACACTCTTGGCAGTCAGCTTACAATCCAATCCCCCCCAAGAACGAGACGACACTTCATTTTGAGGGTTAAGCAGGAACTCAAGACTGGGACACCCAGTCTGGCTTTTATTACAACCAAGTACATACAGGACACTCCCAGGGGGAGGATGAATTTAACCAATCACAGGGATGTACCTCCCACACATTTCCTCCCCTTAGATTAACACTTAACACAATTATACTGTACACCTTTTTCCCCAATTCCTGGATGTACCCCAAATACATATGCTACACCTCCAAAACAGGTATCCCCTGATAGCCCTTATTCAGGGGGACAACATATGCAAGAATCAGCCCATTCGGATAAATGGTTCAGGAGTTATGGAACTTTAAAGTATTGACCGACCGCATGGGTAAAGTATCCGAAATCAGTTCCATGCATTTTGGCCCTGCGGTCGGTCACAAACAAGGGAATGAAAACAGGCGAATTGCCTGTGTTATAGAGCCTGGAGAGGGTTTGAATGAATTCCCTTGTTTGTGGGGTTCTTTCTACCGAACGGCGGGTCATTCGGTAGTTTCCATACGAATTTCTGGAAGTATGGAGGTCTCAGCGGTGTTTGCCTAGTCAAGTGTCCGATTTTAGTTCCAGACACTCGACGGCAAAACACCGCTGTTCGGTAGTTTAAGATGGCCGCCGCCACGTGTTTGTTTCCTGAATGGCGGCCACCCAGAGGACACAGAACACATTACATGATTGCCAATTACCCGTTTGCAACATTGTTGCAAACGGTAATTGGAGGCACACTTAGTCCTGGGTGGTCTGGTTGTTCGGTAGTTTCCTCAATACAATGAATGGAGTGATTCTACCGAACCATCAGATGAATGCTGACACATATATAACCCAGGTTAACTGCATACAAAAATACATACATGACATGAAAGTATTAAAGGCAGGATTACTGTACTACGCTCCACAGTCTTAAAGGGACAGTAGTCCCAAAATGTCCATTGCTGATTTTAAAGGGCCAGTAGCAGCAATACAAATTAGTACATGCCCAAATATAGTCTTTAAAGTGCAATATGTCCAGGGGCCATAGTCAGCGGGCAGGAGGCTAGCAGCCAGGCCTCTCCAGTTCACAGTGGCGAAGCTGGTTTCGCCACATTTCTCCCCTTTGTCAATTAGACTAACAGGGTACCTGACTTTCTGCCGGTCAGTGCCCTGGTTAGTCCAGCAACCCACCCACGAAACAGAAATAACAGAGCAGCCCACCCACACTAACCGGTTACTACATCTGGGTGAGGAAGGATTTTGTCCAAGTTCTGGTGTTTCACCACTGCTGGGTGGGAGACGGGTAGGCTGCCTTGGTGGGTTGCTGAGGGGGCAGAGACCAGCGGTACTCTGTCCTGTTGCCAGCCCTACCACGGGAGTAGTCTGGTGGGCGCCTGGTTGCTGGAGACTGGCTGTCTCCCCTTTAGGTGCACAGCTCGACTGCCGGAGGGGGAGACCGACTGTCTCCCCTTTGGATCCATCACACTGAGGCTGGGGAACAGGACCGACCGTCCCTATCCCTTGTGCTGTAAGTGCAGAGACTACGGTCCCATCTGCACAGTTGTGGGGCTTAACATCTCCCCTTGGTGGATTAGGTTGCCGTGGGAGAGAGGGTGTAACAAGTTCCTCTCTCTGGATGGCAAACTGCCGCTGGGGAGAAAGGATGGCACCTTCTGCTCCCTGAGGTACACACTGCCGCTGGGGAGGAAGGACGCTGCTCTCCTCTCCCTTCACCTCACACTGCCTTCCTGGCACATCACTTTGTTGCTGGGGGGCAGGAACAACAACCTCTGCCCCCTGTAACTCAGCCTGCCGCTGGGGAGGATGGACGACACCATCAGCTCCCGGAGACACACACTGCCGCTGGGGAGGGAGGACGCTGCTCTCCTCTCCCTTTACTTCACACTGCCTTCCTGGCATATCACTCTTCTGCTGGGGGGCAGGAACAACAACCTCTGCCCCCTGTAACTCAGCCTGCTGCTGGGGAGGAAGGACGACACCTTCATCTCCCTGGGACACACACTGCCGCTGGGGAGGAAGGACGGCACCTTCAGCTCCCTGAGGTACAATCTGCTGCTGGGGAGGAAGGACGACACCTTCACCTCCCTGGGGTACACACTGCCGCTGGGGAGGAAGGACGACACCTTCATCTCCCTGGGGTTGCTCACAGGACCAGTCTATGAGGACCCCTACTTCGGGTTCTTCCTGCCGCCTCAGGGGGGGGCGGCTAACCTCCTCGGATGCAGCCTCTACTCTGCTGCTGTACCACTCTTCCTGCTCATCATACTCTTCGTCCATCTTTGAGTTTTGCTCAGCCATGACCTGGTTCCAGATCCCCTGGAATGTGTCCATGGATATATAACCCCCATACTGGGCCACTTGCTGCCTCACCTTGGCCATAAAATCATCTTCAGCGTCAGAGCCTTCCATACTTGTCTGCTCCAAGTCGCTGGATACCTCTGCTACCTCGGGTACTGCTGGTTGCTGTTGGGCGGGAGGACCGGTTGTCTCTTCCCAGGCCTCATTGATGAGTCGCAGGTAATCCCCCTCCAGGTTCCATTCCTGGTTAACCAAATATCGTAGGTCTGCCTCGAGGTCAATAGCGCCAAAGAGACCCAGCATGTTCTCTCGGATGCCGTACAGGTCCCAAAAACGATAGTCGGTATCTTCCCCAAAGTCCTCGTCACCACTATTATTCCAAAATCGACCGGGGCCAGTGTAATCTCCGCCTTCTGGGAACTCATACTCTGCCATCCTGGGGACACACTGAGCCGCGTACCACTGTAGCGCCTGGTATGCGTCGTCGAGCACCAGTTCTGCGTATACTAGAATCTCGAGTCTAGTCACCCACTTTTCTGTGGTCTGTTTTCTCAGGAGGGGCATCCGCTCTGCCATTCTAGCCAGAATTCGCTGCCTTCTGCTGCGGCGCTGATCCCCTCGTGAATACTGTACTTCCTCTAGGGCTTCGTCCCACAATTTGGCTCTGACAGTCTCTCTGTACATCAACATGTTCTCCTCTGAGACTGCTCCAGACTCCAGGACGTAATCGTCCAATCTAACTTGAAACTTCTCCTCCATTTTCTGAGTTCCTTTGTAGATAGGGTCGCTGTACGGATACTAGCGTTGCCCTCAATTTGTAATCCAAAAAATGGTGTTGTCTGTAGCTGTCCCTCTGGTTGTAGGAACGATCCCGCCGCTTGCCACCAATTGTAACGGACCGTTTCAGCATACAAGGGGAAAAATGCGTTTAGGCGATAATCCCCTTTTCCATAGACAGGCACAGCTACTGCAGAACATCAGAACTCACGAGCTGGATACGAAATAACACTCCGAACTGGAACAGCTGAACAAGAAAAGCATACCATCGGCTTACACTCTTGGCAGTCAGCTTACAATCCAATCCCCCCCAAGAACGAGACGACACTTCATTTTGAGGGTTAAGCAGGAACTCAAGACTGGGACACCCAGTCTGGCTTTTATTACAACCAAGTACATACAGGACACTCCCAGGGGGAGGATGAATTTAACCAATCACAGGGATGTACCTCCCACACATTTCCTCCCCTTAGATTAACACTTAACACAATTATACTGTACACCTTTTTCCCCAATTCCTGGATGTACCCCAAATACATATGCTACACCTCCAAAACAGGTATCCCCTGATAGCCCTTATTCAGGGGGACAACATATGCAAGAATCAGCCCATTCGGATAAATGGTTCAGGAGTTATGGAACTTTAAAGTATTGACCGACCGCATGGGTAAAGTATCCGAAATCAGTTCCATGCATTTTGGCCCTGCGGTCGGTCACAAACAAGGGAATGAAAACAGGCGAATTGCCTGTGTTATAGAGCCTGGAGAGGGTTAGAATGAATTCCCTTGTTTGTGGGGTTCTTTCTACCGAACGGCGGGTCATTCGGTAGTTTCCATACGAATTTCTGGAAGTATGGAGGTCTCAGCGGTGTTTGCCTAGTCAAGTGTCCGATTTTAGTTCCAGACACTCGACGGCAAAACACCGCTGTTCGGTAGTTTAAGATGGCCGCCGCCACGTGTTTGTTTCCTGAATGGCGGCCACCCAGAGGACACAGAACACATTACATGATTGCCAATTACCCGTTTGCAACATTGTTGCAAACGGTAATTGGAGGCACACTTAGTCCTGGGTGGTCTGGTTGTTCGGTAGTTTCCTCAATACAATGAATGGAGTGATTCTACCGAACCATCAGATGAATGCTGACACATATATAACCCAGGTTAACTGCATACAAAAATACATACATGACATGAAAGTATTAAAGGCAGGATTACTGTACTACGCTCCACAGTCTTAAAGGGACAGTAGTCCCAAAATGTCCATTGCTGATTTTAAAGGGCCAGTAGCAGCAATACAAATTAGTACATGCCCAAATATAGTCTTTAAAGTGCAATATGTCCAGGGGCCATAGTCAGCGGGCAGGAGGCTAGCAGCCAGGCCTCTCCAGTTCACAGTGGCGAAGCTGGTTTCGCCACATACAGTTCAATTGCCATGGAGCCAAATTCTTTTATTACACGAATAGGCTCCATGGCATAGCTATCTGGGTTAAATGAATTCATTCAGTAAATCCGAGAATATACTGAACGCCAGAGCAGAAATACATGAATAGACCTTTCTGCATAGGAAAATAAAGTATTTAAATGCCGGTCCATAGTCAAAAGGCAGCAGGCAGGCAACCAGGCTCCTCCAATGCACAGTGGCGAGATTGGTTTCGTCACAGGTACACTGAGCACTGAGTTAGGGGTGACGGTGGGTACATTGGGCTCTGAGTGAGGGTGAGTACACCAAGCTCTGAATTAGGGGTAAAGGTAGGTACACTCATTATGTACACCAGCAGGACAGAAGTAACTCTGTTTGATAGTTCCTGTAACGGATCCACTGGCACCCCGACTGGGTACCTCCGTTGAAAGATGCTCCTAGCGCTTCCAGAGGACTCCAAGCACTCCACCAGACACCATAAGCACCGCAGGCTGCAGCTATCTCCCTTCAGAACGAAGCAGGAACAAGCTCTTACAAGAGCTCAGTGATTATAGCAAGGGAATATGCCTAGCATAGCAATCCCTTGTAGCAGATTCCCCCAATAAGAGACAGGACTCAAGTTGAGGGTAAAAATAGAACTCTCTGGCTGCTAGCTTGCAGCCCTTTTTATTAGGTGCTCCCATGAAGGGGAGGGACACACACAGTAACGTACATTAACCAATCACACAATAGTTACATCCCACACATAGCCCTCCCCTCTACCTGTAAACGAATTATCTGTACACACAGGAAATACAATTATCCTAGGTAGGGAAAATACAGTTTTTACACAACATTCATAACTCCCAAAATATACATCACATTCGCATAAAAATACATATACACAATCAATCCATTCGGGGGAACAACATACTCAAAAATCATACGAATTGGACCAGGGGTTCAAAAGTTAGTATAAATGTGCATTTGACCTTCTGGAAGCATGGTTTTTAGAAGCTCAAACTAGTTCCCCAGAATCCTCTATCCTGGAGACAATGGAGAAGCTGATTTAATTATATCCAGGGACAAACACAGCCTCCATTAAGCACATGTTACCAGCAACCACCAAAAGACATAAAAATACATAACTCCTGTTATACTAAACAGAACCCCCACATTCAACCCATCCCCAGATGGCTTGGATCTGAGCGCTCAACATATCCAAACAGCGTTTAGATGCCACAAACACAGTTCAAACGCCATGGGGTTTAAGTTTCGTATGGGCTGATGAGAGGGCCCATAATCCTGGGGCAGCCCAATAACCCACAGTATGCCCAAATACCGTGCATAAAGGGCCAAATCGCCCAGGGACCGTAGAATCCTCTAAACAGAACCCCCACATTCAACCCATCCCCAGATGGCTTGGATCTGAGCGCTCAACATATCCAAACAGCGTTTAGATGCCACAAACACAGTTCAAACGCCATGGGGTTTAAGTTTCGTATGGGCTGATGAGAGGGCCCATAATCCTGGGGCAGCCCAATAACCCACAGTATGCCCAAATACCGTGCATAAAGGGCCAAATCGCCCAGGGACCGTAGAATCCTCTATCCTGGAGACAATGGAGAAGCTGATTTAATTATATCCAGGGACAAACACAGCCTCCATTAAGCACATGTTACCAGCAACCACCAAAAGACATAAAAATACATAACTCCTGTTATACTAAACAGAACCCCCACATTCAACCCATCCCCAGATGGCTTGGATCTGAGCGCTCAACATATCCAAACAGCGTTTAGATGCCACAAACACAGTTCAAACGCCATGGGGTTTAAGTTTCGTATGGGCTGATGAGAGGGCCCATAATCCTGGGGCAGCCCAATAACCCACAGTATGCCCAAATACCGTGCATAAAGGGCCAAATCGCCCAGGGACCGCAAGCAGCCCCCTCCAAACCACAGTGGCAAAGTGGCTTTCGCTACAGTTCCTTTCTCCTGAACGCCATTCTCCTAACTGGTCGGGCAGTTGAATGGGCAGCGGTACAAGTTTTCCGGGTGTTTGCGGGGTCGTGTAGCTGACATACAGCTCCATACACTCGACGGTTGACTGTGACAGCTTACTGTATGTAGCGCTCCAGATATGTTCTATTACAGGACAAAGCCGGATGGGGGCAAGCAAACATCAGGCACATATTAGGCACACATCAGCACATATTAGGCACACATCAGCACATATTAGGCACATATTAGGCACACATCAAGCACATATTAGGCACACATCAAGCACATATTAGGCACACATCAGGCACACATTAGACACACGTCAGGCACATATTAGGCACATATTAGGCACACATCAGCACATATTAGGCACACATCAGCACATATTAGGCACATATTAGGCACACATCAGCACATATTAGGCACACATCAGGCACATATTAGGCACACATCAGGCACATATTAGGCACACATCAGCACATATTAGGCACACATCAGGCACATATTAGGCACACATCAGGCACATATTAGGCACACATCCAGAACATATTAGGCACACATCAGCACATATTAGGCACACATCAGGCACATATTAGGCACACATCCAGAACATATTAGGCACACATCAGCACATATTAGGCACACATCAGCACATATTAGGCACACATCAGGCACATATTAGGCACACATCAGCACATATTAGGCACACATCAGGCACATATTAGGCACACATCAGGCACATATTAGGCACACATCAGGCACATATTAGGCACACACCAGGCACAAATCAGGATTAATTGGGAGGGAAGAGTTTAACCCCTTAAGGACACATGACATGTGTGACATGTCATGATTCCATTTTATTCCAGAAGTTTGGTCCTTAAGGGGTTAAAGAACGCTCCAAACTCCTAAAACAGTATATCTTGCTGAAATGCTTAATGTGTAAAGAATGTGTCCAGCGTGTATATTTTAAGAAAAGTTGACTGTGACAGAAGCTCCCATGCCATGGCCTTTTGGGGACTCTCTCCCCTTCCTGTAATACATTCTGCCACTGGGGAGAGAAGGTGCTGTCCTTCCTCCCAGCGGCAGTGTGAGTGCCAGGGAGCCAAAGGTGTCGTCCTTCCTCCCCAGCGGCAGTGTGAGTTCCAGGGAGTCGAAGGTGTCGTCCTTCCTCCCCAGCGGCAGTGTGAGTTCCAGGGAGTCGAAGGTGTCGTCCTTCCTCCCCAGCGGCAGTGTGAGTTCCAGGGGGCCGAAGGTGTCGTCCTTCTCCCCCAGCAGCAGTGTGTCCTACAGGGTACAGAGACGTTTGGTCTCTCTCCCCAGCAGCAGGACAATGTTACGGGTGTGGAGACAGTCGGTCTCCCTCTCCAGCGGCAGCCTGTGTTTCAGGGAGAGGAGCACAGCACCCTCTCTCCCCAGTGGCAGAGTGTATTACAGGAAGGGGAGACAGTCGGTCCCCCTCTCCAACATCGGAGAGAGTATCAGGGAGAGGAGCCGGTTACCACCTCTCCCCAGTGGCAGCTTATTTCCCAAAGGGGGACCTTATTCTACCAGATGGGGCAGATGGGACCGCGGTCTCTGCACCCGGTCTACAGGGGTGCAGGGTAGCGGGGTCCAGATCCCCAGCAGCAGGATTGTTTAGTTCTCCCCCTCCAGCAGCACCGGGTCCAGGGAGAGGAGCCTACTACCCCCTCTTCACCGGTGGGCTCCAACCAGAGTACTCCTGCTGAAGCGCTGGCATCAGGGCAGAGTACCGCTGTTCTCTGTCCACTCAGCAACCCACAGATCCGGAGTACCCGTACCCCACCAAGCCGTGATGGAGCCCCTGGACAAAGACTGACTGCACATTTCCCCAGGTGCAGTAACTTTTCATTGGGGGAGGGCTGCACTACTGACTATGTTTTGTGGGTGGGTTGCTAGAATAACCAAGGCACTGACCGACAGGAGGCCAGATACCTTGTTAGTCTTTTTGGGAAAGGGGAGAAATGTGGCGGAACCAGCCTCGCCACTGGGCGTTGGAGAAGACTGATTGCCATCTTCCTGCCATGTGACTATGGCCCCTGGGATGTATTGCCTGCTCTCCTGTACTGCTGAGGTTTGCTACCAACTAGGTGGATTTGGCTATGGAGCTTGTCTTGTGCACTCTGTTGGTAGCAACAGCAATATGCACTACCTGAATAGCAAGACTGGATCATTTGCATATTCGGGTAGATTTGCATATTGCTAATTCTGCAGGCATGTGAGATATTTTCTGTTAATTATTGTCTCCCCCACCTCTTTAAAAATATGCCATTGTGTTATAATAAGTCACTGTATGTTGCCTGCTATGATTTGACTGTTTATAATTTTATTGAGTTTTCACAGCAATGTTAATGTTTAAAACAGTTCTACTTCACCCTCAATTTGGAGTCCTGTCTCTTATTGGGGGAATCTGCTACAAGGGATTGCTAGCTCGTGCCATCTTGCTGAGTTCCTCCGCAGACAGGGGCACTGCATGAGTCCTAGCGTTGCCCTCAATTTGTAAAATCCAACCAGTGTCTCGTGGATGTTTCTCCTCGCACTAGGAAGCCATCCAACTGCTGCCACCAGATGTGGCGGACTGTCTGGCACCCCAACCGGGTGCCTCCGCCAATCGCTGCTTCCTAGTGCTCACCGAGTACTCCAAGCACTTCACCAGACACCATCAGCACTGTAGTCCCTACTTCCAGTGTTGCAGCTTGGTTGGGGTCTCACCGTCCTTTACCCACCCTGAACCCGCGACCAGGATACAGCTTCCAGTGGGTAGACGTCTCCAAATCCAGAGAGTAGAGCAGGTATAGCAGTGTAGCTCTTACAAGAACAATCCCAAGAGCAGGGATAATAGCTGGTATAGCTGTTCCCTACAATCACGAGATGAGGTTCTGTGTTGAGGGTAAGCAGGAACTCACTTATTGGTAGCCACAAGTGGCCTTATATGCAAGTCCCCATGCAAGGGGCACTCCCTCCTGGACCGGAGAGTAGTCTACAGTAAAAACATACACACAATTACATTGGCTCTCAGGTCCAAGACACTTCCACATAAAACAAAATAATCCCTCCTCTGTGCCTGGGAGATAATTGAGTCAAGGGCTGTACAAAACTTAATTATGTCCAGGCACAAAAAAACACACCTTTCCAAATCACCACAAAAGTACCTTAAAAATACATAAAACCCCCTAAAAGTTACATCCCCTGATAGTCCCGATATGGGTGACCAACATATCCAAAAATCACCCAGATCGTTTAAGGGGTTCAGGATTTTCCTGGAAGTCATAATTTGACTGACCGACCGCCCGCATGGTCCCCTAGCCGAAAATAGTTCCATAGAATTGAGGCTAAGTGCCGCTGGGGACCGACCGGGAACCACAAAGTCTTCATGCCAAAAATAGTTCCAGGGCTTTCACAGCTAAGTCTATTTGCAGTTTTGGTCCATGCGAACGGCCACCAGGGAGCTAGCGTTCGGTTCTATACATATGTTATGAATGGAAAGTGCAGAACCAGGGGGAATAAAATATAGTTCTTTACAGTCGCTGACCTGTCCCATAGTCGGTGGGCAGGAGGCTGGCAAGCAGGCTCCTCCAGGAGCTTGTGGCAAACTCATGAGGACAGGAGAGTTTGTCATACCTCTAAGCTCTTTTAATAACTTTGGGTGTATTCCATCAGGCCCCATTGACTTACTAGTCTTTACTTTAGACAACTGAAATAGAACACAATTTCACAGATTTGGCTTTGTACCCACATATTGTGGTGATAAAATGTTACTTGATGTGCACATGGAATGGTTCCTTAGAACTATTTGATTATGGGGTGTCTTCCATGTGCCAGAACAAGCTATGGATTTGTAACGGATCGCATGGCACCCCGACTGGGTACCTCCGTTAAAGGATGCTCCTAGCGTTTCCTGAGGACTCCAAGCACTCTGGCAGACACCACAATCACCGAACCGAAGAAGCATATAAATCCTCTCAAGCCTCTGAATGCTGTAGACAGTTGAATAGGAAACCATACGAATAGGTTTTCAATCCTAGCAGTCAAACTGGAACAGCATACAATAAATCCTCCCCCAATAATGAGACGACACTTCACTTTGAGGGTTAAGCAGGAACTCCCTGTACTGGCACATACAGCCTCTTTTATTCACAATGCACAAAACATAGTACTACCCACAGGGTTTTGCAGAACAACCAATAAACACATTACAACTCATACAATGCAAGTACAGCAGCCGATCAGACACAATGGGACAATAGAAACACACCCAGCCTATTCCTCCCCTCTGCTTAGGAGATAATTGAGTCAATTACTGTATCTACTCAATTATCTCCAAGCTGAAAAGTTACACTTTTTATACATTTTTATAACTTTGTGAGTTAACATCGTACATACATAACTTATATTATTTTAACCAGCATAACTTGGGGACAAACATATCCAAAATTCACTTGAATAGGTTCAGGGGTTTAACAGTTAGGTCAAAGTCCTTTGTTTTCACTTGCAAGCATGGTTTTTCCTGCCCAAACCAGTTCCCACTGGTTTGGCAGTGTCCCTGGGACAACACCCTGCTGGAGAACAATGGATCCGGGGGAGGGGAAGAGGAAGTGTCCAAAAAGTTTCAGTATGTCCATACACTGTTTTTAAAAGGCCAGCACAGTTCAATAAAAGTCCATTCACTATGCTTAAAGGGTCAGTAGCCGCACAATAAAATACAATATGCCCAAATATTGCATTCAAAAGTACAACTTTACCAGGGGCCATAGTCAGCAGGTAGGAGGCGGGCAGCCAGGCCTCTTCAATGCCCAGTGGTGAGGTGGGTTCCGCCACAGGATTGTTCTGAGGCCACACCGGCAGAATCTTCACGATTCATTTGTGGCTGATGCACAACCAAAAGTAAGTTTCTACCACCACTTACTAATTGTTACGGTTGCCTCCAGGCTGGCTGGAAGTTGGACCGTAGAAAAGGATGCTCCTAGCGCTCACCAAAGGACCATCAGCACCGTAGACACCATAACTACTGCATAGCCACCATAAGTACTGCAGACTCCACGAACAACTGCTGCTGGGCTGGTATCTCGCTGACTGCTCTGCACCCTGGGCCTACGGCCAGGCTCCAGGTTCCAATAGGCGAACCTCTTCCTTCTGTAGAGCGAAGTAGGATCAGGAACCAGAGCTCTTACAAGAGCTCAGTAGCTAAGGGAGTATGAAGAGCATAGCAATCCCTGTAGTGATTATAGCTGTCCCCTACAAACATGAGTCGAGGCTGCAAGTTAGAGGGGCAAGTCATTCTATTTATTGGCACCAAAAGAACCTTCTTTTATGCAGGATCCCCTACAATAGGGTGTTACATGTTACAAACTGCTATTTGTAACTGGCCCTTTAAATGATAAATTGCCCTGCTTCCCTGGATTGTGGAGAAGCCTATTTGCCAGCCTCCTTCCTCATGACTATGGCCCCTGGGAGATTGTGCCCCTGAAAACGTATGGACTTTTATTGGGTGTGTATGGCCCTTTAAGAACCGTCTGGGGACATATTGTGACTTTGGTGAACAATGCCCCTTTAAGACGGTGTCCCCAAACCTTTAATATACTGTGTTCCTGGCTTTCTCCCACTTGGTTCATTAAATGGGGCTTACTGAACCAAGTACCACACAGGCGGACACCCAGAAGTGGAAGTGTGCAGGCAATTTACCTCCCAGGCTGTGAGGTTACTGCAGGTTAATTGCCGAGCGCTGGGTGGCCGCTGTTCATGCAAACCAACACGTGGCGGCGGCCATCTTTGTTCTTCGAACAAGGTCAGCGGTATGTGTAGCCAAATTCATGGAACTAAAATCGGCTACACATTTCCGCGAACACCGCTGACCCTTACCTTCTCCCATACTGAACTTTCAGCTGCAGAGACTAAGTCCCATTCGAAGATTCGAACGCACGTTCGAATGGGACTTAGCCGTTTTTCTGCATGAAATTGACACAACCCAAATCTATGGAACTGTTTTGAACAGGAAAATGTGCTTGCGGTCGGTCATAAAGGATTTCCGTCTAACTTTTTATCCACTGGATGGATTGGTCTGATTTTTGAGAGTGTTTATGTTTAAAGTATGGAGATTGGATGTATGGTTTTAAAGTTACAGTGTATGTGTAAAAACTGTATTTTTCCTGCTTGTGATAATTATGTTAACCCATTGAGGGGAGGATTTTGTGTGTAATTGCTGGGAGTGTTTTCTGTAATGTACGTGTATGATTGCTTGTTTTGTAACACCCTGTGGGTGGTCCTATCTAAGGGAAACCTGCATAAAAGAAGGTTCTTTTGGTGCCAATAAACAGAATGACTTGACCCTCTAACTTGCAGCCTTGACTTGTGTTTATAGGGGACAGCTACAATCACTATAGGGATTGCTATGCTCTTCATACTCCCTTAGCTACTGAGCTCCTGTAAGAGCTCTTGTTCCTGATCCTGCTTCGCTTTACAGAAGGAAGAGGTTCACCTTCTGGAACCTGGAGCCTGGTCGTAGGTCCAGGGCGCAGAGCAGACGGCGACATACCAACCCAGCAGCGGTGGTTTGTGGAGTCTGCAGTACTTATGGTGGCCATGCAGTAGTTATGGTGTCTACGGTGCTGATGGTCCTTTAATGAGCACTAGGAGCATCCTTTCTACGGTCCAACTTCCAGCCAGTCTGGAGGCAACCGTAACATTACAAAACAACCAATCATACACGTACATTCCCGAAAACAGTCCCAGCAATTACACACAAAATCCTCCCCTCTGCCTGAGATATAATTATGTTACACAAGGGATTAACATAATTATCACAGACAGTAAAAATACAGTTTTTACACATACCCTGTAACTTTAAAACTATACATCCAATCTCCATAAAAATGACATATTTGAACTCCGCATATTTTAAACATACACTCTCAAAAATCTTACAAATCCCTCCAGTGGATAAAAAGTTATAGGTGGAAGTCCTTTATGACCGACCGCAAGCACATTTTCCTGCCCAAAACAGTTCCATAGATTTGGGCTGTGCGGTTGGTCAATTTCCTGCAGAAAAACGGCTAAGTCCCCTTCGAATGCACGAACGTGTGCGTTCGTGCAAATAGCCCGTTGTAACAGGGTGTTCGAATTGTCGAACGTACTTCGACTTTAACCGAAGTGTTGAAGTGGAGGCGACAGTAAGGGTCAGCGGTGCTCATGTATTTGCGTAGCCGATTTTAGTTCCATAGATTCTTTAGCATACACCGCTGACCGCGTTCGACTAAATTAAAATGGCCGCCGCCACGTGTTCCTTTGTCGAATGGCGGCCACTTCGACAACTTTGACAACTTCGACTGCATCCGAAGTGCCGTATAAAAAGTACCAATCTTTCCCCACAGGATTTAAAGGGCCAGAATGATTGACATACACTCTGGTATGGCCGAATACTGTTTTTACAGGGCCCAATCTCCCAGGGCCATAGTCCAGAGGCAACAGGCGGGCAACCAGGCTCCTCCAGTGCAATGTGGCGAGATTGGTCTTGTCACAACCCCCTCAATGAACATAAACTCCCCAATGTACATAAACTCCTCAATATACAGAGCCCCCTCAATGTACATAATCTCCCTAATATACAGAGCCCCCCTCAAAGTACATAATCTCCCCAATATAAAGAGCCCCCCTCAATATACATAAACTCCCCAATATAGAGAGCCCCCTCAATGAACATAAACTCCTTAATATACAGAGCCCCCTCAATGTACATAATCTCCAAAATATACAGAGCCCCCCTCAATGAACATAATCTCCCCAATATACAGAGCCCCCTAAATGTACATAAACTCCGCAATATACCTGCCTCAATGTACCTAAATCTCTAAATATACAGAGCACCCTCAATGTACATAAATTTCCACAATATACAGAGCCCCCCTCAATGTACACAAACACCCAAATACACAGGCCCCCTCAATGAACATAATCTCCCCAATATACAGAGGTCCCCTCAATGTACATAAACTCCCTGTAACGGATCGACGGGCACCCCAACTGGGTGCCTCCATTGAAAAATGCTCCTAGCACTTCCTTAGGACTCCAAGCACTGCAGCAGACACCACAACCACCGAACCGGAGAAGCATACGAATGCTCTCAAGCATGTGAATGCTGTAAACAGCTGAACAGGAAAAGCATACAATCAGCTTACACTCCTGGCAATCAGCATACAATCCAATTCCCCCAATAACGAGACAACACTTCGTTTTGAGGTCAAGCAGAACTAACGGTACTGGCACATACAGCCTCTTTTATTCACAATCTACACACATAGTACTGCCCACAGGGTTTTACAGAGCAACCAATAACACACATACATTACAGAAAGACACTCCCAGCAATTACACAAAATCCCCCCTCCCCTGTGCCTGTGATATAATTATGGTACACAATGGGTTAACATAATTATAACAAGCAGGAAAATTACAGTTTTTATATATGTACTGTAACTTTAAAAATATACATCCAATCTTCATAAAAACACATATTATTAATCAGCGTACTTGAAATATAAACATACTCAAAAATCATGAAAATCCTTCAATTAGTTCAAAAGTTAGCTGAGTTGAGCCCCCCTCAATTAACATAAACTCTCTAATATACAGAGCCCCCTCAATGAACATAAACTCCCTAATATACAGAGCCCCCTCAATGAACATAAACTCCTCAATATACAGAGCCCCCTCAATGAACATAAACTCCCCAATATAGAGAGCCCCCTCAATGAACATAAACTCCTCAATATACAGAGCCCCCCTCAATGTACATAAACTCCCCAGTATACAGAGCCCCCCTCAATGTACATAAACTCCTCAATATACAGAGCCCCCTCAATGTACATTAACTCCTCAATATACAGAGCCCCCTCAATGTACATGAACTCCCTAATATACAGAGCCCCCCCCAATGTACATAAATTTCCCCAATATACAGAGCCCCCTCAATAAACATAATCTCCCCAATATACAGAGCCCCCCTCAATGAACATAAACTCCCCAATATACAGAGCCCCCCTCAATGTACATAAACTCCTCAATATACAGAGCCCCTTCAATGTACATTAACTCCTCAATATACAGAGCCCCCTCAATGTACATTAACTCCTCAATATACAGAGCCCCCTCAATGAACATAATCTCCCTAATATACAGAGCTCCCTCAATTAACATAATCTCCTCAATATACAGAGCCCCCTCAATGTACATAAATTTCCCCAATATACAGAGCCCCCTCAATAAACATAATCTCCCCAATATACAGAGCCCCCCTCAATGAACATAAACTCCCCAATATACAGAGCCCCCCTCAATGTACATGAACTCCTCAATATACAGAGCCCCCTCAATGTACATTAACTCCTCAATATACAGAGCCCCCTCAATGAACATAAACTCCCTAATATAAAGAGCCCCCTCAATGAACATAAACTCCTCAATATACAGAGCCCCCTCAATGTACATTAATTCCTCAATATACAGAGCCCCCTCAATGTACATGAACTCCTCAATATACAGAGCCCCCTCAATGTACATTAACTCCTCAATATAAAGAGCCCCCCTCAATGTACATAAACTCCCTAATATACAGAGCCCCCTCAATGAACATAAACTCCTCAATATACAGAGCCCCCCTCAATGAACATAAACTCCTCAATATACAGAGCCCCCCTCAATGTACATTAACTCCTCAATATACAGAGCCCCCTCAATGTACATTAACTCCTCAATATACAGAGCCCCCTCAATGAACATAAACTCCCTAATATACAGAGCCCCCTCAATGAACATAAACTCCTCAATATACAGAGCCCCCTCAATGTACATTAATTCCTCAATATACAGAGCCCCCTCAATGTACATTAATTCCTCAATATACAGAGCCCCCCCTCAATGAACATAAACTCCTCAATATACAGAGCCCCCTCAATGTACATTAACTCCTCAATATACAGAGCCCCCTCAATGAACATAAACTCCCTAATATACAGAGCCCCCTCAATGAACATAAACTCCTCAATATACAGAGCCCCCTCAATGTACATGAACTCCCCAATATACAGAGCCCCCCTCAATGAACATAAACTCCCCAATATACAGAGCCCCCCTCAATGTACATAAACTCCTCAATATACAGAGCCCCCTCAATGTACATTAACTCCTCAATATACAGAGCCCCCTCAATGTACATGAACTCCTCAATATACAGAGCCCCCCTCAATGTACATAAACTCCTCAATATACAGAGCCCCCTCAATGTACATTAACTCCTCAATATACAGAGCCCCCTCAATGTACATGAACTCCTCAATATACAGAGCCCCCTCAATGAACATAAACTCCCTAATATACAGAGCCCCCTCAATGAACATAAACTCCCTAATATACAGAGCTCCCTCAATGAACATAATCTCCTCAATATACAGAGCCCCCTCAATGTACATTAACTCCTCAATATACAGAGCCCCCTCAATGTACATGAACTCCTCAATATACAGAGCCCCCCTCAATGTACATAAACTTCCTCAATATACAGAGCCCCCTCAATGTACATTAACTCCTCAATATACAGAGCCCCCTCAATGTACATGAACTCCTCAATATACACAGCCCCCTCAATGAACATAAACTCCTCAATATACAGAGCCCCCTCAATGTACATAAACTCCTCAATATACAGAGCCCCCTCAATGAACATAAACTCCTCAATATACAGAGCCCCCCTCAATGAACATAAACTCCCCAATATACAGAGCCCCCCTCAATGTACATAAACTCCCCAATATACAGAGCCCCCTCAATGTACATGAACTCCTCAATATACAGAGCCCCTTCAATGTACATTAACTCCTCAATATACAGAGCCCCCTCAATGTACATGAACTCCTCAATATACAGAGCCCCCTCAATGTACATTAACTCCTCAATATACAGAGCCCCCTCAATAAACATAATCTCCCCAATATACAGAGCCCCCCTCAATGAACATAAGAGCCCCCCTCAATATACATAAACTCCTCAATATACAGAGCCCCCTCAATGTACATGAACTCCTCAATATACAGAGCCCCCTCAATGTACATTAACTCCTCAATATACAGAGCCCCCTCAATGAACATAAACTCCCTAATATACAGAGCCCCCTCAATGAACATAAACTCCTCAATATACAGAGCCCCCTCAATGTACATTAACTCCTCAATATACAGAGCCCCCTCAATGTACATTAACTCCTCAATATACAGAGCCCCCTCAATGTACATTAACTCCTCAATATACAGAGCCCCCCTCAATTAACATAAACTCCCCAATATACAGAGCCCCCTCAATGTACATAATCTCCTCAACATACAGAGCCCACTCAATGTACATAATCTCCTCAATATACAGAGCCCCCCTCAATGTACATAAATCTCCCTAATATACAGAGCCCCCCTCAATTAAATTAATCTCCCCAATATACAGAGCCACCTCAATGAACATAATCTCCTCAATATACAGAGCCCCCCTCAATGTACACAAATATACAGAGCCCCCTCAATAAACATAATCTCCCCAATATACAGAGCCCCCCTCAATGAACATAATCTCCCCAATATACAGAGCCCCCACAATGAACATAATCTCCACAATATACAGAGCCCCCCTCAATGTACATAAACTCTCCAATATACAGAGCCCGCTCAATGAACATAAACTCCCCAATATACAGAGCCCCCTAAATGAACATAAACTCATCAATATACAGAGCCCCCCTCAATGAACATAATCTCCCCAATATACAGAGCCCCCCTCAATGAACATAATCTCCCCAATATACAGAGCCCCTCAATGAACATAATCTCCACAATATACAGAGCCCCCCTCAATGTACATAAAAACTCTCCAATATACAGAGCCCCCATCAATGAACATAAACTCCCCAATATACAGAGCCCCCCCTCAATGAACATAATCTCCCCAAAATACAGAGCCCCCCTCAATGAACATAAATCGCCCCAATATACAGAGCCCCCCTCAATGAACATAAACTCCCCAATATACAGAGCCCGCTCAATGAACATAATCTCCCCACTATACAGAGCCCCCCTCAATGTACATAAGCTCCCTGTGACGGAACGGTCCGTTAGCTGTTCTATCGGATCTGTCTGTTGTCTGCATATGTATGTATAATAACTGTTTCCCACTGATCATCCGTGTAAACTACCGTTTCGACCGAACAAACTATCGTAGTTCGTATGTCGACCACGAGGCAGCGGCCATTTTTAAATACGCGAAACCCCAGCGGTGTTCGACCCGGATCTCCTGGATCTAAAAACGAACACTCCTACTGCCGAACACCGCTGAACCAACAAGTTGCTCAGCTGTCTCGAAGAGCCTGCACGAACACTAATTATTCGGTAGTTTTACCACATACTAAAGTATCGTACCCAGGTGGCCCTGCCATGGAGTCCACTATATACCGAAAGACCGTATGAACTTTGACTACATGGGGATTGGACTATATGCATGGGATCTGAGCGCTATTCGTCAATAATATGCCCTCAGATCCCGGCTACCTGGGGATATGTGACACGAATATGGAATGTTTGGTTATATTAAAGTTATCCATTTTTATGTACTTTTAGTATGTGGGGTTAAAATGGCGATGTGTCCTTGTCCTGGAGATAATTGCATTTCTTCCTCATTATCTCCAGGGCCGAGAAGCGGGAAACGTGATGCATTATGGGGGAGGTCTGTCAGGACTGTACTTTTGTCTTACTGTAATTACAGTCTTCCATTTGGTCCCCTAGGGGAGTGTCCACCAAGTGGAAGACCCGCATAAATACGGGCGGGTAGCCCACAGTAAACCCAGATCTTGTTTGACCCTCAATACGGAGCTTCTGTCTCGTTTGTGGGGAAGGGGATGACTATTGGAACAGCGCTTTCGTTATTTATAGCTGTGAAAGGATTTCGTATGGACTGCTGATCGGGAATTGCCGTGTTCGTAGGCTCTAGTCGGGAGTTCTGACGATCGGCTGGGCTGAAACTGCATTGCTGGAGAAGGGGGATTATCGGTTAAGCGGCGGCTTCACTCTCCCGGCGGTGAGTGTCGTAACACTCCCAAATATACAGAGCCCCCCTCAATGAACATAAACTCCCCAATATACAGAGCCCCCCTCAATGAACATAATCTCCCCAATATACAGAGCCCCCCTCAATGTACATAAATCTCCCCAATATACAGAGCCCCCTCAATGAACATAATCTCCTCAATATACAGAGCCCTCCCTCAATGTACATAAATCTACCCAATATACAGAGCCCCCCTCAATGAACATAAATTCCCCAATATACAGAGTCCCCTCAATGTACATAAACTCCCCAATATACAGAGCCCCCCTCAATGTACATAAACTCCCCAATATACAGAGCCCCCCTCAATGTACATAAACTCCCCAATATACAGAGCCCCCCTCAATGAACATAAATCTCCCCAATATACAAAGCCCCCCCTCAATGAACATAAACTCCCCAATATACAGAGCCTGCTCAATGAACATAAACTCCCCAATATACAGAGCCCCCCTCAATGTACATAAACTCCCCAATATACAGAGCCCCCCTCAATGTACATAATCTCCCCAATATACAGAGCCCCCCTCAATGTACATAAACTCCCCAATATACAGAGCCCCCCTCAATGTACATAATATCCCCAATATACAGAGCCCCCCTCAATGTACATAAACTCCCCAATATACAGGGCCCCCCTCAATGTACATAAACTCCCAAATATACAGAGCCCCCTCAATGAACATAAACTCCCCAGTATAAAGAGCCCCCCTCAATGTACATAAACTCCCCAATATACAGAGCCCCCCTCAATGTACATGAATCTCCCCAATATACAGAGCCCCCTCAATGAACATAATCTCCTTAATATACAGAGCCCCTCTCAATGTACATAAATGTCCCCAATATACAGAGCCCCCTCAATGAACATAATTTCCTCAATATACAGAGCACCCTCAATGAACATAAACGCCCCAATATACAGAGCCCCCCTCAATGAACATAAATCTGCCCAATATACAGAGCCCCCCTCAATGAACATAAACTCCCCAATATACAGAGCCCCCCTCAATGAACATAATCTCCCCAATATACAGAGACCCCCTCAATGAACATAAACTCCCCAATATACAGAGCCCCCTCAATGAACATAAACTCCCCAATATACAGAGCACCCTAAATGAACATAAACTCCTCAATATACAGAGCCCCACTCAATGAACATAATCTCCCCAATATACAGAGCCCCCTCAATGAACATAAACTCCCTAATATACAGAGCCCCCCTCAATGAACATAAATCTGCCCAATATACAGAGCCCCCCTCAATGAACATAAACTCCCCAATATACAGAGCCCCCCTCAATGAACATAATCTCCCCAATATACAGAGACGCCCTCAATGAACATAAACTCCCCAATATACAGAGCCCCCTCAATGAACATAAACTCCCCAATATACAGAGCACCCTAAATGAACATAAACTCCTCAATATACAGAGCCCCAAACAATGAACATAATCTCCCTAATATACAGAGCCCCCCTCAATGAACATAAATCTCTCCAATATACAAAGCCCCCCTCAATGAACATAAACTCCCTAATATACAGAGCCCCCCTCAATGAACATAAACTCCCTAATATACAGAGCCCCCCTCAATGAACATAATCTCCCCAATATACAGAGACCCCCTCAATGAACATAAACTCCCCAATATACAGAGCCCCCTCAATGAACATAAACTCCCCAATATACAGAGCCCCCTCAATGTACATAAACTCCCCAATATACAGAGCCCCCCTCAATGTACATAAACTCCTTAATATACAGAGCCCCCCTCAATGAACATAAACTCATCAATATACAGAGCCCCCTCAATGTACATAAACTCCCCAATATACAGAGCCCCCCTCAATGAACACAAACTCCCCAATATACAGAGCCCCCTCAATGAACATAATCTCCCCAATATACAGAGACCCCCTCAATGAACATAAACTCCCCAATATACAGAGCCCCCTCAATGTACATAAACTCCTCAATATACAGAGCACCCTAAATGAACATAAACTCCCCAATATACAGAGCCCCCTAAATGAACATTAACTCCTCAATATACAGAGCCTCCCTCAATGTACATACACTCCCCAATATACAGAGCCCCCCTCAATGTACATAAACTCCCCAATATACAGAGCCCCCCTCAATGCACATAATCTCCCCAATATACAGGGGCCCCCTCAATGTACATAAACTCCCCAAAATACAGAGCCCCCCTCAATGTACATAAACACCCCAATATACAGAGCCCCCTCAATGAACATAAACTCATCAATATACAGAGCCCCCTCAATGTACATAATCTCCCCAATACACAGAGCCCCCTCAATGTACATAATCTCCTCAATATACAGAGCCCCCTCAATGTACATAAATCTCCCCAATATACAGAGCCCCCCTCAATGAACATAATCTCCCTGTGAAGGATTTTCCATGTACTTGCCTGTGGGCCCTCAGTTAAACCCTCTCCCTGCTGTTTAAATACCTGTATCTGTTCGGTTTAAATTGTATAAAAGAAATGTCTGTGTGTTATGTGTAAAAGGTGACTTGTATTAAGTGTTTTATGTCTTTTTGCAACCATGTGCTCAATGGAGTCTGCCTCTAGCCCTGGATAATTGGATTACCTTCCCCTTTGTCTCCAGGATAGAGGCCCCTGTAAAACCTGTTTAAACCAGATTGCCATGCTGCCAGTAAGGGACAAAAGATACTTTTACTAACATTTGAACCCCTGGTCTGATTCATGCCATTTTTTAATATGTTGTTCCCCTGCATGGATTGATTGTGAATGTGGCAAAACTAGCCACTTCTGAACTATATTCATCACAGGTTGTCCGTAGGCTGACTGCATAATGTATACCGTTAAATGTATATGTGTTGTATTATGGCCGTTCGCATGCTGGCAGCCTTCCGCTGCCAGCATACAAAGCATTCGTACGACGAAACTCGGCTATCTTGGCCGTTCACCGTACGAATGTGGGCTCCCCAGGTCGACCACACATTCACAGGTCGTGTGGCACCAATTAACCGATTGCAACATTGTTGCAATCGGTAATTAAGGGCTCTCCTAGGTGGCCGTCGTTCGACTACCGACCATGCGGCGGTCGGCCATCTTGGATCCTTTGTCTCTGCAGCGGTGTTCGGTCGTCGAGAGTCTGGAACTAAAAACGGCTACTCAATGATCCGAACACCGCTGGACTTCCAGAGCGTTCGGGAGTTCCGCGTTCGGTACATTATGTTCCCCGTAATTATTCGGTACTTTTAAACTAACTTCAATGTTTAAATGTATTCTGTGCGGCGTTCGGTTAGTTCAGCTGGGATCAGAGCGGTATTCTCACAAAGTATGCGCTTCGACCCCAGCTACCTACCGAACGTTCGGTTATTCCAAAGTACCGAATATTGTGGGAATTATGTATTTTAAAGCAAATTGTCAGTTTTGCTGCACGAGGGGATAATCCACTTAATCGTCCATTTTAGTGGGAGTATCCTTCTCGTGCAGCAATGCCTGCTGGGAAAGTCATATTGCATGATGGGAGAAATCCCCTGGAATTACTGTATGGAAACCCCTTGCATGGGGAACTGTATAAATATGCCAGCTGTGAATAAAGCCAGTTAGTTGACTCCCAAACTGTGTTTCGTCCGGTTATTGGGAGGATTGGGGATATTGCCGTGCTTTCTACTCTGACTGTGGATTTCCTGAGGATACCAACGGATATCGTGTATTATCATACTGCATTCCGTTACAATTGGTGGCAAGCGACGGGATCCGAACCTTACAGCCGAAAAGCAGCGTTCGTGTAAACTGGAACTACCGAACAAGGAAAGCAAGGGCAATTCGTATGGAGATTGATTATACCATACTGAAACGACAGACTTTAAAAGAGCTACTGGAAGCCAGGGGTAAGATAGCCAGCAACAAATCTAAGGCTGTGCTGATCGCTGAACTGATGGAGGGAGACAGAGCCCGCAGCGCTACACCTCCACCAGCCATGGAAGAGACCCCATTCCAGAAAGAGCTACGAACCAGGTTGGCGTTTTTGCCGCAACCAGTACCGTTGGAAATATTGACCGTGCTGGTATCGGATGTACATGATTATCTGATGACGACCCGCACCCCAGAGACACCGCCTAGGGCAGAGTCTGTTACTGCCTCCACCTACGGACAGGTGAAACCCAAAGTCCCACATCACGCATTTAAAGCGTTTTGTGAAGAAAAGGACGAAATCGACGGGTATTTACAGGATTTTGAGCGGCTGTGCGATTTGCACGACTTGGAACCCGCAGTATGGGTGCCGCTGCTGGCAGGCAAATTATCGGGTAGGGCAGCTGAAGCCTACCGTGCTGTGCCTCGAGAGGACAGCAAAGATTACCCTAAAGTAAAGAGGGCGATCTTGGAGAGGTATGCTATTACCCCAGAGGCGTACCGGCGCAAGTTCAGGGGCTTGCGCAAACCTGAGAAAGATTCTCACGCAGAGTGGGCGCACAAGCTGGATCAAGCATCACTAGGCTGGATACAGGCCAGCAACGCTACTAATATGGAGGAGTTGCGACAGTTAATGCTGCTGGAACAGTTCTTCAATGGTTTGTCCCCAGAGGCACAAGAATGGGTGAGAGACCGTAAACCGCTCACCCTACCAGAAGCCGCTAGATTGGCGGATCAGCATTTTGATGCCAGGAGACATCACGGACCCCAGAACAAGACTCTCCCTCGGATTACCGGGCCACCCCATACTTTTACTCCTACCGGCCCCACCGTACCCCTGCACAGGCCAGCACTGAATACTCCACCACCACCCTCCCGATACAACGGCCGGGCTAACATTCAGTGTCACACCTGCAAGCAGTGGGGACACATTTCTCGGGAGTGCACCCAAAACCGGAGCCGACAAGCGTGGAATCAGGTGCGACAAAATTTAGCACCAAGGGCTGCTGCGCACCACTACCAGGTAGCACCCGTCACCCAGGAATTGCTGAGCGCTCAAATCGAGGAGCCTCTAGGGGTGCTCCACGAAGTCATGTCGGTCCGAGCCACCGACAACCGGCAACATCACCGGCAGCTAGTAACCCTAGAGGGGAAGGAGGTACAAGGGCTCCGGGATTCGGGAGCCACTCTAACTTTGGTTGCACCACATTTGGTACCAGGCGCAACCCACACTGGCGGCTCAGTGGCAGTACGGGTGGCCGGGGGAGCAGTATACCGGCTACCCACCGCCAAGGTACATTTGGATTGGGGTGTGGGAGAGGGCACTGTGGAAGTGGGGCTTATGCAGAATTTACCTGCAGATGTGCTGGGGAATGACTTGGGCCAGATGACTTCTGCTTTTACTACCTAGGCTCCATACCAAGAGGCCCACCCCGTAACCACCCGGCAGCAGGCTCGCACCACGGCCACACCGATACACTCTGAGGCTCAGGTAAGAGACCATGACCCCCAACCGACCCCCATGACCTGGGATACCCCGACTACCTTTGCGACCGAAGTCCAGACCGACCCTACCCTACAAATATATAGGGACCGGACACAAGCAGACCAAGCAGGGTTAGAGGGGGAGCGGTACACCTGGGAAAAAGAGTTATTATACCGGGTCACGGCTAAGGATGTGGGGGGATCTGTCACTCTAACTAATAAACAGCTAGTGGTACCGCAGAAATACAGGCAGGAGCTGCTTAGAATCGCTCATGATATCCCCTTGTCAGGACACCTAGGGATGACCCGTACCCGATATCGCTTAACGCATGCCTTTTTCTGGCCCGGGATCTCTCAGGATGTGCACCAGTATTGCACCTCCTGCGACGTCTGCCAGCGAGTAGGTAAACGAGGAGATCGCCACAAGGCCAAGCTATGTCCCCTGCCCATTATCGCAGAACCTTTCAGCAGGGTAGCGGTAGATATCGTAGGGCCCCTGCCAAAACCCAGTCCCTCTGGCAAAAGATACATTTTAACTGTAGTGGACTACGCCACCAGGTACCCCGAAGCTGTGGCCCTCACTAATATCCATGCAGAGACCGTAGCTGAAGCTTTAGTAAAAGTATTTTCCCGGGTAGGATTCCCCCAAGAGATAATATCGGACCGGGGCACCCAATTTACGGCCGAAGTTACCCAACATATGTGGAAGGTATGTGGCATTAAGCCAATAGTTAATTCCGCCTACCACCCCCAGTCCAATGGACTATGTGAGCGGTTCAACGGGACGCTGAAGCAGATGCTTCGGATGTTCGGGGAGACCCACAAAGACTGGGAGAGGTTCCTACCTCACCTACTCTTTGCGTATAGAGAGGTTCCCCAGGAGTCGACAGGATTCTCCCCGTTTGAGTTGCTATTTGGGAGGAGGGTGCGGGGACCCTTAAACTTAATTAGGGAACACTGGGAGGGAGAGAGTACTACTAACGAGACCCCTATCGTATCATACGTACTGGAGTTCAGGGACCGTTTGGAGGCGCTAACTCAGGCTGTGCATACCAACCTCCAGGCGGCCCAGAAACGCCAGCGACGCTGGTACGATAGGGGAGCCCGAGACCGCAGCTTTCAGGTGGGACAGAAAGTTTTAATTTTAAAACCCGTCCGCACAGATAAGCTGCAGGCCGTCTGGCAAGGCCCATACCAGGTAGTGGAGCAGCGATGCGACACTACCTATGTGATTGGCCCCTGCTCAGGGGTAGGGAAGAGACGCATGCTCCACGTGAACATGCTCAAACCCTACCATGAGAGGATCGAGGATGTGACGGCAATCTGTGCCTCCTCCTTAGAGGATCAAGAAAACCTACCCTTACCTGACTTACTAGAACCAGAGGAACCGATAGAGCCCTCCCGGGGAGTTCAGCTGGGGGAGCGGCTAAGCCCCCAGGAGCGTGCCCAGGTACAAGCGCTGATCGTAGCTAAAGGGGCTACCTTCTCCAATTTACCTGGGTACACTCCGCTAGCCACCCACCGAGTGGAAACCCCGGGGCAGCTACCTATGCGGCAGGCTCCCTATAGGGTTCCGGAATCAGTCCGTACCCATATGAAAGCCGAACTGGATGAGATGTTACAGCTAGGGGTTATCGAACCCTCCGATAGCCCCTGGGCATCGCCGGTAGTCCTGGTACCTAAAAAGGATGGCACCACCCAGTTCTGTGTCGACTACCGGAGGCTAAATGACAAAACGGTGTCTGATGCCTACCCGATGCCCCGGATAGACGAGCTGTTAGATAAGATGGCACGGGGCCAGTATCTCACTACCATTGACTTGTGTAAGGGATACTGGCAAATCCCTCTAGCCGATGACGCCATCCCCAAGTCGGCGTTTGTCACTCCGTTTGGCCTGTACCAGTTCAAGGTCATGCCTTTCGGAATGAAAAACGCTCCGGCTACCTTTCAGCGGATGGTAGATCGGCTACTGGACGGTTTTCAGGAATATGCCTGTGCCTATCTAGATGACATAGCCATCTTTAGCCAGACCTGGGAAGACCACCTACACCATATAGGGGCGATCCTAGATCGTATTGGGGAGGCTGGGTTAACGTTAAAGCCTAGCAAGTGCCATATAGGTATGGCCGAGGTGCAGTATCTGGGACACCGAGTAGGGTGTGGGCAGCAGAGACCCGAGCCAGCCAAGATTGAGGCCGTAGCAAAGTGGCCTACCCCCAGGACTAAGACTCAAGTGCTGGCGTTCTTAGGGATGGCCGGCTATTACAGGAAGTTTGTTCCCGACTATAGCACCCTGGCCAAACCCCTAACGGACCTGACTAAAAAGAACCTTCCCCGACTGGTTGTCTGGGCCCCAGAGTGTGAGCAGGCATTCCAACAACTCAAGACAGCTCTAACTAATGCTCCTGTGTTAACTGCTCCTGATCCAACTAAAAGATTTCTTGTTCACACAGACGCTTCAATGTTTGGATTGGGGGCAGTACTGAGCCAAGTGGGAGCCGATGGCGGAGAACACCCCGTAGCTTACTTAAGCCGCAAGTTGCTGCCTCGTGAAGTGAGCTACGCCGCCATTGAGAAAGAATGCCTGGCCGTGGTGTGGGCCCTTAAAAAGTTACAGCCATATTTGTACGGACAACCTTTTTCCTTACTCACAGATCACAACCCGTTGGTGTGGCTAAACCGTGTATCTGGGGACAATGCCAGGCTGCTGCGCTGGAGTTTGGCGCTGCAGCCCTTTGACTTTACCATCCATTATCGGCCAGGAAAACAAAACGGTAACGCCGACGGGTTATCCAGACAGACTGAACTCGAGAAGTGATCTGTGAGTACTCTCCCGGACATCCCCAAGCCGATCCGTTGGGATCAGACTGTGTATGCCGGCTTGGTTCTGGGGGAGCATTGTGGCAAACCTAGCCACTTCTGAACTATATTCATCACAGGTTGTCCGTAGGCTGACTGCATAATGTATACCGTTAAATGTATATGTGTTGTATTATGGCCGTTCGCATGCTGGCAGCCGTCCGCTGCCAGCATACAAAGCATTCGTACGACGAAACTCGGCTATCTTGGCCGTTCACCGTACGAATGTGGGCTCCCCAGGTCGACCACACATTCACAGGTCGTGTGGCACCAATTAACCGATTGCAACATTGTTGCAATCGGTAATTAAGGGCTCTCCTAGGTGGCCGTCGTTCGACTACCGACCATGCGGCGGTCGGCCATCTTGGATCCTTTGTCTCTGCAGCGGTGTTCGGTCGTCGAGAGCCTGGAACTAAAAACGGCTACTCAATGATCCGAACACCGCTGGACTTCCAGAGCGTTCGGGAGTTCCGCGTTCGGTACATTATGTTCCCCGTAATTATTCGGTACTTTTAAACTAACTTCAATGTTTAAATGTATTCTGTGCGGCGTTCGGTTAGTTCAGCTGGGATCAGAGCGGTATTCTCACAAAGTATGCGCTTCGACCCCAGCTACCTACCGAACGTTCGGTTATTCCAAAGTACCGAATATTGTGTGAATTATGTATTTTAAAGCAAATTGTCAGTTTTGCTGCACGAGGGGATAATCCACTTAATCGTCCATTTTAGTGGGAGTATCCTTCTCGTGCAGCAATGCCTGCTGGGAAAGTCATATTGCATGATGGGAGAAATCCCCTGGAATTACTGTATGGAAACCCCTTACATGGGGAACTGTATAAATATGCCAGCTGTGAATAAAGCCAGTTAGTTGACTCCCAAACTGTGTTTCGTCCGGTTATTGGGAGGATTGGGGATATTGCCGTGCTTTCTACTCTGACTGTGGATTTCCTGAGGATACCAACGGATATCGTGTATTATCATACTGCATTCCGTTACAGTGAATATGTAATTTTTATGTGAATGTGATGTATGGTTTTAGAGTTATGAATGTTAGGTAAAAAGTATGTTAAACTGTAAATGTTCTGGCCAGCAGATAATTGAGCTATGTATATTGCTAAAACTCAATTATCTAGCCTGGCCCAGAGGAGGAGTTTTGTGTTGCATAAATTGTGAGTTCTGTGTGCCAGTAAATCAGTCTTGTTCCAGCATTAAGCTTTGGCTCATGTGTGGATTATTTGGCGAGACCAGCAAGTTATTACTCTGTGGATTACTTGCTGATGTTATTTTATGGGAAGAAGGGAATGCTTGACGGAGTAACGGATTGTACCGTCACAACTGGTGGTAGCGGTGGGATTTTCCCTTCTTTTTCCCGGCACAGAGGATTCAAGGAAAACACTGGTATATAGTGCATAGAGAGCAACGCTAGCACTCGTGCAGCGACCCTGGCTTCGGAGGAACTCAAGGGATAGAGCTAGCTACGGGCAGCGTCCCTATCCACAGCAACATGGAAGAGGAGTTTCGCAGGAGGGTGCAGCAGCACTTGGCCCAACAGGATGGGCCTGTATCAGAGGAGTACATACTAGACTTGAGAGAGGCCACTCGTAAGGGATTGTGGAACAAGGCCCTGGACGAGGTACAGCGGCGGCAGGTTGAGAGTCTCCCCAGTGAAGAGCAGCAGTTGCAGAAGCAAGTGGCCCTGCGGATGTCCTACCTGGGAGAGCAGCCCCTGGAAGAATGGGTCGAGGAACTGGAGCACCGGGTATGGCAGGAGCTATGGCTGGAGGATGCCTACCAGGCACTCTGGTGGTATATGGCACAGTATATACCCTGGACAGCCGAGCATGACAAGCCAGAGGGAGAGGATTTTGATGGTCCTGGCTTGTTATGGGAGTCCTTTGCAGAGACGGACTTCGGGAGCCCTGCGCAGACCAGACTTCAGGACATTTTCTACACAAGGGAGGCTAGGCATGACTGGGATGACCCCCATGAGGTAGGGCAAGACCTGCTTCACCTAGCAACCATGGTGTGGGAACTGGAGCAGGACTACCGAGGTCTCTTCCACTCCATTGGGAAGGCTCAGCAGGACAGCAAGGTGACAGACCCAGATCCAGACCTCTTCAGCTGGGAAGATATCATAGAGATGTACTGGGAGGAACCCCAGGCGGCAGGTGGAGATGGGACCAAGGTCTGTCCACCGGCCCTACAGGGATGCTGGGCGGCAAGCCCAGATCCCCAGCGGCAATGCATCTCACAGGGAGAGGAGACACCCGGTCTCTCTCCCCAGCGGCGGCCTGAGTTCCAGGAGGAGGGGATGGCAGATCCCTCAACCGTACAGCAACCTGCGTCCTGGGGAGGGGAGACAACCGGCCTCCCTCTCCTTCACCAGCCAGAGGTACCTGAGGTTGTGGACCTCATAGATTTGTCCTGGAGGCGCGCACAGATGGCAGGTGGAGATGGGACCGAGGTCTCTCCACCGGCCCTACAGGGATGCTGGGTACCCGGCCCAGATCCCCAGAAGCAGTACATCTCCCAGGGAGAGGAGACACCCGGTCTCTCTCCCCAGCGGCGGCCTGAGTTCCAGGAGGAGGGGATGGCAGATCCCTCCACCGTACAGCAACCAGCATCCTGGGGAGGGGAGGCAACCGGCCTCCCTCTCCTTCACCAACCAGAGGTACCTGAGGTAGTGGACCTCATAGACGTGTCCTGGGGACGCACACAGATGGCAGGTTGAGATCGGACCGCAGTCTCTCTACCGGCCCTACAGGGATGCTGGGCAGTCGGCCCAGATCCCCAACCCCTGGGTCAGTTACCGGGAGAAGAGAGCAGCAACCTCCCTCCCCAGCGGCAGTGCACCGTACAGAGGGAAGAGACAACCGGTCTCCTTCCCCAATCACAACCAGGGGTACCCGAGGCAGCAGGCCTCATAGAATGGGCCTGGGCGGACCCCCAGCAGGCAGGTGGAGATAGGACTGCAGTCTCTCTACCGGCCCTACAGGCAGGGATGTATTTACCACAAGGCAAACAAGGCATTTGCCTAGGGCGGCACTTTCGGGAGGGGGGGGGGCACCAAGAAATGCCACTCCAAGCTCCCAGACAAATGCCTTGTTTTCTGGGGTTGTCCACCTTACTGTGAGTGAGTGTAGCTGTCAGTGTGTGCCTGTGAGTGAGAATGGGTGTGCCTGTGAGTGTGTGTCAGTGTGTGTATGTCATTTTATGTGTATCTGAGAGTGTGTGCCTGTCAGTGAGTGGGTGTGTCAGTGTGTGTCTGTCAGTGAAAGTGTGTGTTGGTTAAACAGTGCGTGCCAATGACTGTGTATCTGTCAGTGCATGTATCAATGAGGGCATGTGTCTGTCAAAAAATGGCCTTGACACGAATTGGGGGGTAGTTTTGGGGGTGCCCGAATTTAGTCGTGCCTAGGGCAGCACAAATCCAAAATACACCACTGCCTACAGGGATGCTGGGCAGGCGGCCCAGATCCCCAGCAACAGACCCAGCTACAGGGAGTGGAGAGCATCGACCTCCCTCCCCAGCCGGAGTGTGCCTTTCAGGGAGAGGAGACAACTGGTCTCTCTCCCCAGTCGCAGCATGTTCCACAGGGAGCGGAGAGCATCGACCTCCCTTCCCAACGGCCGCAGGAGTATCAAGAGTACCAACCCCCCCCCCCCCCTCCCCAGCTAACTCCTAACTTGGGCCCAGGGTTAACAGTGGAGATGTTAACCCCCACGTTCCCTTTGCCACCGTGCAGAACTATGCCCCAATTTCCCCAGCAGAAGAGCTGGCATCTGGACAGAGCACTGTTAGCCTCAGCCCTCCCTTTTTCCCGGGTCAAGAGCCTGGCTTACCACGGGGTACCCCAGCGGAAGAGCTGGCAGCAGGGCAGAGCGCCGCTGGCCTCTACCCCCCAAGCAGCACCAGCAGTTTACCTAGCTGCACCAGGGAGACCGAGGGTGTTGAGCTGTCCCACTACAAACTTGAACCTACAGGCCAGTACTGGTTATCGTGGGGGGGCTACTCTGCTAATTTTTATTTGTGGGTGGGCTGCCTGACTAACCGGGGTACTGACAGACGAAAGGTCAGGGGTCTGCGCGCCTGGAGAGGACTACTCGCCGGCCTCTTGCCTTGGGATTATGGACCCGGGGAGGTCTGGCACAGACTTATTCTGGGACTAATGACTGGCAGTCCCGTCAGCCCCACTGGACCCGGAAAGGTCCAGTCATGTCTGCCGGAGCAGGGAGAAAAAGGGGGGCCATTGTGAAGGATTTTCCATGTACTTGCCTGTGGGCCCTCAGTTAAACCCTCTCCCTGCTGTTTAAATACCTGTATCTGTTCGGTTTAAAATGTATAAAAGAAATGTCTGTGTGTTATGTGTAAAAGGTGACTTTATGTATTTTAAAGTGTTTTATGTCTTTTTGCAACCATGTGCTCAATGGAGTCTGCCTCTAGCCCTGGATAATTGGATTACTTCCCCTTTGTCTCCACGATAGAGGCCTCTGTAAAACCTGTTTAAACCAGATTGCCATGCTGCCAGTAAGGGACAAAAGATACTTTTACTAACTAATTTTTCTGAATGTACATAAATCTCCCCAATATACAGAGCCCCCCTCAATGAACATAAACTCCCCAATATACAGAGCCCCCTTCAATGAACAGAATCTCCAAAATATACAGAGCCCCCTCAATGAACATAATCTCCTCAATATACAGAGCCCCCTCAATGTACATAAATCTCCCCAATATACAGAGCCCCCTCAATAAACATAATCTCCTCAATATACAGAGCCCCCATCAATGAACATAAACTCCCCAATATACAGAGCCCCCCTCAATGAACATAATCTCCCCAATATACAAAGCCCGCTCAATGAACATAAACTCCCCAATATACAGAGCACCCTAAATGAACATAATCTCCCCAATATACAGACTCCCTCAATGAACATAATCTCCCCAATATACAGAGCCCCCTCAATGAACATAATCTCCCCAATATACAGAGCCTCCCTCAATGTACATAAACTCCCCAATATGCAGAGCCCCCCTCAATGTACATAATCTCCCCAATATACAGAGCCCCCCTCAATGAACATAATCTCCCCAATATACAGAGCCCCCCTCAATGAACATAATCTCCCTAATATACATAGCCCCCTCAATGAACATAATCTCCCCAATATACAGAGCTCCCCCTCAATGTACATAAATCTCCCCAATATACAGAGCCCCCTCAATGAACATAATCTCCTAAATATACAGAGCCCCCCTCAATGAACATAAACTCCCCAATATACAGAGCCCCCTCAATGAACAAAAACTCCCCAATATACAGAGCCCTCCTCAATGAACATACACTCCCCAATATACAGAGCCCTCCTCAATGAACATACACTCCCCAATATACAGAGCCCCCTCAATGAACATAATCTCCCCAATATACAGAGCCCCCCCTCAATGAACATAATCTCCTCAATATACAGGAGATTATTATGTACATAAATCTCCCCAATATACAGAGCCCCCTCAATGAACATAATCTCCCCCAATATACAGAGCCCCCCTCAATGAACATAATCTCCCCAATATACAGAGCCCCCCTCAATGAACATATTCTCCCCAATATACAGAGACCCCCTCAATGAACATAAACTCCCCAATATACAGAGCCCGCTCAATGAACATAAACTCCCCAATATACAGAGCACCCTAAATTAACATAAACTCCTCAATATACAGAGCCCCACTCAATGAACATAATCTCCCCAATATACAGAGCCCCCTCAATGTACATAAACTCCCCAATATACAGAGCCCCCTAAATGAACATTAACTCCTCAATATACAGAGCCCCCCTCAATGAACATAATCTCCCCAATATACAGAGCCCCCCTCAATGAACACAAACTCCCCAATATACAGAGCCCCCCTCAATGAACATAATCTCCCCAATATACAGAGCCCCCTCAATGAACATAAACTCCCCAATATACAGAGCCCCCCTCAATGAACATATTCTCCCCAATATACAGAGACCCCCTCAATGAACATAAACTCCCCAATATACAGAGCCCGCTCAATGGACATAAACTCCCCAATATACAGAGCACCCTAAATGAACATAAACTCCTCAATATACAGAGCCCCACTCAATGTACATAAACTCCCTAATATACAGAGCCCCCTCTATGTATATAAACTCCCTAATATACAGAGCCCCCTCAATGTACATAAACTCCCCAATATTGAGAGCACCCCCTCAATGAACATAAACTCCCCAATATACAGAGCCCCCCTCAATGAACATAAACTCCCCAATATACAGAGCACCCTCTCAATGAACATACACTCCCCAATATACAGAGCCCCCTCAATGTACATAAACTCCCCAATATACAGAGCCCCCCTCAATGTACATAATCTCCCCAATATACAGAGCCCCCCTCAATGTACATAATCTCCCCAATATACAGAGCCCCCTCAATGTACATAAACTACCCAATATACAGAGCCCCCTAAATGAACATTAACTCTTCAATATACAGAGCCCCCTCAATGAACATAATCTCCCCAATATACAGAGCCCCCTCAATGTACATAAACTCCCCAATATACAGAGCCCCCCTCAATGTACATAAACTCCCTAATATACAGAGCCCCCTCAATGTATATAAACTCCCCAATATACAGAGCCCCCCTCAATGTACATAAACTCCCCAATATTGAGAGCAACCCCTCAATGAACATAAACTCCCCAATATACAGAGCCCCCCTCAATGAACATAAACTCCCCAATATACAGAGCCCCCCTCAATGTACATAAACTCCCCAATATACAGAGCCCCCCTCAATGTACATACACTCCCCAATATACAGAGCCCCCCTCAATGTACATAAACTCCCCAATATACAGAGCCCCCCTCAATGTACATAAACTCCCCAATATACAGAGCCCCCTCAATGTACATAAACTCCCCAAAATACAGAGCCCCCTCAATGTACATAATCTCCCCGATATACAGAGCCCCCCTCAATGAACATAAACTCCCCAATATACAGAGCACCCTCTCAATGAACATACACTCCCCAATATACAGAGCCCCCTCAATGTACATAAACTCCCCAATATACAGAGCCCCCCTCAATGTACATAATCTCCCCAATATACAGAGCCCCCCTTAATGTACATAATCTCCCCAATATCCAGAGCCCCCCTCAATGTACATACACTCCCCAATATACAGAACCCCCCTCAATGTACATAAACTCCCCAATATACAGAGCCCCCTCAATGTACATAAACTCCCCAATATACAGAGCCCCCCTCAGTGTACATAATCTCCCCAATATACAGATCCCCCCTCAATGAACATAAAATCCCCAATATACAGAGCCCCCCTCAATGTACATAAACTCCCCAATATGGAGAGCACCCCCTCATTGAACATAAACTCCTCAATATACAGAGCCCCCTCAATGTACATAAACTCCCCAATATACAGAGCCCCCCTCAATGTACATAATCTCCCCAATATACAGATCCCCCCTCAATGAACATAAAATCCCCAATATACAGAGCCCCCCTCAATGTACATAAACTCCCCAATATGGAGAGCACCCCCTCATTGAACATAAACTCCCCAATATACAGAGCCCCCCTCAATGAACATAAACTCCCCAATATACAGAGCCCCCCTCAATGTACATAAACTCCCCAACATACAGAGCCCCCCTCAATGTACATACACTCCCCAATATACAGAGCCCCCTCAATGTACATAAGCTCCCCAATATACAGAGCCCCCCTCAATGTACATAAACTCCCCAATATACAGAGCCCCCCTCAATGTACATAATCTCCCCAATATACAGAGCCCCCCTCAATGTACATAATCTCCCCAATATACAGAGCCCTTCTCAATGTACATAATCTCCCCAATATACAGAGCCCCCCTCAATGTACATACACTCCCCAATATACAAAGCCCCCCTCAATGTACATAAACTCCCAATATACAGAGCCCCCTCAATGTACATAAGCTCCCCAATATACAGAGCCCCCCTCAATGTAGATAATATCCCCAATATACAGAGCCCCCCTCAATGTAAATACACTCCCCAATATACAGAGCCCCCCTCAATGTACATAAACACCCCAATATACAGAGCCCCCCTCAATGTACATAATCTCCCCAATATACAGAGCCCCCCTCAATGTACATAAACTCCCCAATATACAGAAAATAAATTAATTGCATTGAATGTTCCTAAAATACACATAAATATGGGGACCCCTTTGTAGAATGACAAACTTACACAGGTTGTGAAGCCTCCTATCAGATGTTTACTGTCTGTGGTTTTAACAAGTGGTTGTGATCTCTAGGGACCCTCCTACCTCTTACTGTTAAGGAAGAACCTCTGTGACCCCCCTCCCCCCAAACCTTCTACAGAAAGAGCAGATTCAGCAGGTAGCAGGAAATGTTTATTTGTCATATTTCAATAATACTGGGGTCAGCTCAGGCTTTAATCCCATATATGGTTAAGCTTTCTCTGGGGATTTCACAATGCCTCCCCCTTCACACGTAGTACATTGGGGGTAATTAAATCGAAAATTGCAACTTGAAGAATGTATCCAGCTTGTCCTAACACTATCACACTAATGTGCTATCACTATTGTGAGAAAACCCACTTTGTTTTCATGGGTTTTCTTTGACCATTAGTCTATTTCAAGTTTTATGGGTTCGGTAGATTAAAAATACTGAACACCAACCACCCTCCTGGCTCATTAACTACAAAGGGAACCGTCAGTTGAGCGCTCTCTCTATGTGGCCGTTCGTATAGTGGAACACCATGTGGCAGTGAAAATGGTCGTCGAGTGTCTGTAACTAAAATCGGACACTCGATTTCCCGAACACCTCTGAAAGCATACGAACGCCAGGAGAGTGCCGATCGGTAGTTCGGTTTCCACGAACAAGGGGAACAATCGCTCCTATGAGCCAGGAGGCTCCGTTCGTGGTTTTATTCGGTTTTATTGACTGTGACGGAACGCTGGCACTCCGACCGAGTACCTCTGCCAATCGATGGTCCTAGTGCTTACCGAGGACTGCAAGCACTCCAACCGACACCATCAGCACTGCAGACCCCACTTCCAGCGATGCAGCTGCGCCTGGGTCTCGCCGTCCTTCACCCACCCTCTACCAAAGGCCAGGATCCAGCTTCCAGTGGGCAGACCTCTCTTCCTCCAGAAAGCGTAGCAGGAGCAAGAATAGCTCTTACAAAAGCTTACCCTGGGGAGGATAGTGTGATTATAGCAAGAAGGACGTCTCCAACGGCTGATACAACCTGGGTAGCCACTATAGACGAGGATAATCTGCTTGCTTGCTCCTCAATGATCTCATGTAGTTTATACGATCATTACCAACAGCTACACTATTTACCCCATACTAAAACACTCCTCAAATGTAACTAGAACATATTAACTAAATATTCTGTGATGGACCCTCCGTCAATTGATGCTCCTAGTGCTTACCAAGGACCATCAGCACCGCACCAGACACCATAAGCACTGCAGACCCCACGAACCACCGCAGCTTGGTTGGGGTCTCGCCGTCCTCTGACTCTCAACACAGAGCCTCTTCTCGTGCTTGCGGGGATAATTCATATGATTCCTGTTTGGCGCTTAGGAGTGTTCGATAGCTGACTTTGCATTCGGGAAAAAGAACAGGTTTGGCGGGGTGCCGTTACAGAGTCTATCTATAATAATTCAATATAATAAAAATTAATTATGGACATTTCACTGAACATGTATAATTTCATATAAAACGGACACTTCATTATCAATTTATCATTTCATTTCCTTTCTTAAAAAAATCTCCACTTTACCCTAAAAGGTTAACTTTGAGGTTTTATCTATGATTTGAATATCAATCCAATTTTCGGCAATACAGTGCCATTCATCAATATAGACCAGGTTAATCAGCTCTCATGCAGCATGGAAGCTAGCTCCATCTATTTCTTGGCGTTCCAGGCATGGGTTAGCGGTTGGACCCCCAGGGGATACTTCTACTGCTTGCTGCCCGTTGGGTTGTGCGGGATTCATCCAGGTTTCTGGGCAAGGAAATAGGCTGCGCGTCTGAGCGGAGCTTGGTCAGGATCTCTTTGGAAGGGGATTGCCAGGTGCCAGGCCATCTCTTCCTTACTGCAGTTGGGCTCCATGCTTGTTCCCTTAATGAACGCTGGTTCCGAACGGCTGGGAGGAGCAGAGGGAAAGATCATGGTGGAGGAGAACAAGGTGTGAGCAGGCCCCTTCCGGGCACACCGAAAAAGCACAAGCGAATGACAGCCTTCAAAGGCCTATCCAGGTTGAGAGCCAAACGGGAAACACTCCCCCGGCATCACCCACAGGGGCTGAAGCACCAATGCCACAGGCAGTGAAGTAACACCAGGAGTGGCGGCTTCTCCTGTTACGGGAAAGACCTGGACTCAGGTCCTCATCATGGCTTGGAGCATGTATGTACGTAGTGGGCATTGGATAGCATTCCCTTCATCCCCCATAAAAACCATAACTTACCCCTTCAAATAACGACAGACAACTTCTTGGAGAAAACAGGTTACAGCATTTATTAACACAACCAAATACTGTATAACTCCTTTAACATATAACGAAATAATAAATATCATAAATTAACATAAACAATTTGCATATAGTCATACAGTAACCAAAGAAAATGTCCTTGCCAATCTGACTTCCCCAAGGCTCTCACCTCCCCCCCTCGGCATAATAAAAACATCTTCCTTTTCAGGGCTCCCCACCAACTCGGGGGGGCCCAACTATAATGCTCCCCACTGGTCGACTTACAACCCAGTGGGGACACGTCCAACCTGGTACCTCCTCCAGGTTCACCATAAGAGACAGGGGGAGGATGAGACCCGGCCATTATCCCCCTTTTTTATCTAATCTACCAAACCATCCCTTATTTGGCAAGGACACACCCCCGCCACAACCCCACTGTTTTAAGCCTAAAATCAGCGGGGGATCCCAAACAAACCAACCATGGCCTGTTCCACCGTCTCTTGAATGGCCAGATTAAAATGGTCGAGCCCAACCTCAGTCAAATGAACCCCATCTGGCCGCAACAAATCTGCCGCCTCCTTCTCAAAAACCTGATGAAATAGGCATCCCCCAAAACCCCTATAATGAACCGCGAAACCCAACGGTTGAACCCTTCGCGGCAGCGCTCCAACTCACTCCAGATGTGTGCTTGCCACCAATAGTTCCTCGCCACAACCTCCGACCACACCATGCAAAAATCCCCCGGAAATGACATAAGGATCTGGGACAAGTCCCGTTTCCCTATGTCCACCAAGTCTCCGAGCGGCACCGTCCCTAGGGGGAATGACCAGGACCAATGATACCCCCCCGCAAGCGAGAGAACCTGACCACTTCCGGGAGGAGCCAGACCCACTTCATGTCCCCCCGGTGCTGAACCTCCACCGTCGAGTGCTCAATCATCCGCCCCGAGAAGGAAAAAACAATCAACGGAGCAAACCAGCGTCCCGCACACCGGAACAAATCTCCTAGAGTCCCACCTTCGTATCCTCCGCACATCCCGATTCAGCATACCCAGCTGAGAGGCCTTCGTCGCAGCGCCAATGCGGAAAGAATGACCACCAAACAAATTGAAAAAGGGAGAGGAAGTTCCCCTCCTCGTATACCATGATCGGGCCAGCCAGGTACGGCCGTACCGCGGACTCCCTGATCGCCCAGACCAGACAAGCGTCCAATCCTGGGACCGCTGCCAGCGGGACCCACCTGCCCTTGCAAAGGATGTCGGTCTTGTATGGACGAGTCTTGAAGGACACCAGGACCTGACCATCCCGGACATCCGCAAACAGAATCCTCCCCTACCGGCTGACCAGTTCGGACCCACCAATACCCCAATCCTCATGGCCCCAAAGAAATGAAGAAACGACGAAGCATACCTCTGGGAGCACCTGGCACAATTGTATCCATAGGGCCCCCAAAACCGGCCTCATTGGATCCACAGAAATCGACCCCTGCACGGGCCCTACACCGCATGCCATACCAGAAACTCCGTGGTGACAGACACCCAACCCTGGGACTTAACCAGAAAACTAAACTGGACACGCGCAAGGACACCCCGGAGGGCGACATATCCACTGAAACCCAACGCTCCAACAGTCACAACAGACCTTGTAACGAGCAGGCGAACCCGCAAATACACCCACCTCTGACTCCCGCGCCTGCCATTCCACCCATACCCTGGAGAACTTTGGCCCAAGAGGAACCAGACCTACACGACACATGAAGACACGGGCATCGGAGCACCAGGCGCTGGAGGAAGGGAAGTACCAAAAAAGAAAAGGGGGGGCGAGAGCTGGCTAATCACCTGGACAACCCCAAAGTTGGCACAGTGAATAACGACCCGATGGTCCTGTAGCTCCCGACCCCACAAATCCAATGCCACCACAATGGGAAAGCGCGATCCCAGAATCTCCCCAATCAGACAGAGCCAGCCGCGTCCATATAGAGGGGAAAGTCCGAACTGGACACCTCCGGCGCCTGCCAAGATACTCGGTCAGGAAGGAAACCCAGACCTCCAGGGCCGGATAAAATGCTGCGGTCCCGGCAGTAGTGGCCACCCGGCCGTGGAAGGTCAACCTCCCTAACAGGGACTGCGGCTTGCACAGCTGCATCCTCCTCAAACCACTGGCCATCGCCACACCCTCTCAACCTTATCCCGCGGCAGCCAGCACTCCACAGAGTCAATTTTGATACCCAAGGAGCTAAGGCACATCACTGGGCCCCACTGTCTTATCGTGCTCTAAGAGGACCCTAAAGCTCAGCCGAGTCGAGCAAGAGTCGACAAGTCAGCGAAGGCCCACACACAAAGCAATCAAGGTAACGCAGCAACGAGCCAATCCTTACCTCCTGGCGCACTCAACGTAAAAGCAGGATATGAACAACACATCGGGAAGCACGTATCCACAGAATACCGACCACAAACCCACCACCCAGGAGTTGATGACAATCCATATGAACGGCTCCGACGTCGGCCTTCGTTAGCAAAGCCCCAGGGCCCACTGCCCCGACCATGCGTACCGCAGCATCGAAGGATGCCTAGGATGCCCGACATCTTTCACCGATACCCCTTGAGGGCAGGGCAAACTATGAATCAGACGAAAATCCCCTGCCTCCTACTTGGGCACCAGGCCCAAGGAGGACCTGCAACTTGGGGAGCGACGGGGCCACAACTGACACCGCGAACCACCCCAAAGCTACCTCCCGCAGGAGCTTATCCAGCACCATCTGCAGGAAGTCGAGCCCATCCAATCAGCCCAATTTTCTAACCACTGACATTAGTCCCTGGCCTTATCTTATAGGTAGGACAGTCTTACGCATATCCCACACCCACTTAGACTCCTTTACTGTGTTAGCCTCTACCACTTCAGCTGGAAGGCTAGTCCATGCATCCACTACCCTTCCGTTAACATAATACATCCGGGTATGATTGTGAAACCTTTGCCCCTCTAATTTAAGACTATGTATTCTTATTGCGGAAATTTTTAAACATAGTCTCCTCCCTCCTGTATTGATTCCCTGTAAGTATGTAAATTGTCTAACATATCTCCCCTGTCTCGAATTACACCAAGCTAAACATACGAAGTTCTTTTAACCTTTTCTTTAAGGTCCGCACCGCCCCGAAGCCAGGCGCTCCGAGAAAGAGATCCTGAAGCCTCGGGTGACCCCCTCCAGCCCCATGGCCTGCCGATTCCAGTAGCCGTCGAGCCATGGGCGCATCGCGCTTACGAGCACTGAGTGTCGTCACCCTGCGCCCCCATGTCCCCCGTACAACCCCCCCTTGAAACAGCAGGAGGCAGAGTGAGCCCCCAACACGATGGGAGCATTTGAGCTTAAAACAGCACGACCCAACCCACTTACATCGGCTGACGTTCAACAACCTGGCCGTTGCTGCGAGGCCGCTGGGGCGGAGCCGCCCTCCCCCCCAGGAAAGTAGAACAAACCCCCTTTACACGCCACCGGGTGGGTTAAGATGGAGAGCCAGGGGCCGAAGTCCATCTGATCCCACGCTACAGAGGCGAGGCGCTGACAAAATGTTTTTCATAGTGCCACCAACCCAGGCCACCATAAGTATGACATGCATTCCAAGTGGTGTCCTGGCAACAAAACAGCGCCACGCCGCGCAGCCCTCTCCTCAACCACGCTCTCCAAAATAGCAATCCCCAACGTTTCCCATAACAGAACTTTACATAATCGCCGCCCGAGTCCTACCCCCCCTTGTGCCCCAAGGAAAGAGCAACCCCTCCAAGGGCCAAAGGGGAATATCATGCACGAGTGCGCAGGGGAGCACAGCCCCCAATGAGGAAGAGGCCCAACTCCCCTCCAATTGCCGTGCTGAGGACCAAGCGCACTGCCCCCCACCCACCGGTGGATGCACCGTCGCACCAGGAGGGCACTACACTGAACGCGGCTGACCGTTACTCTTGTTTTTTTTGTTTAGGTTTTAGAAAATTATTATTATTTTTTTTTATAAACCCAACATGAACCAGCCTAGCGCAGGCGCCCCAGCCAGCGCAGGAAAACACGACTCATCTGACGGCACCCCAGGAACTGCTGGCGGCACCATAGAAGAGACAGCAGCATGAAAAAAGGAGTCCATGACCTGCAGTGCAGTTCCCATGGCAACTGGAGCTTCAGACGCCACCTGCTGGACGGATCCGGCAACTGCAACCAAAGCCTGAAGCAGCAGGACAGGAGGCTGCCGAAAAGAGAGGTGGGGGGGGGGTGGGAACAACAATGAAAAAAGGGGGGCGTACAATAATACCACTTACCACTGCCGGCCCTAAGGGGAGGACCCCGGGCGGCATCCCACATGCCGCACGGGTCGATTGTCGAGCTTCTGCCCCCCACTACCTCCAGGGGGGGCACGGTCCACCTCAGATGCCGCCGCCCGGACAGCAGGGAGGGCGGAAAGACCGGGTGCCACGTGGTCCAGGCGCGCGGCCCAGTTGAAGCCACGGGCCCGGGCTGCAGATCCCGTACCGGGCCCGAGGTGGAGAGCTGGTGGGTGCCCATGAAGGGTGCTCATGGAGGGTCACAGGGAGGGTGCACATGGAGGGTGCCATGAAGGGTGACACAGGGAGGGTGCACAGGAAGGGTGACACAGGGAGGGTGCACATGGAGGGTGACACATGGAGGGTGACACAAGGAGGGTGTCCAGGGAGAGCAGTGTGTGTCAGTGTCAGCAAAACACACAGAAATCTGTGATATACACTGTCAGTAAAACACACAGCAATCTGTGATATACACTGTCAGCAAAACACACAGCAATCTGTGATATACACTGTCAGCAAAACTCACAGCAATCTGTGATATACACTGTCAGTAAAACACACAGCAATCTGTGATATACACTGTCAGCAAAACACACAGCAATCTGTGATATATTCTGTCATTAAAACTCACAGCAATCTGTGATATACACTGTCGGCAAAACACACAGCAATCTGTGATATACACTGTCAGTAAAACTCACAGCAATCTGTGATATACACTGTCAGTAAAACACACAGCAATCTGTGATATACACTGTCAGCAAAACACACAGCAATCTGTGATATACACTGTCAGCAAAACTCACAGCAATCTGTGATATACACTATCAGCAAAACTCACAGCAATCTGTGATATACACTGTCAGTAAAACTCACAGCAATCTGTGATGTACACTGTCAGTAAAACTCACAGCAATCTGTGATATACACTGTCAGTAAAACACACAGCAATCTGTGATATACACTGTCAGCAAAACTCACAGCAATCTGTGATATACACTGTCAGTAAAACTCACAGCAATCTGTGATATATACTGTCAGTAAAACTCACAGCAATCTGTGATATACACTGTCAGTAAAACTCACAGCAATCTGTGATATACACTGTCAGTAAAACACACAGCAATCTGTGATATACACTGTCAGCAAAACTCACAGTGATCTGTGATATACACTGTAAGTAAAACTCACAGCAATCTGTGATATACACTGTCAGTAAAACACACAGCAATCTGTGATATACACTGTCAGCAAAACTCACAGCAATCTGTGATATACAAAGTCAGTACAACTCACAGCAATCTGTGATATACACTGTCAGTAAAACACACAGCAACCTGTGATATACACTGTCAGTAAAACACACAGCAATCTGTGATATACAAAGTCAGTAAAACTCACAGCAATCTGTGATATATACACTGTCAGTAAAACTCACAGCAATCTGTGATATACACGGTCAGTAAAACTCACAGCAATCTGTGATATACACTGTCAGTAAAACACACAGCAATCTCTGATATACAAAGTCAGTAAAACTCACAGCAATCTGTGATATACACTCTCAGTAAAACACACAGCAATCTGTGATATACAAAGTCAGTAAAACTCACAGCAATCTGTGATATACACTGTCAGTAAAACACACAGCAATCTGTGATATACAAAGTCAGTAAAACTCACAGCAATCTGTGATATATACACTGTCAGTAAAACTCACAGCAATCTGTGATATATACACTGTCAGTAAAACTCACAGCAATCTGTGATATACACTGTCAGTAAAACACACAGCAATCTGTGATATACACTGTCAGTAAAACTCACAGCAATCTGTGATATACACTGTCAGTAAAACACACAGCAATCTGTGATATACACTGTCAGCAAAACACACAGCAATCTGTGATATACACTGTCGGTAAAACTCACAGTAATCTGTGATATATACACTGCATAGAAACTCGGTAATCTGAGGGTAAACTGTTACCAACACTCACAGCAAGCTGTGATATATATACACTGTCCTAGGAAATACAGTGATCTGTGAAGAAAACTGCCATAAGCACCCACAGCAAGCTGTGACATCTACCCTGTATAGAAAACCAGCAATCTGAGGTGTAAATCTACATAACATTCACAGCAAGCTGTGATACATACCCTGTAATTGATATATATACACTGAAAGAGGAAACAGAGATAAGAACTGTCCTCTCAGTAGAGGAAGCACCTGATGAAATCAGCCTGTGCAGACCGCATGGTAACGCCAGCCGAGATCCCACCACCGTGGGTAGAGGAGGGGCCGCGAGCAGGAGCACCCTCCTTATAACGGATCGCCTGGCACCCCGACTGGGTACCTCCGTTAATGGATGCTCCTAGCGTTTCCTGAGGACTCCAAGCACTGCAGCAGACACCACAATCACCAAATCAGAGAAGCATATGAATCCTCTCAAGCCTCTGAATGCTGTAGACTGTTGAATAGGAACCATACAAATAGGTTTGCACTCCTAGCAGTCAAACTGGAACAGCATACAATAAATCCTCCCCCAATAATGAGACGACACTTCACTTTGAGGGTAAAACAGGAACTCTGGACTGGCACATCCAGCCTGGCTTTTATTACAACTGTACACATACAGGCCACACCCAGGGGGAGGCCTAAAATAACCAATAGCATCACGGGTGCAACCCACATATCCCCTCCCCTTAGTGTGACACATAATCCCATTATGCATACAGTTTAAAACATACTTTTTACACAATATTTATAACTTCAAAACCATACATCACATTCACACAAAATTACATATCCACAATCAATCCATTCAGGGGAACAACATATTAAAAAATGGCATGGATCAGACCAGGGGTTCAAAAGTTAGTAAAGTATCTTTTAAAACCCCTAGCTTTCCAGCTCAGACTGTTTTTTACAGAGCCTTCTCTGTGCTGGAGAAGTAATCCAATTACCTCCCAGCATAGAGACAGACTCCATTAACCACATGGTTACAGAAAGACATAAAACACTTTAAAATACAGAAAGTTACTTTTTATCCATAACACACAGACATTTCACATATCCCCAGATAGCTGGGATCTGAGCGCACAAAACTACCGAATAGCGCGCAGATCCTACTCACACAGTACAATTGCCATGGAGCTAAAGTCTTTCCCATAGTCTTTCATTATATGAATAGGCTCCATGGTATAGCTATCTGGGTTAACACATTCACATAAAGTCTGGTCCATAGTCCAAAGGCAAGAGGTGGGCAAGCAGCCCCCTCCAAGGACACGTGGCGAGGTCGGTTTCGCCACACTCCTCTACCCGGTCGGACGCCTGCAGCTCTAGAAGGAGCCGATCGCAGAAGACGGCCACGTGCTCGAGCGGGCCGGCCGCTAGTATACACATGAAGGAGCTCGGGGAATCAGAGGAGGCAGCCAGACGGCTAGTCTCCTGAAACCCAGAGCGAACACGGTAGCCAGCGCAAGCAATGGCGGTACGCATGGTGTTAGAGAGTGGGGGGGAGGGGAAGCAACTGAAAGGGATCCCCAAGAACTCCCCTAGAACCACCACGTGAAGGAAAAAATCCCCGAGGGTACAGGGGAAGGAGAGATTCAGAAGGATAGAAATCCCCAAACTGTAAGCCTAATAAAATAAAAGCTGAACACAATATATATAAAATATATAAATAGAAAAAATAATATATAAAATACAAATACAAATATATATCTATAGAATGCATTAAAAATAAATAATAAATATAATATATACTAAATATAATGAATATATAACTAAATACAGTATACCTAAAATATAAATAATAAATAAAATATGATACCAAATATAAACCCTAAATAGGTCATAATAAATCTGAAAGCCACCCACTATAAGCAGGAGGCAGTGGTACTCTGACCTGTACTGACTGCGGAGCAGCAAAGAAAGAGGCAATGATGCATGGGGAGGGGAGTTTTATAGTACCTAACTTTTTTCTGATTGTTTTTTTTCTGTGCTGCTGTGGAGTTCTAGTAAAGAGAGACTTAAGCAAATACGAAGCCTCCTGTCATGTTATAAAATTGTAGATTATGCTAGCTTTAGTGTACCTATAATCTTAATTTTATTAATGACAGGAGGTGAGTATTTCCCACCCATTCTTGTCCCTCCCTTGTTTATGTTCTAGTTTAGATTATCAGGTACGTATGCAACTCTGTTTGTTGTCTCTGATACCTGTCGCTTGTTCCTTATGTCTGTGTTTTTCCATAAGTAGGGTTGGGATATCTACATATTAAGGTTAATTTGGTTGCTACATTGGGTACCTACATGTTTATTCTGAGTACATTTCATTGGATAATCAACCTGTTCGATTCTGTTTTTCTCTCGTTTCAGTTTACAGTCCATCAACACTATCTAGTAGGACGGTTACTCTCGGAGGGTGGACGTCGTTATATTCATCGATCTAGGACTTCGTTTCTTCCCCATGATGTTCTCTGCCTTTTACTCTGTTTTTGTCGCAGCTTGAAAGAGGAAATGATGCATGGGGAGGGGAGTTTTATAGTACCTAACTTTTTTCTGATTGGTTGTTTTCTGTGCTGCTGTGGAGTTCTAGTAAAGACAAATACGAAGCCTCCTGTCATGTTATAAGATTATAGGTACACTAAAGCTAGCATAATCTACAATTGTGCAATGCCTCCTGCTATGTTGGTGCAGAGTTCCACCAGCATGGTTTTCAGTACTTCTGCTGTAACTGGCTCCCGGTTCGCTGTCACTTTCACGCCCGAAGAGGCCTCAGCTCTCGGGTCTAAAGATAAGTCCTCCAAGGAGAACGAGGATCCCTCCTCCATAGACGCCATGCTGTGCAGTGCAGCCAGCTGTGTGCTCCCCAGCAGGTCACCAATATCTGGTTTGGGAGCCCATTATCTGCTTTGGATTTTCTATTTTTTTGAGCCATTATGTTCTGGGGTTTAGGATTAGGGTATGACAGTAGGACTCAGTGACGTATCAAGGCATTTGCCTTGGGCAGCATTGCAGCCACCAAATGCCTAGGCAAATACCTTGTTAGCCTGGTGGCAGGCTGCTAGCTGAGTGATGCCGGGAGCCGGAATATGACGTCATTTGCGGCTCCCGGTATCACTCTGAGGCGGTCTAGGGAGCTGAGCAGAGAGAGCACACAAATCAGTGCTCCCTCGCGGCCTGCCTCGGAATTCAGCTAGCCCAAGCAGCCCAGCAGCAGCCCCCCTGGCCCAAGGTAAAAAAGCCACCCAGCTCTCCCAAAGGTAGGGAGGCTTGGTGGATTTAAATAAAAAATAATCTGAGTGTTGGAGGGGGGGGGGGGGCATGTGTGTGTATGTGTCTGACTGGCTGTCAGTGTGTGTGAGTGTCTGTGTCTGGCTGGCAGTGTGTGTGTATGTCTGTCAGTGTGTCTGAATATCTGTCAGTCAGGGCCAGATTAAGAGCCCAGTGGGCCTGGTGCTGACAATTATGACGGGCCTAATTACAGGATCATATCGACCAAAAACAGTAAAACACTCCCAAGCGTCATGTACAGAAGGAATCCCTCTTAAGTTTCCATACTTAAGTAAGAGTATGTGAAAAGTAGTTAGGGTTGCCACCTTTCTTGGAAAAACATACTGGCCTTGCTAATTTGCATAATTAAATATGTATGGGTGACATCACATGATGTAAATCACAAGGAGGGACATAAGAGAAAATGCTGTAAAATCACCAAAAAACTACTTAGTTTGATTCTGCTGTATAGATGGATTCCTCCCAGTGCCCCCATATCTCCCAGTGCCCCCATGTGTCGATTACTCCAGGTCTCAGTGTTCCTATGTATCAGTGTCTCAGTGCCCCATGTCTCCCAGTGTCCCCTAGTGTCTTGTCCCCAGGTCTCCCAGTGATCCTATGTATCACAGTGTCTCAATGCCCCATGTCTCCCTGTGTCCCCATGTATCCCAGGGTCCCCATGTCACTAGGACACTAGGAAGACGGGGAGACCTGGGGACACGGGGAGACCTAGGGACACGGAGACACCAGTGACACTGGGAGACTAGGTGACTCTGGATGGGACACATGGGGACACTGGGAAAATAGGGGACACTTGAAGACATGGGGACACAGACACTAGAGACACTGGCTGGGGGGCATGGGGACATTGAGACATGGGGGCACTGGGAGACATGGGGACACTGAGACACCAGGGCCACAGACACAAGGGACACTAGCTTGGAGACATGGGGACATTGAAACACTTGAGGCACTGGGAGACATGGAGACACTAGGAGACATGGGGACAGTGAGACACTGGCAGGCTGGGGGCACTGGGAGACAAGGGGTCACTGAGACACTGGGAGACATGGGGACACTGAGAGACATGGGGACTCTGTGTCCCCATGTGTCTCTGTGTCATAATGTATCCCAATGTCCCTTAGTGTCTCAGTGTATGTCTCCTTGCAACCTTTCCCCCCATTCCTTACTTCCCTGAGCTGTAGGCTGTCTCTGCAGGGTGGGAGTTGCTGTCTGGACTCTCTGTAGCTGCACCCCTGCAGATCAGTGAGTATAGATAGGCAGGGAGGGATATGCTGGAACTTCCTATCCCTGCCTGTCTCCACACACAGCGACCCCTACTGGCCAGTGCTGGTATTGCATAGTAATCTCTTGTTTATACTGAGAAAAATACCAGCATTTGTATTGCCAGTATCACTGTAATATTGGAACCAGCCAGGCAGCCTCAAATACTGACTGTGCCAATAAAATAAAAGCCAGGTGGAATCCCTAAGAGTAGTCTGTAAAAAGGAAATGTAAAAAAAAAAAATGTAAAAAATTTTTTTTTATTTTTTTTTGTTTTTTAAATCAATGGGCCTATTCCATGGGCCTGGGCCTGGAGCTGCAGCTCCATCAGCCCCTATGTTAATCCGGCCCTGCTGTCAGTATGTCTCTATGTCTGTCAGTGTGTGTCTGTGAGGGCTCCTGTGTGTCGGTCTGTAAGTGTGTCTGTGAGTGTGTGTGTCTGTGAGGGAGCCTGTGTGTCTGATTGATTGTGTGTGTCTGTCAGTATGTGTCTGTAAGTGTGTGCGTGTGTCTGCATCATTGTTTGTGTATGTCAGTGGATTGTGTGCACTGGCGTACATACCGCGGTCGCAGCTGTGACCGGGCCCATCACTCTGCAACCGGGTGCCCGCCATCATCATTTGCGACCCAAGCCGGCTGCATGTTAAGGTGCCCATCGGATGGGCCATGCTGTCAGGGCCACCCGATGGAGATGGATTTTCAGGGGGCCCGGTCAGCGCTGGGCGTTTAACAGCGTGACCGGGCCCCCTGTGATGAGATCATCACACACTGGTAGGAAGTGACTGCATGTCACTCCTCCCAGCTATCACTGAGAGCCGGCGCGGGAACTCTGACTCCCATCAACCAGAGCCACCACTGGACCCCAGGGAAACTAACCCTCCTGCACTTAAAAAGTAGGGAACAGGACTTAAATATTATGTGTGTGTGTTTGTTTGTATGTATGTATGTGTCTGTCTGTAAGTATGTGTGCCTGTCTGTATGTATGAGTCTTTGTATGTATGTCTTGTGTGTGTCTGTTTGTCTGTCTGTATGTGTCTCTGTTTATCTGTCTGTATGTATGTGTGCCTGTCTGTTTTTATGTATGTATGTGTCTTGTGTGTGTGTGTCTGTCTGTGTCAGTCTGTCTGTCTCTATGTATGTGTGGCTGTCTGTCTGTTTGTATGTGTCTTGTCTGTATGTATGTGTGTCTGTCTGTCTGTTTGTATGTATGTGTCTTTGTATGTATGTGTGTGTATGTATGTGTCTGTATTTATCTGTCTGTCTATGTCTCTGTATGTATGTGTGTGTGTGTGTCAGAACTTAACTATCGGCTTCCCCGATATCCGACACTTCCGGGTTCACAGACCAATGACACACCCTCTTCTCTGACGCGGCTTCCTCACGATACTTAGAGGAACCGTGCCAGATTCAAAGTGCTTGGTTATTTTGAAGCTTCCTATCTTCAGACTGTCTACAAGCAATCTCTCGTTATACTTATTATACGTGTACCGAACCAGGACTGTTTATACCGCTGACCTCCTTTCTCCAACGCTTTGACTTCGGAGTACCTTTGGAACCTTCCGGCTTCGTAAAGCCTCCAAGTAACGGCAAGTTATAAATTGGATTAATTGCTTACTTCTGACACCTCTATTTCTCTTCGTGCCTCCTGAGACTATTAATCGGAAAGCTATCATTATATTCCATACATGAACTCATCTCATCTACTATCTTCATATTGTATTCCTTAAAAGCTGCAGGAACTCATATCATCAAACTATCTTCATTCCTTAAAGCTACAGGAACTCATCTCATCTACTATCTTCATATTGTATTCCTTAAAGCTACAGGAACTCATCTCATCAACCTACCTTCATTCCTTAAAGCTTCAGGAACTCACTTCATCGAATTGTCTTCATATCGTATTCCTTAAAGCTACAGGAACTCATCTAATCAACCTACCTTCATTCCTTAAAGCTTCAGGAACTCACTTCACCGAATTGTCTTCATATCGTATTCCTTAAAGCTACAGGAACTCATCTCATCAACCTACCTTCATTCCTTGAAGCTTCAGGAATTCACTTCATCGAATTGTCTTCATATTGTATTCCTTAAAGCAAAGGAACTCTCCTCATCGAACTATCTTAGTATTGTATTCCCTAAAGCTACAGGAACTCATCATATCACTTTATCTGCATGTCTCGTTCCTTGAAGCTACAGGAACTCTTCTCATCAGGGCCGGACTTGGAAAAAAATTCGGCCCAGGCATTTTTTAATTACAGCGGCCCACTAAAAAGGGGGCGGGGCCAGATAGGGTGTGTTTTGTCATCACCAATGACAAGCACGCCCCATCACAAAGTGAGCATGTTGTTTCAATGCTCTTCCAGGGTAGACCATGCACAGAGATCTGCTGAAGAGCTCTGGCATGAAAAAAAGACCCTGTATTTGTTCTGCACAGCACAAGCAAATTTAATAACATGCTTGCACTGTGTTTGCTTGGAATTTGTCTCTGGTGTCTCCATAGTTGGGATACCAGGAGACAAAAATGCTAGGAAAGCATATTGTGCAGTGTGTGTGTGTGTGTAAGGGGTGTAGTGTGTGTGAGTGATGGGAGCGGTTTGCGTGAGGGTGCTATGTGGGTAAGGGTGCTGTGTGTGTGATGGGTGCAGTATGTGTGTGCTGTGTGTGAGTGGGTGCTGTATTTGCGTGAAGGTGCTATGTGTGTGAGCGGGTGCTGTGTTTACGTGAGTGTGCTATGTGTGTGAGTGGGTGCTGTGTTTGCGTGAGGGTGCCATGTGCGTGTGAGGAAGCTGTGTGTGAGGGTGCAGTGTGTGCGTGTGAGGAAGCTGTGAGTGTCAGGGGTGCAGTGTGTGTGTGTGTGTGAGGGTGCTGTGAGTGTCAGGGGTGCAGTGTGTGTGTGTGAGGGTGCTGTGAGTGTCAGGGATGAAGTGTGTGTGAGTGAGGGTGCAGTGTGTGTGCTGTGAGTGTCAGGGGTGCAGTGTGTGTGTGTGCGTGCTGGGAGTGTCAGGGGTGCAGTGTCTGTGTGTGTGTGTGTGCTGTGAGTGACATGGGTGCAGTGTGTGTGTTGCAAGTGTCAGGGGTGCAGTGTGTGTGAGTGGGTGCTGTCAGTGTCAGGGTTGCAGTGTGTGTGTGAGTGAGGGTGCTGTGAGTGTCAGGGGTGCAGTGTGTGTGTGTGGGTGCTGTCAGTGTCAGGGTTGCAGTGTGTGTGTGAGTGAGGGTGCTGTGAGTGTGTGTGGGTGCTGTCAGTGTCAGGGTTGCAGTGTGTGTATGTGTGAGGGTGCTGTGAGTGTCAGGGGTGCAGTGTGTGTGTGGGTGCTGTCAGTGTCAGGGGTGCAGTGTGTGTGTGTGGGTGCTGTCAGTGTCAGGGTTGCAGTGTGTGTATGTGTGTGGGTGCTGTCAGTGTCAGGGGTGCAGTGTGTGTGTGGGTGCTGTCAGTGTCAGGGTTGCAGTGTGTGTGTGAGTGAGGGTGCTGTGAGTGTGTGTGGGTGCTGTCAGTGTCAGGGTTGCAGTGTGTGTATGTGTGAGGGTGCTGTGAGTGTCAGGGGTGCAGTGTGTGTGTGGGTGCTGTCAGTGTCAGGGGTGCAGTGTGTGTGTGTGGGTGCTGTCAGTGTCAGGGTTGCAGTGTGTGTGTGAGTGAGGGTGCTGTGAGTGTGTGTGGGTGCTGTGAGTGTCAGGGGTGCAGTGTGTAAGTGAGTGAGGGTGCTGTGAGTGCCAAGTGTGCAGGGAGTGTGGCTGTGTCAAGTGTGCAGGCAAGTGAGGCTGAAGTGATGTGGGTGATTATATTCCCCCCTCCCTGCTTACATTATGCCTGGGAGGGGGGAATCCTGCTGCTGGCATCCATCCCTGGTGGTCCTACTGGTGAGTGAACTCTAGCCTGTGAGGATAGAGTTCACTCCCGCGAGACCCGGAGCGTTGCCATGGCAACGCTCAGAATCTCGCGAGAGGAAGCCGGCGGAGCTGTAAGTAGGAGCTCTGCCGGGTCCTCTCCTGGCTCCCTCACTCTCTCCCCCGCCGGCCGCAGGATACTGTATGTGGGCCGGTGAGGGAGATCTCCCCACCGGCCTGCCGTGGACTACTGCAGGGCCGGCGCTCGGATAGTGCCGGCCCTGCAAAGACAGGCAGGGAGATCCTGTGATCTCCCTGCCGGCCTCGGCCCATGGCCACCGCAGCCCACCGGGCATTTGCCGGGCCTGCTTCTCATCTAACTATATCTATATTGTATTCCTTAAAGCTACAGGAACTCTTCTTCTCAAACTATCATCATATTGTTCCCAGTCTCCATAACCTAAGCCGTTCGTGCATTTTGTTCCCTTTTTCTGTGACTGACCGGAGGGCCAGAATGTATGGAACCCATTTCGGCTGTTAACCCCAGCGCCGTCGGTCTTTTTACTACCTCCAGGAATTTCCCGAACCCCTGGTCCGATCTGCGTGATTTTTGAATATGTCTCTCACCCAGATCAGGGCTACCAGAGGATGTAATATTTAAAAGGGGTACCCCTATGTTTAGGGGTACGTCCATAAAACCAGGGGAACTGTGTCCTGCATAATGGGATTATGAGTCATACTAAGGGGAGGGGATGTGTGGGTGGCAACTCATGTTTGATTGGTGTATTGTGTAATTACTGTAAATCCCTCTCTTTCATGGGAGAATGCTTTAAAAGAAGTTTGAGTGATTAAAAGTTCAGTTCTGCTCCTGATGCTGTCTGTCGTCCAGTCATTGGGATTGATGTTGGGATATTGTTGGATTGTCTTGCCTGCTGTAATTATTGCCTTATGGATTTTTAATACTTGTTCCTGAGCTTCACTGGGATCTTGAGTGGAGATAACCTGCTCTCCGCTACAGGGGGTGCCCGAGTTCCGTCATGCCTAGGGCAGCACAGATCCAGAATACACCACTGGTAGGACTGGATCACATATGTAATCAAAGAAATGGCTTTATTTATCTGCTAGGGTCGGAGCTCTCAGTTAGTGCATCTGTCCTGGTCCGTTGCTGGCACCGCCCGCCGAGAAAGTGTGTTTAATGATTGAAGCCGATATTTTGAATTTATAGCTTTCGAAATTGAGACGATCACTCTTGGCTCACGATAAGCCCTCAACTGCGGTAATTCGAACTGTTAAAATACTTACTAAAAACACGATCAGCTCTAATTTAAAGGATCACTATAAGGTCAGGAACACATACATGTATTCCTGACCCTATATGGTTAACACCACCATCTAGCCTCCCTGGGCCCCTCATGCCTCCATAAATGTAGTAAAATCGTACTGTATTCAAGCCTGATGCTGTAACTCTGCATGTTGTTTGCCTCAGAAAAGCAAGCTGTCTGCTGACATCATCAGAAATGGTGTCCTGATCCTATCACAATGCTTCCCCATAGGATTGGCTGAGACTGACAAGGAGGCAGATCAGGGGCAGAGCCAGCATAGGCGTGCGCACGGGGTGTGCCGGGTGTGCCCAGGCACACCCTAATCTAGGGTGCCCACGTGTCCCAGATTGCCCAGACATTCTCGCATTTTGTGGGTCCACCTTCATTTTGGGACAATGCTATGTCCCTGAATGAGCTGGGCCCATTATAAGTGAAGAGGGGGCCCACTGGCTTCCCCACTATGCCAGCGCCGTGGGCCCCCATTTGCTGCCCGCTGGTGGAGATATCCCTCCCTCTCTCCCAGCGCTGCGAGGAAGTTGATGACGTCACTTCCTCCCAGCGCTCTTTGCAGACGGCCGCGTGGGAGGAAAGAGAGAGGAGCTCTCAGGATCAGGTAAGTACAGATGAAATGCGGAATTAAGGTTCAGATCAGTCTGTCACTTTTGTTTCCAAGCAATACCTTTAATGATGTCATTGCTGACATAATCGCTAGCATTGCATGTTTACTGTACAGCTGTTTTCATGTTCAGAACAAGTAAAACAGGCTTTGGAAATTGTTATCATGGTTTTTATTCAAAAAAGGTTAATTTTGGAATAATCACTGATCATTAAGTCTGTCTATGAATATAAATTTGTTGGGTTTTTTTTTCTCTGTTTTTTCTTTGCGTAATTATAATAATATAATACACTTTGGTTTCCTGCAACAGACTGAGAAATAAGAATTATTTATTAGATAACATGAATTATGTACCTCAATGTTATATAAATACTGAGCTGGCAAGGAATTGAATGAGATTTTGAGAAAACTAGATCACATGTGATCCCAATGCAACATGGATCTCAAAATACCTGACCTTTAGTGTTAAACTCTTTTAAAGATAAGTTGCTGTGTTTTATAAGCATGTGATTCATTATTCTTTGAAAAGGACATTTTATATTTTTTTGCCCAGAGTCTTTTCCTTAAAAGTGTACATGGTGATGGAGATTGTTCTACTGTCTAAATGAGTATTGTAGATTGTGTTTATATATATATATATATATATTTACCGTAACCTGTTTGTAAGTGAGATTTGTGTGCTCATAATCAGCCCAGGTTAGAGTCTCTTGCATGGAAATGTAAAGTTTGACAAATTGCATTTAGCAAACGTGTTGCAAAGGGAAGGCTTGATGGGCTCAAGACCTGGATCTGTACAGTTTATTTTAAATGGTACATCTTGCAGGCACTTATCAAAGCAGCCACCTATTATAACAAAAGATCAGGAGTATAGTGCTCCTCCAGGCTACTTAGAAGGGCAGCTTTGCCCCCATGTGAATGTCAGCTTGTGTTGGAGAACAGAACTTTGTTCCACACCCCTTTATCACATAGTGTAATGGCACAGAGTCCCTGGCTGTGCGTTCATCAGTAGCACGCTGTTCATGGGTAGAGACGACGCAACATAAAAATGCAGGGAACTGTGTTTACTGTGTCATGCAATTTTCAAGAAAAGTAAGTCCGTAATTTTTTCCCATGCATTTTTCACAGATTTTTCACACACGATGTGATTGCTCACAAAAGCCACAGAAGCTGTCCACAGAGTTTTCTGGTACACAAACAGACTGAAGTGAAAGGGGGCTGTTTGTGGTGTAGTCTGTGTGTAAAAAGGTCTATTTGTGGTATACTATGTGTGACTAGGACCTGTAGTGTGTGTGTGTTTGAATGCACCTCCATGTACAGGAGCTATAGAGAGAGTGTATATATGGGGTTTGAGATTTTGTATATATATATGAGTGTGTGTGTGTGTGTGTGTATGTATATATATATAATATACGCGTGCCGTGTGTGTGTTTGTGATTTAGGGTGCACACCCTAATGCAATAGGCTTCGCACGCCTCTGAGAGCCAGCACAATTCAAACACAGCCCTGGCAAATCAGCATCTCCTCATAGAGATGAATTGAATCAATGAATCTCCATGAGGAAAGTTCAGTGTCTGCATGCAGAGGGAAGAGATACTGAATGTTTGGATGCATTTTAGACAGCCGTGACCCAGGAAGGATCTCTAACAGCTATCGGAGGAGTGGCCAGTAAAGTTATCACTAGGCTGTAATGTAAACACTGCATTTTCTCTGAAAAGACAGTGTTTACAGCAAAAAGCCTGAAGGTAATGATTTTGATTAAACACATGTAATGCTATTTCTAAGCACAAAGAGACATCTAGTGGTCAAACTCAAAACTGCAACTTACAGGAGCGCAAAAAATATAAAGCATGCAACTAAGCAAAGGTTTATCAATCTTGAATAAATCATGCAGCTATTAACTTTGCATTAATAGAAAATCAGGATTCTATCTATAAATATTCAGAGAAGATCAAAGGGTAGAATGTGCGCTATCAGTCTGTTTAACCATAATTCACCTCTTTCATATTAAGTTCACCCACACTTATTATATCAGTTTGTTCAAGAGAAACAGGGCTTTCATGTCACATCACATATTCATAAATGAAACATAACTTAATATAAATAAAATAAAAATTGAGAAAACAGGTGTAACGGATCACCTGGTACCCCGACTGGGTACCTCCATTGAAGGATGCTCCTAGTGCTTCCTGAGGGCTCCAAGCACTCCACTTGACACCATAAGCACTGAAGACCCCACAAACCGCCGCAGCTTGGTTGGGGTCTCGCCGTCTCCTACCCACCCTGGACCTACGACAAGGCTCCAGGTTCCAGTGGGTGAACCTCTTTCCCCAGAGAGTGAAGCAGGAACAAGCTCTTAAAAGAGCTTAGTGATTATTCAAGGTAGTATGAAGAGCATAGTAATCCCTTGTAGCAGATTCCCCCAATAAGAGACAGGACTCTAAATTGAGGGTGAAGTAGAACTGGTTTAATGAGCACAAAGGCATTTCTTATATACAGTTTTTCCCACAAGGTTACCACCCACGTGGACCTTGTGGAGCACAGGACACAAAGTCACAACAGCCAATCAAAACAGTATTGTACCGTTAGACACTCCCAGCTAATGCACACAAACCCTCCCCTCTGCCTGTGATACAATTACCAAACACAGTGGGCTAACTCAATTACCACAGGCAGAAAATATCCAGTTTTACCCAAAGTCTAGAAACACCCCAAAACAACAACATACATCCCTGGATAGCCCTAATCTGGGTGAACAACATATCCAAAAATCACCCAGATCAGAGCAGGGGTTCAAAAGTTTTATGGAAGTCTAATTTGACTGACCGCAAGCATGGTTTTCATGCCCAAAACAGTTCCACCATTTAGGCTGTGCAAACTTAACCATGGATGGCATAGACTTTCGGGACTTTTGACGCACAAACCGACCGCAGGGCCAAATCTCATGGAACTATCTTCGGCTACTTTACCCATGCGGTCGGTCAAATCTTTGCTTCCTCATAATTCCCGAACCCCTGGTCTGATCTGGGTGATTTTTGAATATGTTTCCCACCCAGATCAGGGCTACCAGGGGGTACCACATTTAAATGTGTACCTACCATATTTGGGGTGCATCTAAGAATTGGGGAAAAGTATGTACATTATAATTATGTTAACCCGTTTGTAACGGATCGCCTGGCCCCCGACTTGGTACCTCCGTTAATGGATGCTCCTAGTGCTTCCTGAGGACTCCAAGCACTCTGGCAGACACCACAATCACCGAATCCGAGAAACCTTTTAAATTCTCCCAAGCATATGAATGCTGTAGACCATTGAATAGGAACCATACGAATAGGCTTGTACTCCTAGCAGTCAACTGGAACAGCATGCAATAAATCCTTCCCCCCAATAATGAGACGACACATCACTTTGAGGGTAAAACAGGAACTCTGGACTGGCTCATCCAGCCTGGCTTTTATTTCCAACTCACACATACAGGCCACACCCAGGGGGAGGCATAAAAGAACCAATGACATAGATGTTACCTCCCACACATCCCCTCCCCTTAGTGTGACACATAATCCCATTATGCATACAGTGTAAAATATACTTTTACACAACTTTCATAACTTTAAAACCATACATCACATTCACATCAAAATACATATCCACAATCAATCCATTCAGGGGAACAACATATTAAAAAATTGCATTAATCCGACCAGGGGTTCAAAAGTTACTAAAAGTATCTTTTGTTCCTTTCTGGCTGGCAGAAAAACATCCCCACAATGCACCCTGGTTTCCTCCCTTCTGCCCTGGAGTTAATTGGAGAAGTAATCCAATTACCCAGGACTAAAGGCAGACTCCATTAACCACATGGTTGCAAAACGACATAAAACACTTTAAAATACATAAAGTCACATTTACACATAACACACAGACATTTCACCTATCCCCAGATAGCTGGGATCTGCACGCACAAAACTACCAAATAGCGCGCAGATCCTACTCACACAGTACAATTGCCATGGAGCTAAAGTCTTTCCCATAGTCTTTCATTATATGAATAGGCTCCATGGTATGGCTATCTGGGGTATAACATTCCCATAAAGTCTGGTCCATAGTCCAAAGGCAAGAGGCGGGCAATCAGCCCCCTCCAAGGACACGTGGCGAGGTCGGTTTCGCCACACCGTTAAGCTAAGGGGAGGAGATGTGTGGGAGGTAACGTCGATGTGATTGGTTACTAGTAATTATGGTGAGTACCTCCCTTGCATGGGAGAATCTCATAAAAGCAGGAATGTTGCCATTAAACGTTAGTTCTACTCCTGATACTGTGTGTCGTCCAGTGATTGGGAAAGGTGATGGGATACTATTGGATTGCCTTGCTGATTGTGCTGGTTACCCTCTTGGATTTACTACTTGTTCCTGCATTATTCTAATATACCAGTGGAGTTAATCTGTGGGAAATCAGCTCTCCGCTACATCAAGTATCACCTGTATGCGATGCTCTCCCAATTAAAGCTGAGATGATATTTGAACTACAACAAAGTGGTTTTATTATTGGTTCTCCTGAGCGCTCATACATCTAATTAGGAACCTCTGGTTATCTCTTGGATGATTTATCCATCATAAATTTCTGTATCACTGTACACTTACTACTTTACATTGTAGCAGAGTGTAATTTCTTCAGTGTTGTCACATGAAAAGATATAATAAAATATTGACAAAATTGTGAGGGGTGTACTAACTTTTGAAAGCAAGAACCAGAATTTTAAATTGAGCTCTATATTTTATAGGAAGCCAATGTAGGGACAGACAGAAGGGTGAGGTATGGGAGGTGCGGGCGGGTGCTGCCGCATTCATTATGGACTGTAACGGCGCAAATTGGGAGCACGTAAGACCACTGAGAAGTGAATTACAGTAGTCAAGGTGAGACAGGACAGTGGAGTGTGTAGCGGATTGGTACCGGGCTGTCCTACAACATGTATGGGGATAATTGTATTTGGTCATATTGCTAGTTTAATGTGTGTGAACATGTATAGAAATCATGGTATCCGGTTATATTGGCAGTTGAATGTGTGTAAAGTACTGTATTCCTCTGGTTGTTCGGTAGAATCATTCGAATGAAACAAGGGAATAAAACTACCGAACAACCAGACCACCGTGTGTAAAGTGTGCCTTCAATTACCGTTTGCAACAATGTTGCAAACGGGTAATTACCTATTCGTGCAGTGTGGTCTTTGTCCTCTGGGTGGCCGCCATTCGGGATACGAACACGTGGCGGCGGCCATCTTAAACTGCCGAACAGCGGTGTTTTGCCGTCGAGTGTCTGGAACTAAAATCGGACACTTGACTAGGCAAACACCGCTGAGACCTCCATACTTCCAGAAATTCGTATAGAAACTACCGAATGACCCGCCGTTCGGTAGAAAGAACCCCACAAACAAGGGAATTCATTCAAACCCTCTCCAGGCTCTATAACACAGGCAATTCGTCTGTTTTCATTCCCTTGTTTGTGACCGACCGCAGGGCCAAAATGCATGGAACTGTTTTCGGATACTTTACCCCTGCGGTCGGTCAATACTTTAAAGTCCCATAACTCCCGAACGCTTTATCCGAATGGGCTGATTTTAAAATATGTTGTTCCTCCAGACTAGGGCTATCTGGAGATATTGGATTTGTGGATGTACCCCAAGTATTTAGGGTACATCCAAAACTTGGGTAAAACTATGTACATGATAAGGGGATTATGATGCTAGAGGAGGGGAGGAGATGTGTGGGAGGTTACTGTTCACAGATTGGATAATGTCTTAAGTGATAGAACCTCCTCCCTTGCATGGAAGAGGGCTTTATAAGGAACTGTGGAATAAAGCTTGTCAGTACTACTCCTGAAACTGTGTGTCGTCCAGTTATTGGGATTGCGATGGGGATATTGCTGTATTACTCTACCTGCTAGAAACCTTGCCTGTGGACTTATCATCACCTTGTTCCTGAGCCTCACTGGGATCTCTAGTGGAGAATAGCTGTGAAAGATCGGCTCTCCGCTACAGAGTGGGCCAACACCTTAGTCGCGTCTGGCGTTAAGTAGGGTCGGATGCGCGCAATGTTTTTTAGATGGAAATGACAGGATTTGGCGATAGAGTGAACATGAGGCATGAAGGAGAGGTCAGAGTCAAAGAGAACACCTAGGCAGCGAGCCTGCGTGGTGGAGCTGATGGTAGCACCGTTGACTTGGAGGGAGGGAGACACAGGAGTAACAACACTTGAGGGAGGAAAGACCAGAATTTCAGTTTTGGTCAAGTTTAGTTTAAGGAAGTGGGCAGCCATCCAGTTAGAAACAGCAGAGAGGCAGTCAGATACACTAGTCAACAGGGACAAGGAGAGATCAGGAGAGGACAGGTAGATTTGTGTGTCATCTGCATAGAAATGATATTGGAAGCCAAAGGAGCTAATGAGTTTACAAAGGGAGGCAGTATAGATGGTGTAGCGGAGCGGCAATATTATATCCCACGATCTCCGCTGGTATTAAAGGTAAATCCACAGTCAGCGCTGAAAAGTAAGGCAATATCCCAAATCCCCCAGTAACCGGACGAAACACAGTTCTGGTCAACTGAGGTCTTTATTCACAGCTTCCAAGTCCCCATGCAAGGGATTTCCTTACTGACATAGCAGGGGTAATACAGTGAGGGACTACATGGGGGATTTGGAGCAATTCTCCCATCAGGCACTGCTGCACGAGAGGGACACTCCCACTGAAATACACCGTTAAGTGGATTATCCCTCCGTGCAGCAGAACCGGCAATTCACATTAAAATCCATAAATTCAATAATATTCACCTTATTTGCACTAACGGACGTTCGGTAGATAGCTGGGGTCTGAGTGCACATTTCGTGTGATTACCACTCAGATTCCAGCTAAAACAACCAAACGCCGCACAAAATACATTTGCTTATTAAAATCGTTAAAAAGTACTGAACACCGATGGGGAACCACAATAGGAGAAGACCGGAGCTCCCGAACGGCCTGGAAGTACAGCGGTGTTCGTGTCGTCGAGTAGCCGTTTTCAGTTCCACGCGTTCGACGACCAAACACCGCTGGGGAGACAAAGGATCCAAGATGGCTGACCGCCGTGTGGTCGGTAGTCGAACGACGGCCACCTAGGAACGCACTTAATTACCGATTGCAACAATGTTGCAATCCGGTAATTGGTGCCACACGACCCTCAGTGTGTGGGCTTGGGTTCGGTACGTAATTTGTTTCACGAACAGCCGGTAAAACAGCTGTTCGTGAAACAGCTAGGTAAATGCTAGCGGCTTTCGGCTGCCAGCATACGAATTCTATAGGAATTACAAGCACAGATAAATTTCTATACAGCAAGAACAGTACATTAAACACAATATGGCTGCAATGTTCTGGACATCCTTTAAGGACACCGTTTTTGTAGTCTGAAGTGGCTAGGTTTGCCACAATGCTCCCCCAGAACCAAGCCGGCATACACAGTCTGATCCTACCGGATCGGCTTGGGGATGTCCGGAGGAGTACTCACAGATCATTTTTCAAGTTTAGTTTGTCTGGACAACCCATCGGCGTTACCATTTTGCTTCCCTGGCCGGTAATGAATTGTAAAGTCAAAAGGCTGCAGTGCCAAACTCCAGCGCAGCAGCCTGGCATTGCCCCGGCCACACGGTTCAGCCACACCAACGGGTTGTGATCTGTGAGTAAGGAAAAAGGTTGTCCATAGAAATATGGCTGCAACTTTTTGAGGGCCCACACCACGGCCAGGCATTCTTTCTCAATGGTGGCATAGCGTACTTCACGTGGCAATAACTTTCGGCTGAGGTAAGCTACGGGATGCTCTCCGCCATCTGCTCCAACTTGGCTCAGCACTGCTCCCAATCCAAACATTGAAGCGTCTGTGTGGACAAGAAATCTTTTAGTTGGATCAGGAGCAGCAAGTACAGGGGCATTAGTTAGAGCAGTCTTTAGTTGCTGGAATGCCTGATCACACTCTGGGGCCCAGACAACCTGTCAAGGAAGGTTCTTGCGGGTCAAGTCAGTCAAGGGTTTGGCCAGGGCACTATAATTGGGCACAAATTTTCTATAGTACCCTGCAGTACCAAGAAATGCTAGCACTTGGGTCTTTGTCCTAGGGGTGGGCCATTTGGCTACGGCTTAAATTTTGGCTGGTTCGGGTTTCTGTTGCCCGCTCCCCACCCGGTGGCCCAAGTACTGCACTTCTGCCATCCCTATATGGCACTTGCTAGGTTTCAGTGTTAACCCTGCCTCTCCGATACGATCCAGAATGGCTCCTATGTGTTGCAGGTGCTCTGCCCAGGTCTGGCTATATATGGCGATGTCATCCAGGTATGCGCATGCATATTCCCGGAACCCGTCCAATAGCTGATCTACCATCCGCTGAAAGGTTGCCGGGGCGTTTTTCATCCCGAATGGCATGACCCGAAATTGATACAGGCCAAACTTGGGGATGGCATCCTCGGCTTCCATAAATCTATGGTAGTGAGATACTGGCCCCGTGCCATCTTATCCAGCAGCTCGTCTATCCGGGGCATCGGATAGGCATCAGACATCGTTTTGTCATTAAGCCTCTGGTAGTCGGCACAGAAACGTGTCGTGCCATCCTTCTTAGGTACCAGTGTAAGAAATCAATATGCCAAACTGCAATATTGTATCTAACTTTCTGTGTATGTGACTGGTTTCACAAGTTGGGGTCATTTCCTTGATAACAGTGTGATAAGGATCAAAGCTTTCAGTTGCATTTTACAACATCCAGCTAAAACAAAAGCTTACATCCCCCCAGTATTCCATGTATGTTATCAGAAGACCAAAGTAATTAACATCTAGGTGTAACCATGGAAGTGTGTGTTTTCCCAAGCTGTCTAACCTACCCAGAAACCAACCCTAACTGGTCACTTCTTTCACAATGTTACACTATGGCTGGAGGGAAGAGATCAAAGGGAAAGACTTGTGTAAAGACAGAACTCTCTGGAGAAAGAGGGCAGGATAAACCACTTTTGGGAGGGAAAAGGGATGCTGGGATTTATAGTTTATTACTCCAAGAATCAGTCTTTAAAAAGACAACATCCAAGGAAGTCTCTCTCTCTCTCTCTTTGTCTCTTTGGAGAGGACAGCGCAGCAAGCAGGGCCATGGTGAACTGAGAGAGACTGTCCCAGATTACTACCAAGATGAAGGCGCAAGGGGAAGACCTCAATTGAAATGCTTAAGTATTGCCTTTTCTTATGCATCTTTTGATTATGTACTGGATATAATGTATAATGTGTAATGTGTATATCCTTTTAAAATCTAACAGTATCTTTAAATTAATATTTACAATACATTTTATTATACACTTGTGTTTGTGCCTTATTTGTCACACATTCCCTAAAAGAATATCCTTGTAAGAGGGTCATAATTTCTTACACCAGCACTACCGGCGATGCCCAGGGGCTATCGGAAGGTTCGATAACCCTGTGGCGAAACCAACCTCGCCACTGGGCCCTGGAGAAGCCTGTTTGCTAGCCTCCTACCTGCTGACTATGGCCCCTGGATTATTTGGGGCATATTGTACTTTATATTGCTGCTACTGGCCCTTTTAAAATCATCGATGGACATATTGGGACTTTTTGGGATTGTGGCGAAACCGATCTCGCCACGTGTCCTTGGAGGGGGCTGATTGCCCGCCTCTTGCCTTTGGACTATGGACCAGACTTTATGGGAACGTGATACCCCAGATAGCTATACCATGGAGCCTATTCATATAATGAAAGACTATGGGAAAGACTTTAGCTCCATGGCAATTGTACTGTGTGAGTAGGATCTGCGCGCTATTCGGTAGTTTTGTGCGCGCAGATCCCAGCTATCTGGGGATAGGTGAAATGTCTGTGTGTTATGTGTAAAAGGTGAATTTATGTATTTTAAAGTGTTTGACTGTCTTTGTGTCCCCATGTGCTTAATGGAGTCTTTCTGTGCTGGGAGATAATTGAATTACTTCTCCAGCACAGAGAAGGCCCTGTAAACCTGGAAAGCTAGGGGTTTTAAAAGATACTTTACTAACTTTTGAACCCCTGGTCTGATCCATGCCATTTTTTAATATGTTGTTCCCCTGAATGGATTGATTGTGGATATGTATTTTTATGTGAATGTGATGTATGGTTTTGAAGTTACAGATATTGTGTAAAAGTTATGTTTTAAACTGTATAATAAGTGGATTATCTCTCAGGCTAAGGGGAGGGGATGTGTGGGTTGTACCATATCTCGGATTGGTTATTTTATGCCTCCCCCTGGGTGTGGCCTGTATGTGTGAGATGGAAATAAAAGCCAGGCTGGATGAGCCAGTCCAGAGTTCCTGTTTTACGGTCAAAGTGATGTGTCGTCTCATTATTGGGGGAAGGATTTATTGTATGCTGTTCCAGTTGACTGCTAGGGGTACAAGCCTATTCGTATGGTTCCTATTCAATGGTCTACAGCATTCATACGCTTGGGAGAAGTTAAAGGTTTCTTGGATTCGGTGATTATGGTGTCTGGTGGAGTGCTTGGAGTCCTCTGGAAGCGCTAGGAGCATCTTTTAACGGAGGTACCAAGTCGGGGTGCCAGGTGATCCGTTACATTGGTGGCAGCGGTGGGATGGCGTCCTAGTGTGAGGTAAAGCAGCTCGGAGACACAGTTCGTTTGGATTACAAAGGGAGGGCAACGCTAGTACCTGTACAGCGCCCCTATCTACAAAAGAAGCAACGTCGGCAGGGCAAGCATGGCGCCCAGTTACAGTCAACAGGAGTTTGACGCTATGATGAAAATGCTGCTGGCTTTCTTTGGACCAGAACCCCCGGAGGAGAAATACATACAGAGCACAAGGAAAGTAGCGGCAGCGTATCTGCAGGGTCTAGCAGACAAAAAAGCAGCTGAAGGTGTCGTCCTTCCTCCCCAGCGGCAGCTTAGCACACCAAGGGGAGATAGTAAGCCCCTCACCAGCGCAGATGGGACCGTGGTCTCTGCGGCCAAGCTACAGGGAGCTGAAGGGGCCGTCCTTGCTCCCCAGCGGCAGTCTACGGTTCAGGGAGAGGAGCCTGTTATCCCCTCTCCCCAGCGGCAGCTTAGCACACCAAGGGGAGACCGTAAGCCCCACACCAGCGCAGATGGGACCGTGGTCTCTGTGCCCAAGTTACAGGGAGCTGAAGGGGCCATCCTTGCTCCCCAGCGGCAGTGTGATTTGTTGGGAATTGGGAGCCCAGTCCCCATTCCCCAGCGGCAGAGTATCCAGCAGGGAATGGAGAGCCCAGCCCCCTTTCCCCAACAGCAGGACTCTGTGCTGGGAGGAGAGACAGTCGGTCTCCCTCCGCAGAGACTGGAAGTATGTATGGGAGAGGAGATTGTTACCACCTCTCCCCAGCGGCAGATTATTAATGTACTGGGAATTGGGAGCCCAGTCTCCATTCCCCAGCAGCAGAGTGTCCAGCAGGGAAGAGAGAGCCCAGTCTCCTTTCCCCAGCAGCAGGACACTGTATTGGGAGTAGAGACAGTCGGTCTCCCTCCACAGAGTATAGAAGTATGTAGGGGAGAGGAGCTTGCTACCACCTCTCCCCAGCGGCGGATCAGTAAAGTGCAGGGAGAGGAGAGCAGCGTCCTCCCTCCCCAGCGGCAGGCTGAGTTACAGGGGGCAGAGGTAGTTGGTCCTACCCCCCAGCAGCAGCGTGATTTATTGGGAATTGGGAGCCCAGTCTCCATTCCCCAGCGGCAGGCTGAGTTACAGGGGGCAGAGGTAGTTGGTCCTACCCCCCAGCAGCAGCGTGATTTTTTGGGAATAGAGAGCCCAGTCTCCTTTCCCCAGCAGCAGGACACTGCATTGGGAGGAGAGACAGTCGGTCTCCCTCCACAAAGACTGAAAGGATGCGTGGGAGAGGAGATTGTTACCACCTCTCCCCAGCGGCAGAGTGTTCTAATGGGAGAGGAGCTGGTTACCACCTCTCCCCAGCGGCAGCTTAATGTACCAGGGGGAGACTGTAAGCCCCACAACTGTGCAGATGGGACTGTGGTCTCTGCACCTACAGCACAGGGTGTAAGGACAGTCAGTCCTGTCCCCCAGCAACAAGGCTGCTTAGCCAAAGGGGGGACAGCCGGTCTCCCCCTCCAACAGCGGAGCTATGTATCCAAAGGGGAGACAGTCGGTCTCCAGCAGCAGAGCTGTGCAGCTAAAGAGGAGACAGTCGGTCTCCAGCAACCAGGCTCCAACCAGACTACTCCCGTGGTAGTGCTGGCACCAGGACAGAGTACCGCTGGTCTCTGCCCCCTCAGCAACCCACCAAGGCAGCCTACCAGTCCCCCACACAGCCGTGGTAAGGCACCTGGACATGGACAAGATTCTCCCTTACCCAGGTGTAGTAACCATTTATTGCGGGTGGGCTGTACTGCTGTTTCTGTCTTGTGGGTGGGCTGCTGGACTAACAAGGGCACTGACCGGCAAGAGGTCAGGTACCCTGTTAGTCTGTTTGGAAAAGGGGAGAAATGTGGCGAAACCAACCTCGCCACTGGGCCCTGGAGAAGCCTGTTTGCTAGCCTCCTACCTGCTGACTATGGCCCCTGGATTATTTGGGGCATATTGTACTTTATATTGCTGCTACTGGCCCTTTTAAAATCATCGATGGACATATTGGGACTTTTTGGGATTGTGGCGAAACCGACCTCGCCACGTGTCCTTGGAGGGGGCTGATTGCCCGCCTCTTGCCTTTGGACTATGGACCAGACTTTATGGGAACGTGATACCCCAGATAGCTATACCATGGAGCCTATTCATATAATGAAAGACTATGGGAAAGACTTTAGCTCCATGGCAATTGTACTGTGTGAGTAGGATCTGCGCGCTATTCGGTAGTTTTGTGCGCGCAGATCCCAGCTATCTGGGGATAGGTGAAATGTCTGTGTGTTATGTGTAAAAGGTGAATTTATGTATTTTAAAGTGTTTGACTGTCTTTGTGTCCCCATGTGCTTAATGGAGTCTTTCTGTGCTGGGAGATAATTGAATTACTTCTCCAGCACAGAGAAGGCCCTGTAAACCTGGAAAGCTAGGGGTTTTAAAAGATACTTTACTAACTTTTGAACCCCTGGTCTGATCCATGCCATTTTTTAATATGTTGTTCCCCTGAATGGATTGATTGTGGATATGTATTTTTATGTGAATGTGATGTATGGTTTTGAAGTTACAGATATTGTGTAAAAGTTATGTTTTAAACTGTATAATAAGTGGATTATCTCTCAGGCTAAGGGGAGGGGATGTGTGGGTTGTACCATATCTCGGATTGGTTATTTTATGCCTCCCCCTGGGTGTGGCCTGTATGTGTGAGATGGAAATAAAAGCCAGGCTGGATGAGCCAGTCCAGAGTTCCTGTTTTACCCTCAAAGTGATGTGTCGTCTCATTATTGGGGGAAGGATTTATTGTATGCTGTTCCAGTTGACTGCTAGGGGTACAAGCCTATTCGTATGGTTCCTATTCAATGGTCTACAGCATTCATACGCTTGGGAGAAGTTAAAGGTTTCTTGGATTCGGTGATTATGGTGTCTGGTGGAGTGCTTGGAGTCCTCTGGAAGCGCTAGGAGCATCTTTTAACGGAGGTACCAAGTCGGGGTGCCAGGTGATCCGTTACAAACCCCTAGCTGCAACATCTCCTCAATCTCCTTCTTCATATGTGCCCTGACTGCTTCAGGGACACGATATGGAGTCTGCCGCATAGGTAGCTGTCCCGGGGTCTCGACTCGGTGAGTGGCTAGCGGAGTGTATCCAGGCAAATTGGAGAAAGTAGCCCCTTTAGCTACGATCAGCTCTTGTACCTGGGCACGCTCCTGAGGGCTAAGCCGCTCTACCAGCTGAACTCCCTTGGAGGGCTCTGTCTGTTCTTCCTGTTCTAATAGGTCAGGTAGGGGCAGATTCTCCTGATCCTCAGAGGCGGAGGCGCATATCGCCGCCATGTCCTCTATCCTCTCATGGTAGGGTTTGAGCATATTCACATGGAGCATGCGTCTCTTCCCTACCCCTGAGCAGGGGCCAATCACATAGGTGGTGTCACATCTCTGTTCCAACACCTGGTATGGGCCTTGCCAGATGGCTTGCAGCTTGTCTGTGCGGACGGGTTTTAAAATCAAAACCTTTTGTCCCACCTGAAAGCTGCGGTCTCTGGCTTCCCTATCGTACCAGCGGCGCTGGCGTTGTTGGGCCGCCTGAAGGTTGGTGCGCACAGCCTGAGTTAGCGCCTCCAGGCGGTCCCGGAACTCCAGTACGGTATACAATAGGGGTCCCATCTGGGCTATTCTCTCCCTCTCAATGCTCTCTAATTAGGTCTAACGGCCCTCGCACCCTTCTCCCAAACAGCAATTCGAAAGGAGAAAACCTCTCTATATGCGAAGAGCAGATGGGGTAGAAAACACACACAGTCTTTATGAGCCTCTCCAAACGTACGGAGCATGTGCTTCACAGTACCGTTAAACCATAAACCATTGGACTGTGGGTGATACGCGGAATTTACTATTGGCTTAATGCCACATATCCTCCACAGTTGTTGGGTGACCTCGGCGGTGAACTGGATGCCCCTATCAGATATGATTTCTTGGGGAAACCCCACCCTGGAAAATATTTTCATTAAGGCCTCTGCCACAGTTTCGGCATGAATATTGGAGAGGGCTATGGCCTCGGGGTACCGGGTGGCGTAGTCTACTACGGTTAAAATATATATTTTCCCGGAGGGACTGGGCTTGGGTAAGGGCCCCACTATGTCTACGGCCACCCTACTGAAGGGTTCTTCAATAATGGGAAGAGGGCATAACTTGGCTTTGTGGCGGTCACCTCGCTTGCCCACTCGCTGGCAAATGTCACATGAGGTGCAGTACTGCTTCACATCCTTAGAGATCCCTGGCCAGAATAAAGCGTGGGTCAACCTGTATCGGGTACGTGTCATCCCCAGATGCCACGACAAGGGGATGTCGTGAGCAATCCTAAGCAGTTCTTGGCTATACTTCTGGGGGACTACTAACTGTTTAGTCGTCACTGTGACCGACCCCCCCCCCCACTTCTCTTTCAGCAATGCGATAACGTAGCCCTTTCTCCCATGTGTACCGCTCCCCCTCTAGCCCGGCCTGATCGGTGCGTACTCTGTCCCTGTATACCTGTAGCGTGGGGTCTAACTTTGAAACGGATCGACGGGCACCCCGACTGAGTACCTCCGTTGATGGATGCCCCTAGTGCTTCCCGAGGGCTACAAGCACTCCACCAGACACCATAAGCACCGCAGACCCCACGAACCGCCGCAGCTTGGTTGGGGTCTCGCCGTCTCCTGCCCACCCTGGACCTACGACAAGGCTCCAGGGGGTAAACCTCTCCTCCAAGATAGTGAAGCAGGAACAAGCTCTTACAAGAGCTTAGTAGTGATTACAGCAAGGGGATATGCAGAGCATAGCAATCCCTTGTAGCAGATTCCCCCAATAAGAGACAACACTTCAAATTGAGGATGAAGAAGAACTCAGGTTTAATGGCAGGTACTCTGCTTTTATGCAGTGCTCCCCTGCAAGGGAGACGCCCACAGACAATTAGGCATTAAAGGGACACTATAGTCACCTGAACAACTTTAGCTTAATGAAGCAGTTTTGGTGTATAGAACATGCCCCTGCAGCCTCACTGCTCAATCCTCTGCCATTTAGGAGTTAAATCCCTTTGTTTATGAACCCTAGTCACACCTCCCTGCATGTGACCTGCACAGCCTTCCATAAACACTTCCTGTAAAGAGAGCCCTATTTAGGCTTTCTTTATTGCAAGTTCTGTTTAATTAAGATTTTCTTATCCCCTGCTATGTTAATAGCTTGCTAGACCCTACAAGAGCCTCCTGTATGTGATTAAAGTTCAATTTAGAGATTGAGATACAATTATTTAAGGTAAATTACATCTGTTTGAAAGTGAAACCAGTTTTCTTTTCATGCAGGCTCTGTCAATCATAGCCAGGGGAGGTGTGGCTAGGGCTGCATAAACAGAAACAAAGTGATTTAACTCCTAAATGACAGTGAATTGAGCAGTGAAATTGCAGGGGAATGATCTATACACTAAAACTGCTTTATTTAGCTAAAGTCATTTAGGTGCCTATAGTCTTCCTTTAACCAATCAGCTATCGGTTACATCCCACAGATTCCCTCCCCTCTGCTTGGGAGATAATTGAGTTTCTCACTGTATCTCCTCAATTATCTCCAAGCTAAAACTTATACATTTTTATAACTTTAAAACTATACATTCAATCTTAATAAAAAACACATATTATTAATCAGCGTACTTGAAATATGAACATACTCAAAAATCATGCAAATCCTTCCATTAGTTCAAAAGTTAGTCGGAAGTCCTTTGTGACCGACCGCAGGCATATTTCCATGCCCAAAACAGTTCCACAGATTCAGGCTGTGCGGTTGGTCTATTTCTGCCCTGAAAATAACAAAGTCCCATCCGAAGGCGGTGTAGCGGATGGCCCTGGGCTGTCCTACAATTTTCGTGTGAATAACTGTATTCGTATAACCTGCCAGTTTTATATGTGTTTAAAAGAAGTGTATTCCTCTGATTGTTCGGTAGAATCATTCGAATAAAGTAAGGGAATGAAACTACCGAACAACCAGACCTCCCCTGTGTGAAGTGTGCCTTCAATTACCCGTGGCAACAATGTTGCAAACGGGTAATTAACGAGCTATGCGGTAGGTCCTTTGTCTCCGGGTGGCCGCCATTCGGGAAACGAATACGTGGTGGCGGCCATTTTGCAAACTCCCGAACAGCGGCGTTTTGCCGTCGAGTGTCTGGAACCCAAATCGGACACTCGACTAGGCAAATACCGCTGAGACCTCCAGACTTCCAGTAGTTCGTGTGGAAACTACCGAACGGCCCGCCGTTCGGTAGAAAGAACCCCACGAACTAGGGGATTCATTTGAATCCTCCGTAGGCTCCCTAACCCAGGCAATTTGTATGTTTTATTCCCTTGTCTGTGACTGACCGCAGGGCCAAAATGCATGGAACTGTTTTCGGATACTTTACCCATGCGGTCGGTCAAATCTTTGCCTGCTCCTAACTCCCGAACCCCTGGTCCGATCTGGGTGATTTTTGAGTTTGTTACTCACCCAGATCAGGGCTATCAGGGGATGTGCCATTTAAAGGGGTACCCCTAAGTTTAGGGGTACATCCAGGAACTGGGGGAATCTGAGTACAGTGTAAAGGGGATTATGATGTAAGCTGAGGGGAGGAGAGGTGTGGGAGGTTACTATTCCCAGATTGGGTACTGTACTAATTGTGGAAAACTCCTCCCTTGCATGGGAGCATGCTTTATAAGGCACTGTGGAATAAAGATTGTCAGTTCTGCTCCTGAAACTGTGTGTCGTCCAGTTATTGGGATTGCTGTTGGGATACTGCTGTATTACTTTACCTGCTGGAAACCTTGCCTGTGGATTTATAATTGCCTTGTTCCTGAGTCTCACTTGGATTATAAGCGGAGATAACCTGGAGAATATCGTACCTCCGCTACAGGCGGCATTCGAATCGTCGAACACACTTCGACTTCTGTCGAAGTGAAACCGGGGTTGTGTTTCCGTGGTGTTATATTGTCTACCAGAGGTCTGTTTTACACCCAGAAATGACAAAGTCCCGTTCGAACGTGTGTTCGAATCTTCGAACGGGACTTAGTCTCCAGCCGCAGTGTTGAAGGGCAGGGTAAGGTACAGCTCACCGCGTTCGACTGGATTACAATGGCCGCCGCCACGTGTTCGACTGTAATGGCGGCCACTTCGACGACTTCGGCACTTCGACGACTTCGGCACTTCGACTGCATCCAAAGTGCCAGTTTAAAAGTTGTAATACTGCTCCACAGTATTTAAAGGGCCAGGAACAGCATACAAAACCCCATTGTGGCCAAATACAGTTCTTAAAGGGTTAATACACCCCAGGGCCATAGTCGCAGGGCAGGAGGCTAGCAACCAGGCTTCTCCAGTTCACAGTGGCGAGGTTGGTTCCGCCACAAACTTCACCTCTGCCTCGAATTTAGTTGGGGTATCCCAGGTCATACGTGTCGTGTGGGGGTCATGGTCTCTTACCTGAGCCTCAGAGTGTGCTGTTGGAACCTTGGTGCGAGCCTGTTGCCGTGTGGTCACTGGATGGGCTTCCTGGTGTGGAGCCCGAGGTATAAAAGCAGAGGTCATCTGGCCCAAGTCATTCCCCAGCACAACATCCGCCGGTAAGTTCTGCATTAGGCCAACTTCTACAGTCCCCTCTCCTGCACCCCAATCCAAATGGCAGTAGGTAGTCGGTACACTGCTCCCCCTGCAACTCGTACTGCCACTGATCTGCCAGTGTGTGCTGAACCTGGAACCAAATGGGGAGATACCAAAGTTAGAGTGGCTCCTGAATCTCGGAGCCCTTGTACTTCTTTCCCCTCCAGTGTCACTAGCTGGCGATGATGCTGACTGTTGTCGGTGGCTCGAACTGACATCACTTCGTGCAGTTTTCCTAGTGGTTCTTCTGCCTGAGCGCTCAATATCTCCTGGGTGGCTGGTTCTGCTTGGTAATGATGGGCAGCGGCCCTTGGTGCCATGTTCTGTCGAACTTGGTTCCACACTTGTCTGCTCCAGTTCTGAGTGCACTCTCGGGATATATGTCCCCACTGCTTGCATGTGTGGCACTGGATGTTAGCCCGGCCATTATATCGGGAGGGTGGTGGTGGATTCCCCTGCGTCGATCTAGACAGTGTTGCTGTAGGGCCGGTAGGCGTTACGGTACTGGGTTGCACTATGGGTCGAGGGTAGTTCTTAGTTAGGGTCCTGTGATGCCTCCTTGCGTCAAAATGCTGGTCGGCTAATCGGGCCGCTTCAGTTAGGGTGAGTGGTTTTCGGTCTCTCACCCATTCTTGTGCCTCTGGGGACAAGCCATTAAAGAATTGTTCTAACAGCATCAGTTGTCGCAGCTCCTCCATAGTGGTGGCGTGGCTTTCTTGTATCCACCCTTGCGATGCTTGATCTAACTTGTGCACCCACTCAGCGTGGGAGTCCTTTTCGGGTTTGCGCAATCCACAAAACTTGCGCCGGTATGCCTCCGGGGTAATGGCGTAGCGTTCCAATATAGCCAGTTTTACCCGGGCATAATCTTTGCTGTCCTCCCTGGGTACAGCTCGATAGGCTTCTGCTGCACGACCTGACAGTTTTTTTTTTTTATTTGACAATTTTTATTGGCATTTTCTGTCGTAAACGACGACATATGCTGGGGATGGGAAGGGGTACAAAAGAGAGAGGAGGGGGGGGGGGTAGCAGAAAGCGTTTTGTATATTTCACATAGTATGTTCATACAGTACAGAACAGATAGCCATTACAGATTGGATATGGATATACGATGTGCATTTGTTCACTCTAGGGTCCGAGGTCGGCTCGACCCACCCTTTAATCTCAAGATCTACAATTCCCCTCCATCGGGATTAACCCAATTGACCCGATCTTCATGTGTCCCAAATCTCCCACGCCTTTGCGGAGGTATGGGATGGGGGCCACAGTTTGGTGTATGCACCCTCATATGCTCTTTGTTCTATCAGAGCGGCTAGTAGTTTGGAGAAGGGCGGGCATACTTTAGTTTTCCATGTTCTCGCAATCTCCCTGTGAGCTGAGAGGAGGACATGATACATGAGTTTCTTCTTAGCTCTAGGGGTTTCGCTTGGGAGGGGTTAGTGTTATATATACCTGGGGCGTAAATTGTACGGAGATGCCAGTCAAGCCTTGCAGGAATGAATGGACCTCCGACCAGAAAGGTTTAAGGGCTGGGCAGTGCCACCAAATATGGAGGACATCTCCTCTTAATCTTTCGCATCTCCAGCAGGTAGGGGAGCTATTTAGGTAAAATTTATGAAGACATGTGGGTACCATGTACCATCTATAAACACTCTTACGCTGTTGCTCCACCAGAGAAGTGGATGTGAGTAGCTGATTAACATCTTGGAATTGTGTGGGGGAGCTCTCCCAGGTCTATATTCCATTGTTGTGCTATATTGGTAGCAGGGAATGGCATACAGTTGGCTATGAGTCGGTAACACATGGAGGTCGGTTTACATGCGAGTGGTAATGACCCTTTTTCTACATACTTGTTCTCGCAAAACATTTTAAATGCATGGTATGGAATTTTCGGTTTTACCTGGTGGCTGACCAAAGCAGTAAGGGATTCTGTTCTGGAGAGTGAATTCTGCGGTCTGTGTGCCATCACATACTCCTGCACATCCGCCATCCCTACGGCCAGCATGTCCCGTGGTACAGGCTGGGGCAAAAATTCCAGCCTGGTCCTCATTTCCCTCTGGTAGAGGGTCTCTTCCATGGCTGGTGGGGGTGTAGCGCTGCGAGCTCTGTCCCCCTCCATCAGCTCGGCAATAAGCACAGCTTTGGATTTGTTGCTGGCTATCTTACCCCTGGCTTCTAGCAGTTCTTTTAACGTCTGTCGCTTTAATGTAGAATAATCCGTATCCATTCACTTCGGTATTCGGTTCTTTTGTTGTATTCCAATTGCCATTCCCTTTTCCTGTTCGGCAGTTTAAATTGCACGAATTGCGCTTTTCGGCTGTAAGGTTGGATCCCGTCACTTGCCACCAATTGTAGCGGAGCGGCAATATTAAATCCCACGATCTCCGCTGGTATTAAAGGTAAATCCACAGTCAGCGCTGAAAAGTAAGGCAATATCCCAAATCCCCCAGTAACCGGACGAAACACAGTTCTGGGAGTCAACTGAGGTCTTTATTCACAGCTTCCAGTATTTATGCAAGTCCCCATGCAAGGGGTTTCCTTACTGACATAGCAGGGGTAATACAGTGAGGGACTACATGGGGGACTTAACATTTGGAGCAATTCTCCCATGAGGCACTGCTGCACGAGAGGGACACTCCCACTGAAATACACCGTTAACTGGATTATCCCTCCGTGCAGCAGAACCGGCAATTCAAATTAAAATCTATAACTTCAATAATATTCACCTTATTTGCAAGAACGGACGTTCAGTAGATAGCTGGTGTCTGAGTGCACATTTCGTGTGATTACCGCTCAGATCCCAGCTAAAACAACCGAACGCTGCACGAAATACATTTGCTTATTACATTCGTTAAAAAGTACCGAACAACGATGGGGAACCACAATAGGAGAAGACCGGAGCTCCGAATGGCCTGGAAGTACAGCGGTGTTCGTGTCATTGAGTAGCCGTTTTCAATTCCACGCGCTCGACGACCAAACACCGCTGGATCCAAGATGGCTGACCGCCGCGTGGTCGGTAGTCGAACGATGGCCACCTAGGAACGCACTTAATTACCGATTGCAACAATGTTGCAATCCGGTAATTGGTGCCACACAACCCTCAGTGTGTAGGCTTGGGTTCGGTACATAATTTGTTTCACGAACAGCCGGTAAAACAGCTGTTCGTGAAACAGCTAGGTAAATGCTAGCGGCTTTTGGCTGCCAGCATACCATTTCTATGGGGGGAAAGGGCTGCGCTAAAAAACAGTAAAATACAGTACAGTGTAAACCAGACCAAATGGTCACAATTTGGTAACAACGGAAAGTGTAAGTCTCTTGAACCAGGTGAAAAAATAGTCTGTAGAAAAATATATATTTGAAGAGAGTCTTTGCAGATAAAAAAAGTATACAATGTAAAAAATGGTAAAAAATGAATAAAAAATGAATAAAAGATGAATAAAAAATTAGTCTCACTGATATAGCTTGGTGGGATATCTGTACAGTCCTCAGGAGTTGATCCGTCCGGGTAGTAGGATAATCCGTATATGTGGAGACAAAATAGGAGACACGACAAACTGCCAATAGTGAAGAATTGCGGCTCCAAGGGTGAAGTGAGAAAATAATATGATAATATACTCACATTTGTGGGAGCTTTGGACCAGCTCTGGACTTATAGGCGTTGCAGCGGTATGATCCCCGCTACCAGGATGTACTGGAGAAGACGTCTGGCGATCCAACCTTGGTACTCCGGAATGGATAGAAAACAACAATAGTGCTCTCAGTAGGCAGGGTATGTGAAATAACAGTAGATAAAAATTATACTTACAAATATAGAGCAGGAAATACTGCTCTATTAATAGGGCACTGGTGGAATAATCCCCACCTAGGATTTCTTTGGATCAGGATCCGAGTGTGAAAGGTAAAAATAGTTGTAAAATAAAATAATAATGATAAGAAATATATGTATATATATAAAAAGGAAAAATAAAATTATGGAACTATATATATATAAAAAAAGAAAAAATAAAATGTAGAACTGCCAGGATTAATAAAAATAATTGTCAAATAAAAAAGGAATTGGTCCTATGGAGAAGGTAACCAAAATCACTTTTAATATTTAAAAATACACAATTTAAACAATTTAAAACCATTAACGCGTTTCACCTAAACAGGCTTTTTCAAAATGGTAATATAGCATTATACCTGGCAAGATACAGTTATATAAGACAATGTAAATTGTTAAAATTTGCGCCAAAGAATGATTGGCCAATCAAAAAACACTTAGATTAAAACACTGTTATACCCTAAATAAGTTAAAAACAAATGTGCATATAAATAGTCATAAGTAGTATATACATAAAGGAACACAGGAATATAAAAAACGAAGCTTAAAACATAACTTTAAGATTATTGAACTTGTGTCACATGACCGGACTTAGGGTGTATGGGAAACGTAGTATCCGAGCGCTATGCGCGTGCGGTATAAGCCCCTCCCCGTGAAAACTTTATTCCGCCGGCACTACTATAGGGCTAAGCCTCATGGGACTTGTAGTAGTGCCGGTCAGATGTGCGCACGCACGGGGGGGCGGAGACCAGGAAGCAGCTCGCTCAGTGAATTACCAGCGAGCTGCTTACTCAAGGGCACGGACGGGTGCCTGTGAGATACAAAATACTAGACGGCGAAAAACGCCGTCAGAAGGGAAATAAATAAAGGGAAGGGGACAGGAATTGATGGCAATAGGTTAAATAGAATAAATAAAATAAAATAAAATAAGATAAAATGAATACTTAGGATAAAACTGGTGACAATGGAAGAATGGAAAGTAAATCTAAATATAACCAATAGTAGTTAGGAATATAAAAATGAAATAGAAAGTAAAGCAGTATATTCATAAAAAATTATGCAGATCAAAGTCTGCATTTAGACCCTGAGGTGAGAGGGTCTGTAGCTTGTAGACCCACTCCATTTCTGTTCTTCCTAAAACATTTTTAATATCTCCCCCTCTCCAGGGTAAAGTGCATTTTTTTATCCCCATACATTTTAACATTTTAGGATCTTTGTTATGGTTAATAAAATGTTTGGATACTGTATGATTTAAGTATCCATTTTTGATGTTTCTACAATGTTCGCTCAGCCTGATTTTCAGGCACCTTGTGGTCATTCCAACGTACTGGAAGCCACAGGGGCATTCGAGCAAATAAATTACATTTTTGGTATTACAGGTAATAAACTCTTTAATATTATACACAGTGTTAGTCTTATTTGAAACAAACTGCGTCACCTTAGATGCAACTGTGGGATCTGTAGTTTTGCATACGATGCATGTTTTACATTTGTAGAACCCTTTAGTTTGCGGAAAGAAGGATACAGGATTTTTCTGTGCAATAGTTTTGGTAAAATTCGTAGTTAAGATCGTTCTAAAATTGGGAGCTCCTCTAAAAACTATATTTGGTTTTTCGGGAATAATTTTGTTAAGTTTATCGTCTTGTCTTAAAATATGCCAGTGTTTTTTAATGATTTTTTTAATTTCACTGCTTTTGTTATTGTAGTTAAAAGTTATAGGGAGGGATATAGATTCGTTTGTATTTTTTGTTTTGTATGTTAGAAGTTCACTCCTATTTTTGTGTTTGATCAAGTTAATATTTTCTAATAAGTCGGTCTCTGAATAATTTTTTTCAATAAATTTATCTTTTAAAATATTTGCTTGCTCATTAAAATCATCTAATTCGGTACAATTTCTGCGTAGCCTCAAAAATTGGCTTCTAGGGGCACTGTCTAGCCAGGGTTTGTAATGGCAGCTGTTTCTGTCAATTGCTGTATTTACGCAGACTTTTTTGAAAAAGGTTTTAGTATGGATCTGCCCGTTATTGACAAATATATTTAAATCTAAAAAGTTAATTTGTACTTTACTAAATTCGTGGGTTAAAATTATGCCTCTATCATTTTTGTTAAGATCATGAATAAAAGAAATAAGACTATCTTCGGATCCATTCCAAATAAAAAACAGGTCATCAATATATCTAAAATATGAGACCAGGTTTGCCCTTAGCTTGTCTCCATCGTATATAGCTGAGGACTCCCAGTCTGCCATAAATAAATTGGCATAGCTAGGGGCAAACCTGGTACCCATAGCGGTTCCTCTTTTTTGGAGATAAAACGAGTCAAGGAACCAGAAATAATTGTTTTTTAAAATAATATTAATACCGTCTAGTATAAAATCAATTTGTATTTCTGAGATCCTTTTTTCTTTTGTTAAAATGTTTTTTATCGCTTGACAACCTATATTGTGTGGTATGATTGTATATAATGATTGCACATCACAAGTTACTAGAATAAAATTTGGGTCCCATTTAAAATGACTTAAAAAGTTTAAAAGAGACATAGAATCTTGTAAATAGGATTTCATTTGTTTGACAGCAGGTTGAAGAAGAGTGTCTAAATATTGAGAAAGATTGCAGAGGACAGAACCTATACCCGATACTATTGGTCTCCCTGGGGGTTGGTTCATGTTTTTATGTATCTTGGGGAGAAAATAAATGACTGGAATAATTGGAAATTTTTTGTTTAAAAAGTTGTACTCTTGTTTGGTTATAATGTCTTGGGCCTGTCCTCTATTTAAAAAATCACATAAAATATTTTTAATAGTTGTAGTGGGGTCTGTTTTGAGTTTTTCATAAACATCAGTGTCATTAAGTTGTCTATGTGCTTCCTCAATATACATAGTGCTTGATAAAATAACCAGGCCACCTCCTTTGTCTGCCGGTTTTATTACAATGTCATTGTCGTCTTGTAGTTCTTTAAGTGCTTTTTTTTCTGCATTTGTCAAATTATGTGTGTCAAATTTGTTTGTTTGTATTTTGTCGAGATCTTTAGTGACCATTTTTTCAAATACTGTAAGTGGTGCTGATTTCATAAAAGCAGGATAAAATTTAGATTTTTCTTTGAGATGTGTATTGATGATATGATTGTCTTGGGAGGGGGAAGGGCATGAGGTAGGAATATGTGCAGTCTTATCAATAAAAAATCGTTTTAGGGTGGCCTTCCTAACAAATTTGTTGACATCAATAAAAGCTTCAAAGGGTTTAAAAGGATTGGTAGGGGCAAATTTAAGTCCTTTTCTTAAAACCGATAGTTGGGCAATAGTGAGAGTTTTTTGGGAGAGGTTAAAAATTCCATTGGATTCTTCACTTTGGGGGATTATTGTCTTTCTAATCTTTCTCTCTTGTTCACGTCTACCACTTCTTCGTCCTCTAGGCTTAGTGTTCGTTTTTGGGATCTTGACTGGTGGGGTGTTGGAATAAATGTGCTGGGGTGGGTGCGAATTTCTAAAAAATGATCCTCATTTTCAAATTCGGAATCGATGGACAATAATTGGTATCGGTTGTGATGGTGGGGGATAGTGGGTGATATGGGATGTTCATTGCGTTCATTTATATATCTAGATCTTTGGGGTTTAGGTGAGAGTGGTCTTCTATGGGAGTAGGTGGTGTGATGATGTGGTCTGGATGGTGAAGGGTAGGATTGTCTGTGAGAATAAAGCGTTTTGGCTTTAGTGTACGGTAGTGATGAAGGGCCTGGATAGGAATTATATTTGTGTGGTCGCTGTTTGTAAGGTGAATGTAAAGGTTGTCTGGTGGCATAATTTTGGTATTGTCGTGAATGGTGATCATAGTGACGAGTGGTGGTGCTGTGTTTGTTGGTTGTTTGTGAAGGTTTCTCTATCCCTACATAGTGACTGCTTGTTTGGAGATGGTCTTTTTGGACATGGTTGTATGTGGTATGCCTTTTATTAAGATGATATGTTCGTACTTGCTTGTTTGAATAGTCTGTCTTATCTCTAATGTACTTCTTGATTTTAATATGTTTGGTGTCTGTTTCAACCTTTTCAATTTTACTCTGAATTAGTATACAATTTTGGTTATATGCTTGGGTTTCTGTGAATGGCATAAGTTTGTCCCTGAGATTATTAATTTCGGAATCTAATATTGATAATTTTTTACTTTTTTTAATTATCAGTGTTTCCATTAGACCAAGAGTGCATGATTCTAATTTATTATTCCATTCCTCCATGAATTCAAGATCATCTTGGTCGGAGGTCGGTAATTTAAGTAATCTTAGCCCTCTTGGTGTAATTCTTTCATCGATGTATTTTTTCAAAGTGGCTATTTCCCATTTAAGTTTAATCTCAGAAGTAAGGGATCTTTCCAATTTAATAAACAGTTCTTGTTGGCTTAAGCTTGGAATATTAATTGGAATTGGGCTGGTAATTTCTGTGTCAAATACATTTTCCACATCAATAATGTAATTGTTTCTGAACTCAAAAATAGACATAATAAGGTAGTTAGAAAGCAGCTGACTCTAGAGGGAATTACACAAATAGAAATACAAAGGGAAGAGTCTGCGCTCAATAACAAAAAGAAAAGCTGCAACCCTAATTAGGGAATCCCACAAAACCCTAAAAACAAACTGGGAATGAAACAACGGGGGGAAAGGGCTGCGCTAAAAAACAGTAAAATACAGTACAGTGTAAACCAGACCAAATGGTCACAATTTGGTAACAACGGAAAGTGTAAGTCTCTTGAACCAGGTGAAAAAATAGTCTGTAGAAAAATATATATTTGAAGAGAGTCTTTGCAGATAAAAAAAGTATACAATGTAAAAAATGGTAAAAAATGAATAAAAAATGAATAAAAGATGAATAAAAAATTAGTCTCACTGATATAGCTTGGTGGGATATCTGTACAGTCCTCAGGAGTTGATCCGTCCGGGTAGTAGGATAATCCGTATATGTGGAGACAAAATAGGAGACACGACAAACTGCCAATAGTGAAGAATTGCGGCTCCAAGGGTGAAGTGAGAAAATAATATGATAATATACTCACATTTGTGGGAGCTTTGGACCAGCTCTGGACTTATAGGCGTTGCAGCGGTATGATCCCCGCTACCAGGATGTACTGGAGAAGACGTCTGGCGATCCAACCTTGGTACTCCGGAATGGATAGAAAACAACAATAGTGCTCTCAGTAGGCAGGGTATGTGAAATAACAGTAGATAAAAATTATACTTACAAATATAGAGCAGGAAATACTGCTCTATTAATAGGGCACTGGTGGAATAATCCCCACCTAGGATTTCTTTGGATCAGGATCCGAGTGTGAAAGGTAAAAATAGTTGTAAAATAAAATAATAATGATAAGAAATATATGTATATATATAAAAAGGAAAAATAAAATTATGGAACTATATATATATAAAAAAAGAAAAAATAAAATGTAGAACTGCCAGGATTAATAAAAATAATTGTCAAATAAAAAAGGAATTGGTCCTATGGAGAAGGTAACCAAAATCACTTTTAATATTTAAAAATACACAATTTAAACAATTTAAAACCATTAACGCGTTTCACCTAAACAGGCTTTTTCAAAATGGTAATATAGCATTATACCTGGCAAGATACAGTTATATAAGACAATGTAAATTGTTAAAATTTGCGCCAAAGAATGATTGGCCAATCAAAAAACACTTAGATTAAAACACTGTTATACCCTAAATAAGTTAAAAACAAATGTGCATATAAATAGTCATAAGTAGTATATACATAAAGGAACATTCATTCATCTTTTATTCATTTTTTATTCATTTTTTACCATTTTTTACATTGTATACTTTTTTTATCTGCAAAGACTCTCTTCAAATATATATTTTTCTACAGACTATTTTTTCACCTGGTTCAAGAGACTTACACTTTCCGTTGTTACCAAATTGTGACCATTTGGTCTGGTTTACACTGTACTGTATTTTACTGTTTTTTAGCGCAGCCCTTTCCCCCCGTTGTTTCATTCCCAGTTTGTTTTTAGGGTTTTGTGGGATTCCCTAATTAGGGTTGCAGCTTTTCTTTTTGTTATTGAGCGCAGACTCTTCCCTTTGTATTTCTATTTGTGTAATTCCCTCTAGAGTCAGCTGCTTTCTAACTACCTTATTATGTCTATTTTTGAGTTCAGAAACAATTACATTATTGATGTGGAAAATGTATTTGACACAGAAATTACCAGCCCAATTCCAATTAATATTCCAAGCTTAAGCCAACAAGAACTGTTTATTAAATTGGAAAGATCCCTTACTTCTGAGATTAAACTTAAATGGGAAATAGCCACTTTGAAAAAATACATCGATGAAAGAATTACACCAAGAGGGCTAAGATTACTTAAATTACCGACCTCCGACCAAGATGATCTTGAATTCATGGAGGAATGGAATAATAAATTAGAATCATGCACTCTTGGTCTAATGGAAACACTGATAATTAAAAAAAGTAAAAAATTATCAATATTAGATTCCGAAATTAATAATCTCAGGGACAAACTTATGCCATTCACAGAAACCCAAGCATATAACCAAAATTGTATACTAATTCAGAGTAAAATTGAAAAGGTTGAAACAGACACCAAACATATTAAAATCAAGAAGTACATTAGAGATAAGACAGACTATTCAAACAAGCAAGTACGAACATATCATCTTAATAAAAGGCATACCACATACAACCATGTCCAAAAAGACCATCTCCAAACAAGCAGTCACTATGTAGGGATAGAGAAACCTTCACAAACAACCAACAAACACAGCACCACCACTCGTCACTATGATCACCATTCACGACAATACCAAAATTATGCCACCAGACAACCTTTACATTCACCTTACAAACAGCGACCACACAAATATAATTCCTATCCAGGCCCTTCATCACTACCGTACACTAAAGCCAAAACGCTTTATTCTCACAGACAATCCTACCCTTCACCATCCAGACCACATCATCACACCACCTACTCCCATAGAAGACCACTCTCACCTAAACCCCAAAGATCTAGATATATAAATGAACGCAATGAACATCCCATATCACCCACTATCCCCCACCATCACAACCGATACCAATTATTGTCCATCGATTCCGAATTTGAAAATGAGGATCATTTTTTAGAAATTCGCACCCACCCCAGCACATTTATTCCAACACCCCACCAGTCAAGATCCCAAAAACGAACACTAAGCCTAGAGGACGAAGAAGTGGTAGACGTGAACAAGAGAGAAAGATTAGAAAGACAATAATCCCCCAAAGTGAAGAATCCAATGGAATTTTTAACCTCTCCCAAAAAACTCTCACTATTGCCCAACTATCGGTTTTAAGAAAAGGACTTAAATTTGCCCCTACCAATCCTTTTAAACCCTTTGAAGCTTTTATTGATGTCAACAAATTTGTTAGGAAGGCCACCCTAAAACGATTTTTTATTGATAAGACTGCACATATTCCTACCTCATGCCCTTCCCCCTCCCAAGACAATCATATCATCAATACACATCTCAAAGAAAAATCTAAATTTTATCCTGCTTTTATGAAATCAGCACCACTTACAGTATTTGAAAAAATGGTCACTAAAGATCTCGACAAAATACAAACAAACAAATTTGACACACATAATTTGACAAATGCAGAAAAAAAAGCACTTAAAGAACTACAAGACGACAATGACATTGTAATAAAACCGGCAGACAAAGGAGGTGGCCTGGTTATTTTATCAAGCACTATGTATATTGAGGAAGCACATAGACAACTTAATGACACTGATGTTTATGAAAAACTCAAAACAGACCCCACTACAACTATTAAAAATATTTTATGTGATTTTTTAAATAGAGGACAGGCCCAAGACATTATAACCAAACAAGAGTACAACTTTTTAAACAAAAAATTTCCAATTATTCCAGTCATTTATTTTCTCCCCAAGATACATAAAAACATGAACCAACCCCCAGGGAGACCAATAGTATCGGGTATAGGTTCTGTCCTCTGCAATCTTTCTCAATATTTAGACACTCTTCTTCAACCTGCTGTCAAACAAATGAAATCCTATTTACAAGATTCTATGTCTCTTTTAAACTTTTTAAGTCATTTTAAATGGGACCCAAATTTTATTCTAGTAACTTGTGATGTGCAATCATTATATACAATCATACCACACAATATAGGTTGTCAAGCGATAAAAAACATTTTAACAAAAGAAAAAAGGATCTCAGAAATACAAATTGATTTTATACTAGACGGTATTAATATTATTTTAAAAAACAATTATTTCTGGTTCCTTGACTCGTTTTATCTCCAAAAAAGAGGAACCGCTATGGGTACCAGGTTTGCCCCTAGCTATGCCAATTTATTTATGGCAGACTGGGAGTCCTCAGCTATATACGATGGAGACAAGCTAAGGGCAAACCTGGTCTCATATTTTAGATATATTGATGACCTGTTTTTTATTTGGAATGGATCCGAAGATAGTCTTATTTCTTTTATTCATGATCTTAACAAAAATGATAGAGGCATAATTTTAACCCACGAATTTAGTAAAGTACAAATTAACTTTTTAGATTTAAATATATTTGTCAATAACGGGCAGATCCATACTAAAACCTTTTTCAAAAAAGTCTGCGTAAATACAGCAATTGACAGAAACAGCTGCCATTACAAACCCTGGCTAGACAGTGCCCCTAGAAGCCAATTTTTGAGGCTACGCAGAAATTGTACCGAATTAGATGATTTTAATGAGCAAGCAAATATTTTAAAAGATAAATTTATTGAAAAAAATTATTCAGAGACCGACTTATTAGAAAATATTAACTTGATCAAACACAAAAATAGGAGTGAACTTCTAACATACAAAACAAAAAATACAAACGAATCTATATCCCTCCCTATAACTTTTAACTACAATAACAAAAGCAGTGAAATTAAAAAAATCATTAAAAAACACTGGCATATTTTAAGACAAGACGATAAACTTAACAAAATTATTCCCGAAAAACCAAATATAGTTTTTAGAGGAGCTCCCAATTTTAGAACGATCTTAACTACGAATTTTACCAAAACTATTGCACAGAAAAATCCTGTATCCTTCTTTCCGCAAACTAAAGGGTTCTACAAATGTAAAACATGCATCGTATGCAAAACTACAGATCCCACAGTTGCATCTAAGGTGACGCAGTTTGTTTCAAATAAGACTAACACTGTGTATAATATTAAAGAGTTTATTACCTGTAATACCAAAAATGTAATTTATTTGCTCGAATGCCCCTGTGGCTTCCAGTACGTTGGAATGACCACAAGGTGCCTGAAAATCAGGCTGAGCGAACATTGTAGAAACATCAAAAATGGATACTTAAATCATACAGTATCCAAACATTTTATTAACCATAACAAAGATCCTAAAATGTTAAAATGTATGGGGATAAAAAAATGCACTTTACCCTGGAGAGGGGGAGATATTAAAAATGTTTTAGGAAGAACAGAAATGGAGTGGGTCTACAAGCTACAGACCCTCTCACCTCAGGGTCTAAATGCAGACTTTGATCTGCATAATTTTTTATGAATATACTGCTTTACTTTCTATTTCATTTTTATATTCCTAACTACTATTGGTTATATTTAGATTTACTTTCCATTCTTCCATTGTCACCAGTTTTATCCTAAGTATTCATTTTATCTTATTTTATTTTATTTTATTTATTCTATTTAACCTATTGCCATCAATTCCTGTCCCCTTCCCTTTATTTATTTCCCTTCTGACGGCGTTTTTCGCCGTCTAGTATTTTGTATCTCACAGGCACCCGTCCGTGCCCTTGAGTAAGCAGCTCGCTGGTAATTCACTGAGCGAGCTGCTTCCTGGTCTCCGCCCCCCCGTGCGTGCGCACATCTGACCGGCACTACTACAAGTCCCATGAGGCTTAGCCCTATAGTAGTGCCGGCGGAATAAAGTTTTCACGGGGAGGGGCTTATACCGCACGCGCATAGCGCTCGGATACTACGTTTCCCATACACCCTAAGTCCGGTCATGTGACACAAGTTCAATAATCTTAAAGTTATGTTTTAAGCTTCGTTTTTTATATTCCTGTGTTCCTTTATGTATATACTACTTATGACTATTTATATGCACATTTGTTTTTAACTTATTTAGGGTATAACAGTGTTTTAATCTAAGTGTTTTTTGATTGGCCAATCATTCTTTGGCGCAAATTTTAACAATTTACATTGTCTTATATAACTGTATCTTGCCAG